>NW_026562432.1:0-600000 GCF_027474105.1 Poeciliopsis prolifica
CTGCACACCATCACTCTCCTTCCCTACACTTCCACCCCCACACCATTCAGCCCATCACCACACACCACCGTGCTCTCATCCTCTCCTATACTCGCACCATTACCACCGTCCTCCACCGCCTCTTTAACAATGTTTCCTGTCACATCCTCCTCTACCACCGCTGGTTCCCCCGCAGCGGCAGTCGCGCCAGCAGCAGCAGCAGCAGCAGCGGGTTCCCCCGCCGCTACGGCGGGTTCTCCCGCCGCAACATTAGCAGTGTCTCCCTCCACAACATCCTCCTCACTATTTGTTTTTTTACCCTGCTCAGCGGCAACGGGCTGCTGCTGCTTTGCCGAGTCCGGCTTGGCCAGTTCTGCCTTATCAGGGCACATCTTTATGATGTGGCCCTCCTGCCCACAACCAAAACATTTCATCTGCCCTGATGTGGCAAACAAAACATAGTCAAAATCATCCACTCTAACGTGGAAACGCAAATTCATTTCCTCATCCTTTCTGTTCAGTATCATAAATAACTGTCTACGGTGAGAAACAACATGTTTCAATAGCGGTGATTTACACCCGGAAAGGACTTTTTTCACCGGCGACACCACCTTTCCGTGTCTCGACAGTTCTTTAATCAAAAATTCATCACTGATGAAAGGAGGTACGTTTGACAACATTATCTTAGTGGATGGTAACGTGAGCGGTGAAACTTGTAAAAACAACCCATTCACCGAAACACCCTTTTCCACCACCTGCTGTGCATGTTCCACCTTCTCCACAAACAACACCACTGCCCCATTCATACGTGCAGCCGACTTTATATTCCCGTGCCCAATGATCTCACCCACCGCCAAACAAACTTCCTCCACGCTGCACGGAGAACCAGCACCCACCTTGATGCCGTTCTTCCGTGTCAGCGTGGAAAAAGACCCACCACCGACAACACCCACCATTGTTGCCGTCAGACGCCGGCAAGCCAGGCACGCCCGACGGCCACACCCCAAACAAACGAACAAAAACCCCTTAAAACGTGATAAAACTAAACACAAGAAAAAACAATTAAACAAGTAAACCAAACACCCAGAAAAACAGTAAGAAAAAGATAAAGAAAAGATATACAATCACTCTTGCTTTCACTCTTCCTCCGCTCCTCCTCACACACCCTCCTCTCACTCGAAGAAGAAGAAGAAGAAGAAGAAAAAGAAGAAGAAGAAGAAGAAGAAGGAAAGCGGAGTGAACGGAGCTGGTTGAGGTGATGCTGGGAGGAACCGGGTTCAGACTGAGGTTGGAGTTCCGGCCCCGAGAAATGGCTCAGAAATCCGAACCTGGAGGGTTTTGGATCCGCCAAATTTCATGTCATGTGTGACAGGAAGCCTTCAGCTCTGATGCGCGGTTAATAACTCATCATCCATAAATAATGCTGATAGGTTGACGCAGCCAGAGACAGACGAGGGTTTTATTGTTTTGATGCTCTCACTTTTACTGAAACACTTTATTTATTTTTTACTTTCGAGGAATAAATATGTGGATATGTGGCAAAAACCGTGACGTTTATCAGGACAGCCACGCGTCACTTTCTTCCGTTTTTTTTTTTTTTTTTTTTTTTTTTTTGAATGTTGGAAAATTGCATTTATTTTATTTTTACTGGGGTTTGTGGAGTTTATATTCCCACTGCACATTTAAAGCAGTCAGAAGTGTGATTTGGTTATTGCTCCAGTCGTCCAACTTTCTTCCGTTTGAAACAGTTCAGGCCGCAGACTGGCGGTGGGTTCAATGTCCCTCACTCAGTGTGGGATACTGCAAAGTTCTCAAGTATCGTTTCTCAGATTGAATTTCGCTGCTTCACTGGCGCCTAATTATTATTATTATATTATTATATTTATTGTATTATTGTTATTATTCTGCTGCTTTAAATCCGGACGGACTTGAAGTCATGAAATACTCGTGTAAGGATTTTACAGACGGCTTGATGTTGAAAATCCACTGAGAGAACGATGCGTCGGTCTGATTGCTAATTGTCCAAACAATACGGAAAGAAATGCAGAAAATGTAATAAATAAACAAATAAATACGAATTAAAATAAGATGAAATAAAATTAAGTTGTATGAGCAAATTACTCTCCGCTTTTGTAAAACCCCTCAAACTCGTTTTAGTTTTTTGTTTTTTTTAAACCGTACCAATGTCTTTTCATCCGCGTGATGAAAACACGTCATTTCTATTGTTCAGCTGAAAGTTTGCATGAGGTTTTCTCAGGTTCTTTTAATTTCTTTTGATTTTTATTTCCAGCAACATTCACCAGGGCTTTTTGCGCATCAAAGTACAAAAAGCGAAAAAATACATTATTCCAGCAGTTTTAGGGAATACACCTCCCCCCAAAATGTTAAAACCAAACAATTCATAACACAACGTATTATGACGTATGCGTTATTTTCTTATTTTTCTCCTTATTTTCCCACCTTATTTTTTTACTTTTTGATAAGTAAATAAATCAAAATAAAATAAAAATAAAATAATAAAATAATAATAATAATAATAATAATAATAATAAATAATCACGCTCAATTAGCGCTGCATGAATCTCAATGACTTGTTAATAGAACAGCGACGTCATTTCAGTTCACACGCCAGGCTTTTTTTTTTTCTTGCAAGTTCAACCGCAAACATTTTCAGTAAATAAACTTAGTTTAAACTGCATTAATTGTGTTTTTAATTATTGATTTGTATTTTATTATTCCAAACTGCTTCAAGACTATAAGCGCCATTTTGAATATGAAAAATGATGAAAAACATATAAATTTTCAAAGGTAATAATAATAACAACAACAACAACAATAATAATAATAATGATAATAATAACAGGGTTGCATGTCGCAGCTGCAGCTCCTTTTGTTATTTTACTGGAGCATCTGAGCATGCTCAGATTGTAATTTATTTGTTTTATTTTATTTAAACAAAGCCTTTTAAAGACCTTAGCTCTGTTGCAGATTGTTGGTTTTTTTTGTTTTGTTTTCTGTTATGCAGATGACTCAGTTTGGTGCTTATTGGTCAGAAATGGACTCAAACAAACCCCAGTACGTCCTCTTTCCAGACAGATAAGTCAGAAGTCAGCGTTGCAACATGGCTGCCAACAGTTCACTTGGTCGGATGTTGATGTGCTGCGGGACAGGAACAGGAAGTGGAAGCATCAGGCTCACAGTTTGGACTGACGGTCCAGAACTCTAAATGTGAGAAGCAGGAAACGTTCATAAGAAACCAACGGCGACCTGACCTCATATTGAATGTAAGTTTGGGAAATAAATGATGTTGGTGAGGTTTCTCCAGAGGTCACCCAAACCCTACATTTGTCCACTTCTACACGTTGACTCACTCTGCAGCCTCTGCAGTTAAACGTCCTTCTGCATAGTTCTCATTTCCACCAAATTGCCCCTATAATCCCGTCCTCCTCCTCAGACGGACGCTGTGCAGCTCTGTCTGGCTCCTCTGGAGGCTGACGAGGTTCCCCCCACACCATTTCAGTGACCCCCACCTCTGACCCTTCTGGCCTTTCATCTGACACCAACCAAAATGCAGGCAGGGGCGGACGGAGGCCCGTCCAGCTCTGGAGTTATTTAATATCATTTACAAGTCAAACTTAAATTTTCTCTGACACACACACACACAAAAAAATCCCAAATCTTCCATTTTTTTTCTCACTTTGAAAAAAAAAGAAAGCTAATTTACACCCAGAGAGGCGAGGCTGCGGCGCCACGCCTCACTGAGCCCATCTGATGCTCACACAGACTTAAAAGCAGGCAATATTGGAGGACGCCTGTCTGCAGAGGAGCCCCCTTCTCTGCAAAACATTTCAACGACAGAGGAGGAGAGAGAGAGAAAAAAAAACCCCACAGCAATCAACTCAAGGACTGTACAAAGAAGGAGCCAACGTTGCTAAGAGACAGATGCAGAATAACCTCCACCAGAAACCTGACCATGACCCTTCCTCCGCCTCCTCCGCCTCCTCCGCCTCCCAAACAGTCTCTGCCTCTCCCACCCAATTACTACAGAACATTAAAGACCACCTCTGTCACATTAAATCTGAATGCCAAGGAGAAAATGGAGTGGAGGGTGGAGGTGGTGGAGGTGGGGGTTTATGAGGATGCTGCTTGGAAGATTTTTGGAATACTTGCTGAAGTGAGAAAACAGTTTCCCTTTCTTTTTTTTTCTTTTTTTCCCCTCCATTTGGTTTGGTTGCAGCAGGCCTGCAGGACGGCTGCTAGTGAGCTTCATCCAGGCTGAGGGGGGACGACAGGCGGCGTTTGGGACGAGGTGGAGGAGGGTGGAGAGAGGCGGGCAGAGGGAATCTGTCAGACGAATGAGAAGATGAAGATTTGACAGAGAGGTGACAGAGAGTTCAGCTCGTACGAGGCCTGTCGATTAGTGCGTGTGTGGCTGACAGGTGGAATCCCAGGGGCGCGTCTGTCACCGCAGCCTGCTGCCAGGCCGAGGCGGTGGCCCCCCCTGCTCCACCACCACCACGCAACCAACCCGTCCGAGAACGCCCACGGGCGGGGACTCGGCGCGCACGTCGCGGCTCCTCATTGGCTTGGCGCCGGTGGCTCGACCCACTGACCGAGGGCCCAGATTAAAGCTTTATTGTGCACAGAAACCAGGGCGAAAGTCATGCTAATCCCCCGCTAAGACGTCACTGTCAGTGATCTGTTGCTACATCGCTGTCCAAACAAGCCTGCAGGAACAACCAAGGGCACGGTACATTTAGTTTATTTGGGCCCCGGGTGTAATGTTTATTTCTGCTGGCATTTAACATTTTCAGTCCAACAGCAGACCAGACACTCAGGTGTGCAGAGGATACAGAAGGATCTGTTGCTATTCAAGCTGCAGGCTGGAACTGTTGCTAAAATATAAATATATATGAAATGATCACTATGTTCTCACCGTATCAGACAGATAATCTGTAAAAAAAAAAAAAAAAAAAAAAAAACTAAAAAATTGAGCTCTTCTGCTAGTGTCAACTGTTGAAATGCACTCAGTCAGAAACAACCAATCAGAGCCAGGAGGAGGGGCTTATTAGCTCCATCGTGTTGACGCCCTTCCCCTTTCTGCTTCACCACAACATAGCCTATGTTAGTTACATGGCCTCCTCCAACTGTAACTTGTTTCTCCTTTAGCAGCGTGGTCACAAGGATGATAGACAGCGCTAAGATCCTCCTCTGGGTTCTGATTGGTTGTTTTTGATGCATCTCTTCAGATGGCAATTGCAACTCAGGGGGACGGGCTGGAGAAGACAGATTTTTAAATTTTTTATAAGTGTCATATTGTGCCTCACAAAAAGATGACAAGTTTTAAAATCCTGCAGAGGTGGAAAAAACAAACAGGTTTGTATGGTGACACAGATGACAGCAAATACAGATATAGTTTCTGGGGGATATTAAGAGATGTGTAATCTAAACCTACAATAAATGTGAATCTCATAATCACACAAATCAACCACTGAAAATAAACACATGTGGCAAAGAAAGTATCCATAGTGACTTTATTAGTCACGTCTGGCTGTGTGTTTACGTTTCTTATCCTAGTTGAAAGTGAACCTCATCCCCACAGCATGATGCTGCCACCTCCTAATGTGACATTTTCTTTGTGAAGTTTTAGCCATTTTAGCTAGGAATAGATGTGTGGGTGTCCTCATTTACTCCTAACCAGAAATAACATTTTTAATTGTATCTAACAGAAAGTTGTTTTTTTCAAAGCTGTTTTTGGTGTTTCTTTTGACATAATTCTGAATATGTTAGGAAACACATGAACCTTCATACATGTCAGCAACAGATTTTATATTCAGACATGTAAACATCCCATTTCCCTGCATCAGGACCTGTTCCTGCAGGCCAGTGGATCAATGCCAAAAGTGCATTCAAATAAAGTGAAATTACATTTCTTATTTTCATAAACTAGATATATTTAGATTTATGAAAGAGTGGTGAGCAGAAAGTTATTTTTGAATAAAATAACTATGACAACTGGAAACAAAGTTCAATGAATTTAAACAGTGGCATAAGAGAGCAGGAGGAGGAACGAAATGGATGTTGGATCTGGAAAAATTGTGTAAATATCTGTCAAAAACTCTCAGATTTTATAATTCATTTCTGTAATTTTCTAGAAAAAAACAAACAACCGTGACCATTTCAGACGTTCACAGTTGAAATTTTGCTGAGGAAAACTTCAGAGACGAATCTTTGAAATGTTCCTAGAAAAAACTTGGGAGTTTCAAAACTTGACATTTTTTTACTTTTAAAAGAAAAACAAATGTCCACATCTTTCTAGAAAATTTCTGAGATTAATCTCAAAGTTTTTAAATCTCTTTGGCAGAAATGTAAGCCCCTGCCCTCATAATTTTGTGAAGAAAATTTTGAAAACCGTTCATTGTTTTATTTCAACTTTAGTTAAATATAAAGTTCTGACAAATGACAGAAGTTTTTATCTCTAACGTGACACAAAATGTTAACCTGTATGCATAAATAAAACAATTTTTTGCAAATCGCACAGATCTCCTGTTAGATCAAGTGACTACAGTTTCTCTTACTTGTGAGGTTGCTAGACTTGATAAACACACACACACACACACACACACACACACACACACACACACACACACACACACACACACACACACACACACACGCACACACACACACACACACACACGCACACACACACACACACACACACACACACACACACACACGCACACACACACACACACACACACACACGCACAACACACACACACACGCTCTCTCTCTTAGTGGAGTCATGGTGCTGCAGACAATAGACAAAGCACACAGTGGAGCCATGCAGTCTATGAACACATTAGATGAGACACACTGGTGTGTAACAGAGCAGAAAGGCAGCGGTGGAGAGCGGCGTGGCAGAGGGAGAGTCTCCACTGAGTCTTCATCCTGACAGTGTTAGCAAACAGATCAACATGTGTGAGATGATCCAGATTGAAACACATTGCTTCTAAGAAACAGCGCTCACGTTTATTCCGGGTTTGAAAGTTGGGACATTTTGGGCTGAATGTGATTCTGGAGACGTCTGGAGACTTTTACGCGACAGTTACGGACAGCGAATTAGGAGAGGAGCAATCAGACCATAAAAACCTTCGAGGAAAATCAAAACACGCAAAAGGCGGACGGGAGAAAACAGCGAATAAAATATACCGATAATAATGATAAAATGTCTACAATTAGGATCTCAAACAGACAAAAAAAAAAAAAAAAGCCAGTCAGGTACGTCTCGCTTGTCTCAGAGCTTTGACACAAAGAGAAAAGTTTCATAAAGCCAATCAAAGGTTTAGCAGGTTCTCATAGTTCTGCGTCTGTATCTGCAGAGCAGCTCCACTGCAAACACTCCGACTCCAATTTCCTTTCCAGCGCCGCTGATCGGTCCACGATCATTCATGGGTCACATGAATTATTGTCTGTGTGCTGTGACCTTTGACCTCCCAATCTCCTGACTACTTTGTAATCTCACTCATTTGGGAAACGGGACGACATCGTATAAGTCGTCCCGTTTGCCCAATTGTGCTAATTTACCCGGCGTTAATGTTTTCTCTTTATCTTCAGCATAAGTCGAACAGAAAACTGAGAATTAGAATATAATTAAATTTTTTTTGCCACTATTAAAAGAATGTTGCTTAAGAAAGAGGCGCAGCCAATCACAACTCAAGCTTTGAGTGAAGCTGCGGTTGCATCACTTGTGACTTTGTGTTACTGCAAATTAAAGGTCAAAGGTTTGAGCTGTTTAAAAAGTTTCCTCTTTGCTTTTGAAGAATGTGTCCAGAAAAAAAACAAACAAACCATCATTTAAATTAGTTTGTAATAATCTAACATCAGACAAAATGAAGTCAAGAAATAAGAATGAAAAATAATAATGTGGAAAATGACATTTCTGCTATCATCCTATTATACAATCAGGGCCTATTATGGCTGATGAATAAAAGCCACTAATCTCGTTGTAAAAACTAGGGTTAGATTTGCATATCATTGTAATAAAAGAAGGTGAACTTATTGTACGGGAATAAATTGGTTTGGGAGGGAGTTTGTCATTTTCTCTATAATTTGTAAGGTGTCAACAATAACAACCCAGAGGGCCCGGATGAGGCAGAGTCGGGTCACAGCCACGGTATTTAATCACCCAACTTCAAACTTTCATCTCGTTCTCAGAGCGAACGTTTTCCCTCCCTTAAACTTTCTGATGCTTTGACACGTTGCAAACACAAACTTCAATGTGATTCGTTTGGAGTTTGTGGCACAAGGGATGAGGTGTTTTTTTTTTTTCTGGCTTTATAGAAATGTGTCAATTGCAAAAACAAAAAAAAAAAAACTGCAAAAAGGAAACACTTTTCATCACACGAGTAACATGATCAACAACCAGATGTCGCCGCTGCTGGAAACCATGAAGACGAAGAAGACAGGAAGTGGTTGGAGGATCATCACTTTGACTATTTGTTCACCTGTGATTTCAATTCGATATCTTATGGAATAACAATGTGTGTTTTTTTTGACATTAGTAGAATACTGACGTTTTCTGACATTGCCGCCGACATGGGACTGAACTTTATGTCAGCCGAGGCTGAGAAACAGCCAGGAAACTATGAGACACTCAGGAGAGTTTAGAAAACATGAGGCCAAGGTTTGACCATCACAGGCAGACCGTCTCAAAATGGGATGAAATTAGTTCTGCTTTTCACTGATCTCCCCTTAGTAACCAGTGGCAAAAATAAAACTGTTTTGTCACACATTTAGCCACCAGCCACTTAGAAAGAGAAGCAGTCAGATGAGACCAAATCTAAACTTAGGAAACACAGAAAGAGTCGACGTCTCAACGTGACCATCTAACCATCAACAGAACTTCATTCATGGTCAACGGTTGATCTGCAAAGCATTGACATAACAGTGTTCAAAATGTATTCATTCAAAAAGCAAGTGACCCTCTTTCATTACAAAGATCAGGCCTTTCTTAGTGCCAAAATGTCAAGTGTTCAGTTTATCCAGGATGAGAGGAGGCCTCTGAAGAATGTTCTCTTTATTTCAGCAAAGAGGTTTTCTGTTTGGAACAGAGAAGTTTTATGTCGACGTGGTTCCAGAGCTTAAAGGGCCTGTATTATGTTACCTCCAGACTAAAAAGGAATGTGATTTCACAGTTCAACAGGCATCTGTCTCTTTAAGAAGCTCCTGCTCTTTCCGACACTCCGCCTTCAGGAAGTCGTCACAACACTGTTCTTGTATTAACCCTTTAACATTTTTTTTAGGAGTGTTTGCAGTGAGGATCCGCTGGTATGATGAGCTCAGCAGATGTGCAGTTCCACCTGGTTTTTGCTAATTGCTGCAGGCTAGTCTGAAGGAGCTGAGAGAGAGAGTTCCTGAATTGTTACTACGAGAGGTTAAAAGATTTCTAAAATATGAGTGAAAGAATGTAAGGTTTGTGTTTTGATGAGGGAATAACGTTACAACATGATGTAAAGGCAAAAAAAATAAAGATTTTACATAACGCTGCCCCTTTAAGATGAGAAGAAAAATACAAAAATAGACTTTTATAAGAGGACGCAGATCCGTTTAAAATATAAAACCGAGTCCACCATGGTGACACTTTGACTTCATCAAAAAGTCAAAGTGGTCTGCTGGTGAATATTTCTTTTCACACTCAATGATCGGAAGGGGAAATTGAGTTCATCTTCATCGAACTGTCACTCTGAAACGGTCTGAGCTGCTGAGCGTCTCTGTGTGGACAATATTTAAGGCTCTGAGAGAAAGAGAACTCCTCCCAGCAGGCCATGTGTGTGTGAGAGAGAGAGCGAGGGCGATCCAGGGGCCTGGGGCCCTCTGGACCTGCTCACGCTGAATAAGAGCCCCAAAAAGAGGTGACCCGGGCTCTTTGAGAGCAGGTTAGGAGGGGACGGGAATGCTTTCGCTCTGCGTTTGGCCCCCTGACCCGCCGTCCGACGGGCCGCCTTGGCAGCTTTTGAAGCCCAACATATTTATTTGCGACGCGCTGAAGAGAAAGGGCGGAGCGGCTGTCAGCAGAAAGTCATCGTCCCGCTGACAGCTTCATCTGCCGATGAAGGGCGTCGATGACAGGCACACAATGTCGCTGCATCAGCCAGCCGGGAGCAAAGGACTGTCATATGCGGACATGCTGGGAACCTCCCCTCCGTTCCCCTCTCTCTGAATATGTCAGGAGCATTTCTTTGGCCCTGTTTTTTTTTTTTTTTTTTTGTCCTCATCTTCTCGGTGTATAATACGAGGATGTCAGACGGGGAACATGTGGGAACTCTCTGCTGCATGGCTGACTCAGCTTTTGTCCTGTCAGTCAGAGGAATCCAACAGAAACAGCTCTGTTAACATTCAGCTTTCAGCGGCTCAGATTTCACTCTGTGCTCTCAGTTGTTTTTCCCACCTGAAGCGGAAAGATCCGCCCCACCTGTTGACATTTTTCCACTTTCCTCGCGATTAGACCACCGAACGGCAGTGCTGCTGCTAATTGTTAAGTGGAGGGCAGCTGCATGTGTTTAGGGAATGGAGACACTTTTTCTTGCCTCCCCTTTTAAAGTGGCAGCATTTTGGGCTTCCCAGGCACATAGTGCCATTTTACAGCATAACTGAGTAACTATGTTACCTTCAGTTGTTATAAAAATGCCACATATATCAAATATGACTCAAAAGAAGTGTGACTTTGTACTTGAACACCTTGAAATCAGGCCTCTGTCTCTTTAAGAAGCTGCGGCTCTTTCTGAAACTCTGCTGTCAGGACGTCATCGCCGCATGGCTCCTCTATTAACCCTTTCACAATGTTTCAGCAGAAGCAGCTCGTGTAACGATGGTGTGTAGTTTCCTAGGTGTTTTCTGAACACCTATGAAACCATGCTTTGTTATGGTTCAAATGTCTACCTGACCTCTCTGAGCTACAACCATTGGGTGTTTTATTTTCGTTAGCATTTTGATAATTTTCTCGGATATTTCGCAACATTTAGGTTTTGTCCAGTCACATATTTTTCTCAAGCCACCGTAGGTCCCTGCAGGAAGTCACACCTAAAGCTTCGTTTTATCTATTGGAACGTGCGGAGAACATTTTCCTGACTGACCCGCTGCAGCGGATGAGAGGATGATTGGGTACCGAGCCTAACAGGGAACCAATTAACCTGAGAATGTAGGTCATCTGCAGGCTGCGGCTGAAGCGACAGTGGAGCTGCAGCAGCGACACGGCAGGAAGCGTCATCCTAATATGCATGAAGCACTCGGCGTCTCACTCTATCAATAAGTCATTATCCGAGCCGTTCCTCTGATGGGCCCGTTGTAGGGTTTGCAGGCCGGTTGCAGCCCTGGAATGTTTCCCATATCCCAGGGGTGAAAGGCTGAAACAGCCGCCGGAATCAATAAAACACAAAACAACAGCAACAGTTTAAAAACGGGTTTTATATATATATATATATATATATATATATATATATATATATATATATATATATATATATATATATATATATATAAATCACATTTGACATCTTCTGTTTTTTAATTGAGAGTAATATAGGCTACTACATCTAAATAGGCTACAGTTGTTTGGTGAGTATTATTAATCACAATCCTTTTCATATTCTAACAGGTTTTCTTTTCTTATTTTCAGGCCTTAACAATAGATCCGTAAGTACAAAGTAAGATTTAATTTGTGATCCTCTGTTTAAAGATACAAACAGAAAACTGTCTGCCTCAAACTGATTGGACAGTGAAAAATGAAACCAGCCAATCAGAAGAGAGATTGATTCATCGTGCCAGAGGGCTCCAAAATACCCGAAAGCAGGAAGTGGAATACAGCGCAATGTATTTTGGGTAAATGCAAACTGGGTGAATCTGTGAGGGGAAGGAAGTAGCTGAAGCTGATGCTGCATTCCAGGTATTCCAAGCTCCCAATCCAAAAATAAAATAAATAAATAAAATAAACAATCAACCGGATCGCTCTCTGAAGTCAGATGTTCTAACTGGGCCAACTTTGCGTTTCAATATGGCCGCTCCACGCATCATCAGTGGTAATGTGTGATAATGGAAGCATGTTTATTTTACAAGACACATGTATAAAATGAACAAATTAAAATCAGTTTAGTGTAGAAGAAATGTTGGAGAGAGATTCTGCAAACAGTATCTATGGTAACGTGACTCGTCGCCCTGGTGAAATTCCAATGTCTTAACTCCATCGCCGTTTGCCTCGGGTCTGACGTCAAATTCAGCTCCGAGTTTCAACTTCCCATGAAACTGCAACGGCTGTTAGACAGGGATTATGGGAAACAGTCTAGAACCTCACAGATGCATGCAGAAGCCAAGCACACCAGAACAGTGGCAAAAAGAAGGCCTTGACTTACCAAGTGACTCGCAAAATATCAATGTGACTTCGACGTTTCCACAGTCACAAGGATCCTGTTCCCCAGACTCCAATACAAAAAAAACCATCTTCTGTCAGAGGGTCTTCTAAGAGTTGCTGTAATGCTGACTGCTACAGGAGATCCATCCTATCCACAGTCATCAGCATCTACAATAAACCTCCAAAAAAACATGAAAATCATAACTTTATTTTCCTTTAGAATTAATAAAGTATTACTAAGCTGCACTGATTGAAATGGATGTAAACAGGCTTTCCAGTTGCCTAAGATGTTGACTTGTCATTTTTGTGCTAATGACACATTTGACTGAGGTTCTAATTTAGCAAAATTGTGAATTTCTCAGAGTATGAATATAATTAAAGTTCTGTGAAGCAATTTCAAGATAAAATTCCCAAAGAAAAAAAAATAATTTAAGCCATACATTTATCTTTAATTGTGTTTCTTTAAAACGGCAACATTTAAAAATCTTAAAATGTACACGAATGACTCCATAACAACAAATAACGCTGTGAAGAAGAAGGAAACGTATGGGAATGTTCCTGCAGCACACACCATCAACAAGCTGAACAAAATGCCTTATTGCTGCTTTAATTGCTCCCCTCCCCCTAAAATACACTCTCCACATCAGGCCAGCATCTCTCGGCGCCGGCTCCACCATCAGCTCAAATTACCGTCCAGCCCTAATTGATATGAACAATAACAGAAGGAAGCTTGTTAATGGTGAACATAATTGTCCGAGACAAAAGGCCAAACGCCGCAGATCACACTTTACAGCGGGAGCGGGCGCAGGGCGACGTCTGGGCTGCAGCCAGTCAGCGCAGGATGGAGGGGAGGGTGGAGGGGGGGATGTTTCACTCCAGATATCCATCTAGCACCTGAATCACATTTCATTACTGGGTCACCCACTGACCGGACATCACGGCGCTGCACTTACAGCCCGACCCGCCGCTCGGCTTTACTCCGTCTGCGGGAAAATAAGTATGAAAAACTGACCGTTTGACACAGAGGTGTATAGCAATATATCATATCCTTCATATCCTTCCATCAGCTTGAGTTGGTGTGTGAATTGTTTTTAGTATTTGTTGTGTCAAAAACTACCTAAGGCCATTTTGTCTTCTGAAAATTGCCTCATCCATCTCAGAGGGACGAGGGGAAGATATTATATGAGGTGTAGGGCTGGAGCGATTAATCGTGATTAATCAGTTATTGAAATAATAGTCAACTAATTTAGTAATCTTTTAATCATCAACAGGATTTCACAGATTTCTTTTTTTCAAAAAAAGGACTATTGTCATGATTAGAGGTGAAGCCGGGATGGACCCAAATTGTTCATTTGATGAAAAAATGAACAATAAAAGCGATCAGAGGGAAGACAGGGAGCCAGGGCAGAACAAAACACGATAGATCCAGAGAAACTGAGGAGCACAGAATAACAATGACACTAGAATCAGTCAATCAAACCCCAAAACAAACCAGAACCTGAGATCTTTTGCTGAAAGAACAACACAGTCAGAGCAGCACTTGAGCCAAAGTATTATTTTTTTTGTTTATCTGCAGACGGATACTTTTCTACAAATAATGGCGCGTTCACTAAAGGAATGTTGTGCTGTGGGGAAAAAAAACTATTGCATTTAAAAACAAGGACGTGAGTTATTTGCATCTTTTAATGGTTTTCTAATATTGTGTAAAAAAAAAAAGATTTAAGTGGTCAAATGAAAAATCTGCAGAATGTGGTATTTTTAAAAAATATGAGGTTAATTAATCACCAGAATAATCAATAGATTGATAGATTCCTAATATAATGGTCATTTGCGGTGTAGCGGAGGATCCTCTCCCCTCCCAGCATCCCCTGCTGCTGTTGTTGGGGTGGTCTTTGCCTCTGCTGTCACTAAAGCTGCTGGTCTTTCAGCTGTCCTGTTTTCTTCCCTCCCCGCTCTGCTGTTTTTCTCCCTCTTCTTCCTTTCCTCCGCTCTCTGAGGCGTCACAAGCTTACTGAAGCGGCTCTGACATCTCTATCAGCCTGACCCAGTACTCTGCCCCTTCCCTCTCCTCCTGCTGCTCTCCCAGAGTCTGTCGTGAGTTTCCTCCTCATGCTAACTCTGCCCCCGGCCAAATGGTATGGAGCCGTCACTCTCACAGGGTGTTCAGTCAGTTGTCTTTTCTTTGCAAAGAAACAGGGAGTTACCACGAAAACGACTTTATTTAAGATACTCCGGCTTTGTGAGTCGGAGTATCTTTCTTTATGCAGATCAAATTGATTATGTCTAAAATAAATACCTGAGCTGATGTTGAGAAAACACAATCTTATCACATTAATTCAAAACGGGATTAAAATAATCTAAAATGTGCAGTGGGGGTAAGGCAGGGGTTTAGGGAGGCAATCCAGGCTGTGCCATCATTTATTAAGTGTCAAAATGGTATGGAAATAATATATATGATATTGGTAAATATTGATTGTCATTTTATATACTTGTTTTGTTTAAATAAATGCTAAATGGACTAAACTTGTAAAGCACTTCTCTGGTCCCTCCGATGATACAAGCGACTCTTTAGATGGTCAGGTTTGTGAACAGAAGCAGAGATTTTCACCTTTGCTCCACTTTGAGTTATTTTAAATGTAAATGCATGAAATTTGTTGAGAAATAATAAAAAAAAGATAACACTTTATATGAAGGGGTGTGCATAAGACTGACAAGAGACTGTCATAAACCTGACATCTGTTGTTAACATGAAGCCTTTATGAATATTTATAACTGTTGTCATTAAGAATCATTAAGAATCGTCCCTTAAATAATTACATTTTAAATACAAAGTTGGATTAAAAGCTTAAATTTAGCATTATCTGGTAAATAGTTAGATTTTCATGCAAAGTTACATTACAATTAAGAGTCAACTTTGTTCTAAAAGTAAATAATCAGAAGACTGATTTATAACAGGTGTTATGTCAGGTTTATGACAGAGTCATGTCAGTCTTATGCACATCCCTTCAAATAAAGTGTTACCCAAAAAGGGATTTTGTTCTTGTACATGTGTATTTATACAGTTTTTATTTTTACAGACAAAGTGCTCCTGGTTAGATCAGTGTAAATGTGCGTGACATCGATCCCGGCTCACTCTGTTACACGTTCAGCAGTGAGAAACTCCTCATCATGAAGGCAGAGCAGCTGTAACAGGTGTTAACTGAGTCACTGCAAAAACAACCAACAACTTTGGTTCATTCATTTAGAAATTCAACTTTAGCAGGTTTTAATCTTGCATTATTGTTCTTCTTAGAACATGAACGCTCAGCTATTTTTCTAATAGGGTAAATCTTGCATGTGATCAATTGTCAAAATAATAGAAATCAGCTTTTCAGCAGGTTTTTCCTAAGTTAGATCATATTCAGATAAATTAAGATATATTTCTGTTCATAAATTTTAAAAGACTGAAAGATAGTTATTATATGTGCATGTTGTAAGGTAGGCCTAAGGCCGACTGTAAATGTATTCAGGGTCAGAGACAACGCAAATGTTGTGTATTTGATGAGAAATTGATTATTTCCTTCATTTCAGACTTTAAATGTCAATCAGTGGACAGAAACATGAGACCTGACAGCTTCAAACTGCTGACTTACACATAACTATCAATAAAAATCAGAATATTTGATCAGTTTTTATCGCAGCTCACCTGAATATTTATTTATTTCTTTAAAATTATATGTTGACTGCTCATTGAATGTATTTTTTTGTCTATGTTTTGTATGAATAGTGTTGTGTAGATGAACTGTTGTTAGACAATCATAAAACAATCCTTACCTTTTCCTTGGTGTTTGTCTCTCTGCTTAATTGGAAGAAAAAAAATCACCATGAAATACAAAGTTATAGTTATTTTAAAAGGTTAGTTCTCCGGTTTTGTATCATATATATGTTTTTTCCCCATAAGCTGTATTTATTTATTTATTTTTATTTTTTTGTACATGAGTCTGTGATTTTGTCTTTGTTTTCCCCCTGAGGCTGTAAAAGAAGCAGAAAGAGAAAACTGATAAAGAGAAGCTCTCCCCATAGCAACACACACACACACACACACACACACACACACACACACACACACACACACACACACACACACACACACACACACACACACACACACACACACACACACACACACACACACACACACACTTCACTTCCTCCAGCTCTTAAAAAAGCAATTTAGATAAGCCTCGTTCTCGTCTGGGACGGACATTTCCAAAGAGGTAATGCTGATGCTTTCGTTGGCTCAGGTACGATTTTCTCTTCAGGCATAATTTCTGCGACTATCAGATCGCTCCAGCCAGTTGTGCCGTCGTGTTGCTCTCTGAATAGTTGAAATATGTGAAAATTAAAGGGGAGGAACAAAATGAAGACGGTGCTTCTACTGAATGGAATACGCTTTTACTGAATTAAAAGCGTATTTGCGCAGCTCCACACAAAGCGCCTCACAGGAGCGTTTTACACAGTGGAGTCGAATAAAAGCTGCGATGACAACGCCGGAGCCGTTTTCTTCTTCTCTTTGAGTCTGGTGAAAATCAACTCTGTGTTATTTTCCATGGAGTCGCCTTATGGCTACTGACTCTTCCCTCAATACTGTTCAAAGAAATGACTGAGAGTTACATACCTTCATGTTTGGTTGGCAACACATGTCTGATGTAAATATATATATAAATATATATTGCCCCTCTTATGTTTTGTGGAAATCTTTGAATAAGATCAGGTGGCATCATGTCATTTGATCTAAACACGACTGAAAACATAATGTCTTTATAGCTTGCTTTTGGAGTGCATGTAACATAACCTATACATGGAAATGTTTAGGTTTCAACACAGTAAGTTTAGATACAGGAACATGAAATAAAAAATAAAAAAGACATGAGTCATTTATCTTCCACTTCACAATTATTATCTTCTGTTTGTCTGAGACATATGAAATACATACAGTAAGAAACAGGAGCTTGTTTTAAGTCAATAATTCTTCAATATTGATGAAAACGTTCTAGTTCCATCGGTAGATTATTTCACCTATAGCAAGACACTTTCCCCATAAGTGAGGTAATTTACCAGTGGAACAACTCATGCTTTTCCCTCAATATTAATAAATTACTGAGTAAAAACAATCCCCAATGTTTTTGCTGAAAAGTTACTTGTAAGTTGGTTTTGTCTTATTCCAAGTGAACTTGGATATTTGCACTAAAAACGAGACCAAAAATACTCGGTGAGATTTTACGTTTTTTGCAGTTGTGATGTAGCAAAATTTGTTGTGTATTTTGTATGAATCAAATGCGTTGATGCAAAGATTTTGTCATTAATTTAAAAATATGGACAGAAAACATGGCTTCATCTGATCACTATCACTGCCCCCAAACGAGACTTTATACAACTATTTTATAAAGTATGTTTGTAGGCAATGATATAAATGAAAGAAATGAATAGATCAGCTGTAATGCTAATAAACATTTTCCCACTGAAGGTCAATCATTTCCTACATGTCATTTTGAAATAACGACGGAAATAAGAAATAAAAGTGACACTCCTTGTGTTTGTATGAACACAATCCACTAAGAGAAATGTATTCTTGCTTCAGTGAAACTATTTTGGCACAACAAAGCAGTGAAAGTAAACGGACGACGTTAGCTGAGTAAATGCCTTGACGGATTTCAACGCGTTTCAAACGTTCAGCACATTTTTAGCACGAGGCGAAGAAATTCGAGAAGAAAACAAGCAAAACAAGCAAGCAGAAAGTGTTCCACTTTGCTCTGTCGTTTGTCATGAGACTGTCATGAAGTTTGTCTCTCTGTGTTTGTCTTGAGTAATCTGCAGAATTAACCAAAGGAAACAGTTTCCACGCCTCTGTTTGCCTCCCTGTGTTAAACAGCCTCAAGCCAAACACACGTGTTGCGTGTGGAGCGAGTTTCCATCTCCATCATGCACCTGAAAAGTGATAAGAAATGTTATTTGTCAAACTTATCACTCATCTATCGGTCCCAGTTGCAGCTCCTGGTCACTTTGAGTCTTCATCAGTCTCGTTGCTTTTCACACCCATTTAATACCTTTAAACGAAATGTCATACAAATGCATTTTGTGTGCCAGTTTGTTTCATATTACAGCAAAAAACTTTATTCGGTTATCAACATTAGAATAAAAAGTTGAAATGTCATGTGCAAATATGAATCTGTATAATATTATCTTCTGTCTTCTTTCATTCCGGTTCTGACCCACGCTTGAGGTCCGATGACTCAGGCGAAATGTGAGATTTTGATCCTGCGGGCAAACTAAAATAACTTTGGGGTGTGTCCTGTGGTGGGATGTTTATTGGTGTCATATAACCGCATTTCCATGAAGGAGATGATGAATAGAAAATAGAACCCTGGTTATGAAACTGGGTAAGAAACACCTAGCAGGTACAAACTGATGGTCGGTCAATGTGAAACTCCATTTCGTATCCAAAAACCATCCTGGATGATGTGACAAGCGTTCTTGCTGGATAAGATGAATCTAACTGTGCTCTCTGTTCACAAATTTTTTTGAATCCCCCAGCCCCCAATGCCGCTTTTGTTGGAGTTTGAGATTTGTGAGAGGCGAGATCTTCTTCTGCAAACATGCAAACACTTGTTCTCGATGGAATTCCTTCGCCGGCCGACACCGAGCGGTGTTTGAGGCGACGTGGACTGACACAGTCTGCGGGGGGGCCTGCAAGTGGAAAGATGCTGTCCATTAGCTGTCAACAATGACCAGAGGGTTTACCCTCCCAGGGGACGAGTAACCAAGGCATCGTCTCATCCCGAGTCTGGCTTAGAGATCACACAGGCCCCCCATTGTCTCAAGCAGCCTGGGATCTTATTGTAGCAGCGCCTCTGGGAAAGGACGAGCCTTCACGTCCGCGATCCGGTAAAGAAAGGCCTTTCTCCTTGCCGAGGGCTGGACAACTGTATAGAGATGAACTTGGGGGAACGCGGTGAGGCCACGGACTGGATTTGGAAAGGGGCTCTCCGTCGTCCAAACCTCCCTCTCCCTCCTCCCGGGTTGACCTCCCTTCTCCACCTCTGTTTAATAAAGCTTGGGCCTTGGTCATTATTTTGGGCAGATGGAGATGGGGGCAACCCGTGAAAGGAGTTGGTGTCACTCCTGAGGAGAGGATGGTAGGGATGACAGAGAAGAAAAAGCAAATCAGAGAAAAGATCAAAAGCAGAAGCTCGCCTTTCACTCGCCTGAAAGCACTAAAGAGGATAAGGAGCGATCGGGCCTGGGGTCTCCTGTCCTCACTGGCAATTAGACTCAGCTGATGGAGAGAAAGGCATGAATGGCAGGGTTCAAGGCCCTCTCTAGGACTCCCACAACGGGATGGAGTTTTTTCCCCAACGCCTCCTTTATCTTCCTCTCCTTTCAGAGTGTCAGAAATGCAGCTGAAATATCTCTCCAAAAAGACGGCACAATCCCCAATGCCAAACCTTAATCACAGTGGCTGATGAGATTGAAAGGGGGAGGGGCGCGTTGGAGGAAAAACACACACACACGCACGCACACACACACATTCTTTTCACGATTCATCTTTACACTTTTATATGAGCCCAAGATTCAAGGACGGCATGGTAGGTCTATATGTGCTAATTAAATTGTCCAAATAGGGGTTTATACTTTAAAGGCAGAAAGAACACATTAAGTCATTGGCACGATGTTTAATTACCTGTATCTCATTGAAAATATAAAAATAGTCAGAGCTGTGCAAAAGCCAAACAAACTGGAAGCCCTTTCTATTTCAGCACTACCTACTGAGTAATTTTAAACTCAAAAGTATCACGCAAATCAGACACCTGAGTCTTTAAATTAGCAAACATGTATGAGCGCAAAAACATATCTGGTGATTGTGGGAGGCACAATAGGTACGGCACAATGGCTTAGACCGCTTTATTGAATTTAAAATTCATTTTTGAGGGCTACAGCCACAGCAACCTGTCCCACAGGAACCTATTACCATCCTCTGCATATGCAGGAGTATCAAAAGGCCGTCGATCAACCTCACAAAGGGACTCGATGCTTTTGATACAACTTCAGCAGCTTGTCAAATGAAGCACATGGGGGATTTTCATTATACTGGTCATGAAGAAGAAGAACGTTTTGAGAGGATGGGGAGTTCACCCAAATTTGATCAGAAAAGAGTGCCAGAAAGTCATTTGTAAATTAAAGGAACATGAAAAAGGCCAAAGTTATCAGAGCTGACTAGCAATCGAAAACAAATATCAGACTGGGATTAGACAACATGTTTAAGGACTAAGTTTGTCTGTGGAGTCCTCTCTTTTACAGGTTTACTTTAGGCCTAGCAGAGCAGACCACCACCCATAATCCTCCTGCAGACACACCTGTGGAGGACGGTGTAGATGTCCTGGACTGAACAGAAGCAGACATCAAGCTTCAAGGAGTCTCTCCACAGCAGTTCTCTCCAGAAGCTCCTGAGTTTCCACATCCACCCTGAAGATGACCCCCTGCTGCTCCTGCACGGCCTCTCAGGCTCTTCCTCTAGAGGAGGGAGGAGAGCAGGAAGAGAAGAAAGGAGGAGAAGTGACTGTGGACAGAGGCAGGGACATCTCAAGGATCAACATGCTCTACAGATGCTAGATCTGTGGGTGACATCACATCCAAACTAATTGTTTTTTTTCTATTTGCAATTGGGAAACTGAGAGATTTACTAACTGCTGAGCTCAGTGCCCAAGCTAACTGCTAATAGCACAAAATCACATTTGTAGCTACATTGGACTTCATGGGTTGGGTTTCTGAGACCTCAGACTCACTGTGTGCTTCAGTCGAGTTTTTCAGTCAGATCTCCAAAATTTTGACAAAGAACAGTTACTGAAAATGTGCGATCAATGTACATTCATCATGAGGAATAAATCGCCAATGTTTTATTTGGTAAAGGCAGGGCTTATTGTAAAAATAAATGGTACTTTAATTTGCTTCTATTGGATTTAGGCGTAGGATTCGCTAAAGTGTTTGATAAATTCAGTTCAAATTCAAAATCAAAAATGCTTTATTAAACACAAAAGAAAATCAAATGCTACTGTAATATATTATCCAATTTCTTTCAAATTGTTGTAGATGGTGATGGCTGCGGTTCTGTACTACAGCAGAACTGAACAAGCCTCAGACTGAACAACTCTGTTGTTGTTAAGAGTGTCGTGAAGTGGGCTGGCCTTTGTTGGGTGGGCTTTCTTTCTTCTTACCTGAACCAGGCAACCCGTCTTCCACATCAGTGGAACCTTCTATAGGTTGAAGGAAAACGTGTGTAAGTAGACAGGTATATGACTCAGTTGGAAGATAAAACATCTCCGATGTGATAGGGAAGCTGTGGGTCAAAGGAGGGTTGGATGTCTGTTTGGATGTGGAAGGAGAGAAGGATGAAGAGCTTGTTGCTGAACAGAACCTATTGAAAGAATGTGTTCGGTTCATTTGCTCTGTCCAGGCTTCCAAATATCTGATCCTCCTTTGGCTTAAAGCTTGTGATCATCGTCATCTCTGTTCACTCTCTGCTGTTCTGGTGTTTGCTCTCCAGCTTCTTTCTGTACTTCTCCTTGCTTGCTCTGATTTTGGCTTTGAGTTGCTTCCACAGGTTGCTTCTGACCAAAGCATTTGTATTCAGAGGGAATAAAAAATAAAATTCATTTAATTTTCCAAGAGGAGGTCTTGCTTTGGAAATGCACAAATCCTTGACATTTGCATATAACCGTCAACATTTTGTTTCCTTTGGTAGATCAGCTGACAAACTGTTGAAACATTGGCAGAGTCGCAGAGAGCGAGGCATGATGAAAAATCACCAGATAGTGTCACAAGGGCTTTGGGGAGTGTCTGTAGGTCAGAAACAACTGAACTGATGACATCACATCCATCGTCTGTAACAGCTGAATGTCAGTGGCTCCCAAAATATCACTGGTGAACTCTGCTGGTAATATGGATGGAAACTTACAGTTCAATATCTGGTCTGCAGAGATAACGCTTGTGACTAATGTGTCCAGGATAACAGCATTTGTTGTTGACAAGCACCGCTAATCCACGTCCGTTTCTTTCTCTCCTTTCTTATAAACACATTTTAAAAAAATTATATTCACATCTCGCAAACAAAAAATCTGAGCGACTGTAACATTGTTGGGGAGGCTAATTCAAAACAAAAGCAGAGACAGCCATGAGGCTTTTGTAAGAAGACTGAGCTCACTTACTGAGATTGTTTTGTATCTCCCCTGTCAGTCAGAGCTGCTGGCGGCTCACCGCCTCAGGCTCTTATGGATGGAGGACTTTGATGTCGGCCTGCTGCAGGACAACACAGTCATCCCACAGGCTCTGGGCAGCAGCACAGCCAGCACACACTGCGGCTGTAATTTGCCTGGACCCAGAGACGACTCGTGGGTTTGAGACGGCGGGGAGGGGGAACGAAGAGGATCCACACGATCAAAACCGAGCTCAAGCAGCCGATGACTGATGAGTGGATAAAAGCTGAAAGAAAAAAGCCAGGACCTATTCAACGATTCAGTGGAAGCAGCGATTTCTTGTTGGCAACCAATTGTTTGAACCAAATCGATTTTACAGATTTTCTGGAATTTCCAATTTCCAGAAAACCTGTGGTATGTGTGAGTTCCTCCGTTGTTGCTCAGTGTCTTCCATGCTTAGAAGTCAGTAATTTGTATAAGTTTATGTTGCAAAGAGTCTAAAGAAATGGAACATAACCACAAATTCTTGTTTGGAGATTAAAATGACAAAACAAATAGAAGGTACAAGCAAGCTAAAGAAATATTTAACTATGAAGAAGCTACACTCATCAAATAGACTCTAAAATACTATTGAGTGTGCGATGGGCAGCTGCTATGGGCACCAACTCAAAAACCAAAGAACCCCACGTAAAATTTTGACATGTTTATCAATGCTACTGTGAAAAATGATCTCTTCCCCTTCAGATGTTCTTTGTTTCTTCACATTTATGTCTCACATCATCAGATATCTCTAAATATCACAGAAAGATAACCTCAGTAAATTCAAAGTGCGGTTTTTAAATAATTTAAGTGTTTAGAGGGAAGAAGCTATGCAAGCTGTCCCTCTGTCACATGTAATTTCTCCCACTTTTAAATCAAGAATTATTGCAATTAGCATAATTGTTTTGGCATTATTTCACTGGCTTGATTCAGGAGTTAGAATCATGAAATCTTTTACATGACAACATAAAGTATGCCAAATTTTTTTAAATCTCAAAAAGCAACACAAAAATCTGGAGTTGACTTTGTTTTAGGAACAGAGTCAACTTCAGCAAATTACAGTGACAGTGGTAGACAGTGGTTTTTCTGTCGATGATTCTTCATATTCATTGACATTTGCAACTTGCAGAGTAGCAACGGTTCCCTTAAACCGAACTGTATCAGTAGTTTACCATGTGGTTCAAGTATGTTGCTCTGTTGTCTTTACATTTTCTATGCCTGAAATATTCATTTTGAAGTATTTCAGTCTTCTACTGGATAATATGGCAAAGCAAAGTGTAGATCTAAATCAAACCAGATCACACCTGTCGTCTGCACTTAGACTAGTTTCAGGTTTTTATTTGTGTTTGAGAATGCTGGGGGTCAGATCACCCTTATATTGAAGTTGTTAAGGATTCCAATTACTCAGTTTTTTTCTCAATGTACAAAATTGACATCTCTGCGTGGATCACAGTCTCTGTAAGGTGAGCCGTCCATCGTCCATCAACTCTGACCTGCTTTCCTGTCCCCTTTGAAGGAAAACAGAAGGACGCTTTTCCCGCCATCGTTCACAGATGTGGATGCTCTGTCAAAGGTGATGTGCAGCTATAGTTCTCCATCACATCGCTTCCTCTTACAGCTGTGACACTGAGTTTAATAATGGCTGCCAAACATTTTTTCCTCTCAACTCCTGGTGTGTTAGCTGATAGAAACGGGGGTCAAAGGGTCACGGTTTTTTTCTGTCAGTGAACCGCTTTGGTGACTTCAAAACGTACATCAGATATCTAACAAAGTAACACCCAGAATTTTCCAAATTTATCTTCTTTTTGGGAGCCGCCTTGCATTAAAGCTGGTCAGGTTTACATCAACGCCTCATTTTAATCAAGTTTTAAGCTTAACATAAAAATAAACACATGAATGGTTTGGCAGTCGCTTGCAAGAGGTCAGCAGCAATAATGATGATGGTAATAGCTCTTATTATCCACACAATTATGCTATAATTGCATATCTCTTGTGATGAGTGGCAATATTACGGAAGAGGAATACATGATTGGACAGCTGCGGTCCACTCGGCTGAACTGCGTCGCAAAATTCTCACATAAATTTGAGTTGGAATTATGTGGATTTGAATGTGCATTGTAGTTTTTTGATGCACATGCTACATGACCTTGCTAGCGTTCATAAAAGTGACAAAGAGGAAGTCTGAACGATTTGAGAGAAACTGAGCACCAAGCTTACCACCAACTGCTGTCTGCTCAGTCAAGTTCTGTAGTTTTTACTCATTTCATTTGGTTTGTACTGAGGCGGCACAGGTCAGTTACCAGGATCAGGATATAACATGTATTTAAAATGTGAAAAATGCTACACTTTTCAGTCCTACCGACAGTTCATTATCCTGACAGTACCATGTACTTAATGCGCTAGAGCATGAGTCACTAGAGCATGTGGTGTCTTTTAAGGATGTTGTTTGGTCTTTTTCATTTTTATTTTTGATGGTTGCTGCAAACCACTTTCCCTCTGGCATAAGAATAAAACTGAAACTTGAACAGCATTTTACCGATTTACTTTGCATAGTATATAAAGGTTTTGCTGAGCACTGCCAGTCGTCTGGATGAAAGAAGGATACTACATGTTTCTTTTGCTTACGGCAGTAATCTGTTAGTTTACTGCTAACCCCCTGACTATTTGGGGGGGATGCCAAAGATATATTTTTTTCAAACATGTGTTTTTCAAGCATTTTATTTTATATAAAATAGTATTATGTAAATACATACCATGCAATATTAAAGTTATTGAAAATAATGACGTTATAGAAGATTGTCTTTGGAGACAACCTGTAGCTACTGACCAGGGAAGGTATTAAACTAAAATTACTATGCATCAATTCATACCTACTTATACACAGAACAACCTATTAATGTAGTAATTTGTATTAGTGAGATAATTGTTCTGTAGTTACACCACACCAAATAAGGGCCCTGTTTATGTCATTTTACCATTTCACACCCACATGGTTGCACCATAATATGAACGTTTGGTTTGAAGCAGTTTTATTAAGTTTAGGGATAAAACGGTCATATCATAATCAATAATTTATTTATTTCAAACAGGCAAAAAGGAAAAAAAAGAAAAGTCATTTCATTTCCCTTTGGGGTCAATAAAAGTGAATGTGAATTTTCATGTCCCTTTTCAGACGTAACCACCAAATAAGTGGTGTATTTGTGTATGTAATAGTGTTGCATGTACACTTAGGGATATGAAGTATTACTGCATCTGAAAACTTTGTATTGCATTCAGTTGGAGGTGAAACGATTAGTTATACCTCTTTGTATTGAATCTTTGAGGATTCACTGTGGTTTCTTTTACTCCGTATGGTTTAAGTATTCGGTTAGTAGCTCATGTGTATTCAGTCTCTGTATAGTTTCCTCTGCAGCGCTCCTCTCGGCTGAATCTTCTCCCACCTTATAGAACATCACAGCAAGTCTACAGAGACCAATCAGCCGCTGGTTGTGCGGCTCATTGTAACGCCTGTGCCACATCATATTAGTCCTCATGTGTGAACCATGATTTCACTTGGCAATTCGGAGGCGTCTCGCTGCCTATACATATTCATGCCGAGCCTATAAGTGGCAGATTGAGATGTCCTTCCGGTGTCCGTGACAGCAGGTTATTAATATTGAACACCTAAGTCAACATTATAACTAGACGAAGCGACACGCGGGTCACCGTGTGACACATGCCTTCTTCCAGGAAGTTGAACAAATTTACAGCTGATTTTTAGGGGAATCTTTGAGGAATTCATTTATGAATATGCAGTGATATATTCATAAATTGTGGGTGTTTTTACCTGTTTTTCTTTTTCTTAAAAAAAAAGAAGAAAAAAAAAAGTTGTTACCAAGCAAAACCTCAAAACACCTGAGCCACTTTCTCTGAGTGCGAGGGTCCTCCTCCAGGAATCCGGCGCTCCGCCTCGTCCGCCGTGCTTGATGGGACGCAGGCTGCAGGCGTCTCGTCACGGCTGCTGAGAAGGGGTCGCCGGGGTCCTCCCGCTTGTGGCGACGCCCAAGGGCCGTCGGCTCAGCGGGGATCCCGGGGTGCCGGTGAGGTCTCGCGCAGAGCCGCGCTTCGCTTCATGAAAGCCTAATGAAGAGTTGGAGGGAGGAAGGGGAGCGTTTGGGAGGAGGAAGAAGGGGTAGGTTTCTGAAAGTGAGCCGCTAGACGCCCACAATCCTGCAACACAGGAGAAACGAGAAATGGCATGCAGGAAGCACTTTCAAAGAAATGTACAGCTCTGATGCATGCATTTATTGCTACTGGAACAGGAAGGACACAACCTGTTTATGAGTATTACTGATAATAAATAAGGTGCTGCAGCACAGGATTGAAGGCTAAAACAAAGAGTGACAGAAACCGCAAACTGAACGCAGGCACTTTTCTTTGCATGCAAAACATTCATATTGACACAATTCAATAAACTTAGTGATTACATTTCTGCATTAAAAGTATCTAATACTTAACTGCTACCATCTATATAAAAACTATGATTTAGAAAATGACTTATCCTTTTCTGAAACACAAAGACATTCACATCCGACCCAAAAGTTGCATAGTTTTGTGTTTTTTTTTCCCAGATGGAGAAAACAAAACGTACAAGTGTCATAATACACCAACAATCAAGCAAATAGCAGTCACTAATTGATCAATATTTGAAAGGTAAACTGTACAGATGGTAAAACACCTACAATCATGACAAATATGACCATAAGCTGCTTGAGAAATGCACAAATGGGCGCATTCATTAATTTGACGGCCGATTTGAGATGGGGAGATTATTATTACGAAAAGGTGAGTCCTCCCCCCCTTTTTTTATTTTCTCAGACGGAGACACAATCCTCCATATAGTGAATTTCTGCACGACGACGCCCAGCAACGGCAGCATCAGGACCGCCATGGAAAATGACCTCCTTCTTCTACTGGACCTTCTTCTTCCGACTAGCTTTCAGTTCGCTGTACTGAACCTGCAGGAAGTCGGAACATAAATTATCTTTAGTTAGGTGTTAAGTGAACAAAACAAGCAAAAAAAAAAAAAAAAAGAGCGGCAGAGACGTGAGTAAATAGATTCCAAGCTGTAATGAATTCAAAGCGGTCCTCCTGAGTTCAGCTGTAACCTAAGGGGAAACATTACCAAAGCAGGGAAAGTATTCATCATTTCCATGAATGCTAATTAAAAACACGAAGCTTCTTTCTTCTTAAAACTGAGTAGCACAATATATACATGTCTTACTAAGCAATGCAGGGCGATACAAAAGCAGTCTGATGTTATTGCATAAAATGTAAGCAAGCTATCTCAATGAGGAACGGTATTGCTAATGAGTGGGACGCTCATCATGGTTGTATCCGCGCACAATGACAATTGAGCATCTCTTTGCTTCCAAGAGTGTCTCTTTCACTCAACTATGTGACCCAAGGGCGGCGAAGAAGGAGACGAGTGGAGTTTAAAAGCTTAGAGGGAAGGAGCGAAAGAAAAGTAGAAAGCAGAGAGGATAAAAGTCCAGAAATAAAAAAAATAATAGAAGCCTGTATGTCTCTCGTGGGCAGTAAATGAATAAAAAGTGATAATATTGCTTTTGCACGGCTAACCGGGACCTTGAGTCACTCACAGCTAATTCATGCGGCTAAAAGCGCGAGCGAGGTTTACAGCAGAAGACCGCCACCAGGGATGTATCACGACCAAAACACGGGTGAAATTACACAGGGCCGCATAATTACACAGAAACAGAACTAATTATACAGACAAGAGGGGGAAAGGAAAAGCCTGGGAGTCGTCGTGCTTGGAGGCAGAGCCGGCAGCCTCTGGGATTTCAGGCTTCCTGGCTGGCTGATCCCGCCGAGCTTACCTTCTGCACATCTGAAGGCACCCTCGACAGGAAATCAAGCAGCTCATTGTTGTCGATGCTGTACGGGTTCCGCAGCTTCTTGGTGAATTTATTGATACCTAAAACAAAAAGTCACACCAGTATATCATTAGGACTAGTCTCTGGTGGCTGCGTGCTTTGTTTCCACACAAACAGAAAACGCTCGGAGGAGAGGCTGTCCAAGAGCTGCTGCTCTCAGTGCCGCATGAAGACTTTGTTTTTTTTTTACTGGGGATGCGCTCGCTTTAGGATGGCAAGATTTCCAAAGTTTCAGACAATAAAAAAACTGCAAAAAGTATTCATTCTTTTGAGTCATAATATTTCAGTGTTAGAAAAAATGCAGGGAAAGACTCAAAATGGAACATAAATGGAAATAAAAGTGACAAGAGAATTCATTTAATTCGTCTGTCCAGTTTAAAGTGAGAATGCTCACCAAAAATACCAACAACTTTTACAGTTTTCACAAACTCAAAGAATTTTCTTTGGGTTAAACAACACAAAGAAAATGCAGAATCCTGCATACTTATATGTAACAGGAAGCAAATCAAAAAGAAAAATCTGAAAACTGTTGCTTTCATTTGTTTTATATTCTGCAAAAACCAGCATTCACTGCAACTACAGCTAGAGATTCTAAGGCCTGGACTTTGACTGAGCCATTCTAAACCCTGCATATGCTTCAGTCCTGGGTCTGGTTGTATGTCTGTCAAGTGTTAATCATAATAACATACGCTGAAGCTTGTGGTTGGAAAATGATAAAATGGGAAAATGTTTAAGGGAAATGAATATTTCTGTAAAGCCTTGGGTAGACGTTCTGCAAAATGAGAACATCTGAAACTTACCCCATACCAGGACTATATAGCGGATGGGGATGAAGTATGTGATGACTGCAGCCGTGCTGAAGATCACGAGAGCCAGACCAGACAGGAACGGCACTGACCAGTTAAATGTGCTGAAAGTTGAAGTTAAAATGATTTTTAAAATTAAACAGAAAATTCACAGCAGCGTTTGTGATTTATGACGGATCTGAGAACTTCTTACTTTTTAATCCTCTCTCCCAGGGAGGCAACCTCATCCAGCAGGTTCTGGACCGTGATGATGATGTCTTGGACCATGTGGATTTTATCCAGTAGCCCCTTCTTCTCTGACTCCTGTGGTAGAAAATGAAACCATGGAAAAAGGACAAGAAATAAAACTGTAATAAAAACTGAACAAAGGGTCCAACCCATGTTATTATGATGTTACTGATGATTAATTAACCTTAAAAAAGGTTTTGAGTTGCTTTCTTTTAATTCATTTCACAATACATGTGTTAAAATTATCTCCCCAACTAAAGAGCTAACATTCAAAGCAGAATTTACTCAATTTTGAGTAAAAAATGAGCAGGAAGACATCACATTAGCTGCTTCTCTCATATTACAGTTTGAGAAAATAAATACAGATTTCCATTCTAACACAAAGTACAAAAACAACCTGAAGGAAAATAGTCTAAAACATATTTTCTATCAAAAATATTCATCCACTAGTTCGTAACAGGTTCATTATCTATAAATGTCATCACAAACAACATTTTTAACCATATTTTTAAGTCATTCACAAAGGAAATGTATTATTTTCATCTGTAAAACTGAAGAAATTTAAGTTTTTTTGACTAAAAAGTTTAGGTCCCAACTCTGAGCCGTGTGGAACGCCACATTTAATAATTTCTTTATTAAATGTTAACTGTTTGTTTTCCAAATAACCATTCATAAACAGCACCTTCAACAATAACGCTAGAATATCAAAATGATTAACAAAGCCTCTCATATGATTCGCTGCACTGTCTTCTGTCTTATCTTCTGTAGCCTCTTCAATGCATTTGAGAACCAAACATAATAGAAATTAAAGTTGAATACATTCAGAGCTAAACAATGCGTTTAAATCTGAACCAAGAATGAAACTGAGATAAAAGTATTTTTTATGCCTCAATTTAAATGTTGATGCAAATTAAACTGCTTCCAAAGACTAAAATAATGCAAATACATCCTAATATAATTAAAGTAATTGTTGTAAATGAAGATTATTTATTTAAGTTTTGGTTTTCGGGGTGATATTTGATCAATGTGAATAGGTTTGAAGGTGTAACCTTTCCAGAGCGGAGGAGGACACTGAATTACGAAAAGAGATAAAGTATTGTCGAGAAGCCACTCCACACTCCAAAGAACAGCTTCAAAGTAAACAGAAGAGACAAGGCTCTTGGAAGAACTTTGTTCGGAGAGACGCACTTCGGACTGAAATATATCCACATCAAAGGCAGCCAGACTAACAGTTGGTTAAACATCTAAAGAAAGGACATGGCCTGACGCGGGAAGGATGTTCTCCAAAAACCATGAGTTAAGACAAACGGCGCTTTGCCGCAGCAAAATATCCATCAGCCCACTGAAACGCCTGGGCCGCTTCAGGGTCGGGTTCCCAGAGGAATCCTGATGAGAACTGCCATGAATCAGAGCAACGCAGGCCATTCACAACGTCAACAATAAACTGCTGTCACTCTGAAGACATATTCCACCGCCTAAAAGCATTTCAGCACAGTCAACACTAACTTTCAGAAAGAGCTCTATAGAGGCATGTCTAAGTGCTGTCATTAGTTCTATATTGATGGTATTATGTAGTTTGTTAAGCTCAGGGACTTTCCCAAATGCAGCAGACCTTTTCCCCCGCCCCTCCATTTCCATATGAATGTGTTGTGACAAGTGGAAACAGGTTGGTGAGATCTTCATTAGGCCTAAACGTCTTTTGGTTTCAAAAGGAGTACAACTGGTGGTTGGCAGGAATCAAAACGCCTCAGAAGATTTAGTGCCGAATAAAAGGCTTAGTAACACAGCCATAGATCAGAGAGGGAGATACCTCTGTCAACATGGGGTGGGGGGAGAAAATCATAATTCTTTTCTGTTCATACACATGTCGATGCTGAGCTGCTAAAAATACACCCAACTCAAAAGTTACAATACCTTTTCATCATCCTCATCCTCATCCGCCAAATCCATGCTGTCCTGGAAGAAAAAACAAACACTGAAAGGTGAGATTAAAAGAATTCATAGATCAGGATTAAAGAAAAAAAAATAAAACAACTAACATGGTGTCGGTGTAACACTGGAAGCTTGGACTAACTCCTGCAGCTGAGTGCTGACCCTGAGATTAGCCCCCTGAAACGCTCGGCCCTGTGGGGTCGCCGACCGACGGGACGCACCGGCTTTTTCTCAGGCTCAGCCTCACATACCAGAATATATTAAGAACCTATAGTCATGGTTTTAACATCAGTGCTGCTTATAAACATACACATGAAAAAGGAGTTGTTTAAAAAGCGGTAATGCTAAAAATTTTTTTAAAAAAAATAAAAACGTTACTGTACTTGAGCTGGCAAAACTGTGAAAACAAAATATAAAGAAGCTTCTTCTTGTTAAACTATAAAAATATGTTTTTTAGCCAATTTTGCAATAACTATAAATATAAAAACTACTATATTTAACAATCAATCCATTAAATGAACTGAATCAATGGATTGTAGGATAAAACTGAAACCTGTCAGAACATCAGGAAGTGGAGAAACGTGGTTCTCAGCCCAAAGCTTCTAAAAAAGGTTCTGAGAATATAAGAATATATAAACAACCAAAATAAAACAACTTCCAGAAGGATAAAGGGAGCATGTGATAAATTATGGATGCTTGGAATAAATTGCATTTCATTTAAAAGGATGTGAGTGATTTCCCCTAAAGCAGATGAATGGGTGACTTACTTAAGGTTTTGAAACACTTCTGCTTTTCTCAATGAATGTTTCATAATGATTTTGTTGTGACCAAACATTTAACATTCTGGTGAAAAAAGCAGAAACTTTCTCTAATTGTTAACAACTCCACTTCAGCTTAATAATAATAATAAATAATAAAAAAACAATAAAGGAAAGTCAATTGAACATCTGCCAATAGCAGTGATTTTAGTACATTTTGTTGAGAAACTTTTAAATGAATTACAGGTTACTTCAGAGCAACATTCACCAAAGTGGTGTCTACAGACAGCATACTTCCTGTTTGATGAAACATGGAGTCTGGCTGCGTTAGGTGAGCTCACATCTGTCACATCTGGTGGGAAGAGGAACAGCAGCACGTATCCAGTTGATTTTCTGTGAATCTACCGCCAGATGCCATTGCTCTTTTAAAGCCAATTAAAATAATACGCCTCAGTGAAGCCAAATAATTTTTAAAAATGATTCGTTTCCAACATAGTTTCTATAGTTGAACTCTTCTCCTAGCTGAGTCACATTTAGCCCGACAATCTTTAAGATATTATATTATTTTTCTATTTTTTTTATCAGAAAAGATAAATTCCTTAATGACAGATGGATTATTGCAAATGTTTTGCTTTGATATGTATAGAAAAATGAACTGTATTGTGGTAAATACAAATTAAACACATTAACTGACAAAGTATATACTTAATTTGTAATAATTCTTGTATTTCTTGGCCAGAAAACTAAATTAAAGATGCTATCTAAGTTATGCATTGACTGTTTTCTTACATGTAATATTTACAAACCCTATTTAGTTGCAAAATCATAAATATATATACACAAGTCACAACTCATCATACTGAGAAAATCCTTCATTGACTTGTGACTTAATAGTTTTTCCTTCTGTCTCTGGACTCGCATCAGTGAAACTGAGGGATCCAAATCCAGAAAAGAAACCCAACCAAATAAAAAACACACAACCTTTTCTGAAGAGAGCACTAAGCACTTTTTTTTGTTTGCCAAGTTGACTCGCCAAAACAAAAGCTGAGCTGCAGTCCAATTACAGCGAACAGGAAGGACAAAAACTGGGGACGGGGGAAGCCGAGTTAGTAAAGGGCAAGCTCTGTAAATTAGCTGTGACTATAATGCGGCGTTATATTAGCCTATTTAGTCGGATTTCTAAGCTTTTGTACTCTCTTATTTTTTTATTAAGACTTAGAAAACCATATTCAAACTGTTGCTATGGCAACGCATGAGCTTCTAATTATGAGCACAAAACACAATTTGGGTGGTCATTTATTATTTTTTGCACATAATACAGAAAAAAAAGAAAAGAAAGTGGAGAAAAGAAGTCATCAGGCTCTCCATCTTTCTCTCTCTAAATATAAATGTTAACTCACCAGGTCTTGACTGACTCGTCCGGAGCGAACCTGGAAGTAGTTCCAGGTGATGAGCAGAACCAGGAAGCAGGGCAGCATGTAAAAATCCCAGTACCACACCGTGACGAGAAAAATCTGCAGAAGGAACCAAATGTTAGCAGAGGCACAGAGAAGGGGGAGGAATCTCGATGTGACACCCAGAAGCTAACGTTTGATCTGACCCGCTACAGTCCCGCCGATGAAGAGCGTTCTGGCATTACCTCAGCCCTGATGTTCATGTGGTGCTGAATTGGACCAACTCAACTTATGAGTTGACTGTGGCTACATGAGCCTAATTGCTATTACTCATCCTGAGCACATTGAAGGAAATCGCTTCAGAGCAGCCATGGGGAAGCTGTGTGGAAATGTCATTACCATCCAATATGTCATCTAGAGCACATATACGGGCAATTTATGAGATACACCAACACAAAGTAGAGCCTGATTGTAAACTGGGAGGGAAATACAACATGGCTTCCACAAGTATTTCTGAATAAGAATGTACTGAGCCTTTACTACAGTGATACTCCTAGATTTAAACCAATGCTACAGTGATTACCTACAGAAACCACCTGATTGTAAGCAAAGAGCAAGATGTTTTATTCCCACAGCAAACACAAGAGAATCTGTCAACACCGAAACTTGTGATCTATTTGGAAGAGGCAAGAGCACCTAAACATACAGCTTTAGTTTAGATCAGAGGACAGGCATGTGGTACAGATGTCCTAGCCAAAGTCCAGAGTAATTAAAAACTTATTCAATAAAATCTAATTAAATTCATTTGACAATTTGAGGCAAGACTTGAAAATGTTTACACACTTCAAAAATAGAAAATAGGGACAATTTTACACATGATTGACTCTGGAAAACAGAATAGTTTTGTTTTTGCAAAAGCTCCGACAAACTTGTTTGATTTCTCTTCCTCTCCACAGCAACATTTTGTGATTTATCACATAAAATCTCCCTAAAACTCCACGGAAGTTTGTAGTGGCCAAGTGTTGCAACGCACTGTGTGATAAAATAACAACAACAACAAACAGCAATCTGGATGTTATTGTTTTTGTTGAAGATCAGAATCAAACTGGAATAATTCTGCCAGAGAAGTGAACATCTGCTAAAGACATCGCTCTCCTGGACATAAAGCTTATCAGATCAGGTCGCCAACACCAGCATCAGCCTCAACGTGCCGAGTGCCAAGCGCACGCTCCTCCGTGTTATCACGAGCCAAAAGAGTGTCTGGGAGACGAGGTGGATGTGGTTTCACGCTGCCAGGGTTATGTTTTATTAGGAAGGACTTTGTAATGACTGAGGGTTTGTGGGGGGAAAAAACCAAGTCACGCTTTAGTGGAAATGTATACTCAGACCGTAAAGACTGGGATAATTGTAGCTCTCTTCAACTCGAGAGGCATTACACAGACTCCAGCTGTAAAACAATTAAATACATAAAAGGATGTGGGAATATTATGCACATCACAGGAAAAACTTTAGGAGTGAAAAAGGAAAAGGTTGGTACAGACTGGTGGAAAGAGTTCCAGATGAAAGAGTGTGCATGTGTCAGAAATCTTTTTCTGTACATCCACATGCAGGTTATTATTCAGACATTATCAGAGTTCACAGCCTCACTTTCCTACACAGAGAACATTCATGTTATTCAGCAGTGAAGTTCAAGTTCAGTGACAACATGTGACTGGTGTGATGCAAAAAAAACGTTTCCATTGCAGTTTTGTGAAATAAACCAATTTCGAAAAACAAAACGTGTTTTGGAAATTGCTGTTTCCAGTAAGCAAATTTATTTTTGAAATGTGAAATTGCGCAATTATATAGTCAAAGGAAACGCAGCTTGTGACTCAGCTGCACCATTTGGTCAGAAGGACGGCGCCAGAACTCCAGCAAACTATTGTGAGAAGCTGGTGGAAGGAAACCCAAACGGTTTGTCTCAAATCATGAAGTTTAGATATCAGTTCTCCCTGATGCTGACCAAATGTATCTGAACCCCCGAGTTTGAAAAAGTTACCAAAAGAATCTCTAAAACATCCTATGTTTTTTGGCATTCAGCAAATAGAAATAACTTTGGTCATTTTAACCAACTTTAAACAACTTTGTGATGCTTTTGTCTCATTTAACTTTAAACAGCAAGGAAAAAATGCGTATGTGTATTTTTATTGAGTCTGTGTAAACATCTGGTTTCAACTGTGATAACATGCTGCTGTGCACTGTTCAACCAAGTTTATGGCATAACTACAATAAAATTGCAGAAATACCTGAAAAAAGCTGCAAAACACCTGAGAGTGATTTGGAGGTCTGACGTCCAGCAAGACAATTACACTAAACCCACCGTCAGAGCTACGACAGCTTAGATATATAAAGGCATATTTGATGTGTCAGAACGGTCTAATCAAAGCACAAATGTAAACCCCGTTGAGAATCTGAGGTAAGACGAGAAAATTGGTGTTTACAGAAGGCATACATCCAGTTGGACTGGGTTTGAGGACAAAATCTGGAGTCTAGATGTGCAAAGCTGGTAGAAACATGCAATAAAAGCAGCTGTAATTGTTGTGACAGGTGGTTCTACAAAGTATTGGCACATTAAAGTAAGCGTCAAATTTTTCTTTGTAAAAACTGTGAATCAGACTATTTTCCTTCATTTCACAAATGTGCTGCACTTTGTGATGTTATCAGGTGAAAAGCTACATAAATCCACAGAAGTTAGTTGTCATAACAAAGAAAAAATATATAAAGAAAAAAATTATATAGTACTTCTCAAAATTTTATGGCAGTCTTATTCTTTCATTCCATTAGTGACAGGCTACATTTTCATTAGTTTTTCAGCTAGTTTCAGCTTTTTAGCTCATTTTAGCTTTTAAGCTGCTGTGATCTTACAGTTTACACTGCAAAAACACAAAATCTTACCATGTATTTTTGTCTAGTTTTTTGTGAAAATATATTAGTAGACTTGAAATAAGACTAGACTAACTCACAAGCAATTTACAATTTCTAAAACATCTTAGATGCGTATTTTTCATTGTCTTAAAGTTTTCACTCCTCTTCAACAGTTTTTTTAAAAGTCATTTTAAGGACTTAAGATGCTCCAGCAGTTTTCACCAAAAACATTCAGCTTACAGTATTCAGACTGCGTTTTCACAGGAAATGCATGTTTTTCTGGCTCACTATGCAACGCATATGGAATAAAAGTATGGCTCGGGGAGATGAGCATTAGAGTTCACGTATTTTCCACCTCAGCTCCGCCGCACTCCACTGCAAATTATTCTCAGATCCTTCAAGAACCGTAGAGATCCTCCCGGTAAGTAAAAGGTGGAGAAAGAGTTGGGAAACCAAATGCAGAAATTAAACACTGGCAACAGTGTTTGCATAATGAGGAACACATTTAAAAAGTGACAGATTCACAGTGAACACCAGCCCAGACAGGAGGCAGGGGAAACTGAGGAAGTGTCTGGGGGTTACCGTTTGGAAACAGACGGCCCGCTTCGTTTCCGATTCTCAGTAAATTATGAAAAACAGAAAAAGGCAAATCGTTTTTATGAATCATTTTTTTTATTATTATTTTTTATTTTTTTAGCTCAGCAGTTCGGAGGAGGAGGACGGCGGCTGCCAGGGTTAAGGCGTCTCGCCGATTTACGGCGCATTTCAGCTCCCTGTGTGACAGCCGGCAGATGGTGCAGGTGGTTCGTCAGCGCATGCTGTCACGCAGAGTGAAGCTTTGATTCATTATGCCTATGTGGTGGTATTACTGGGCACCCATTTATTTCTTCTCACTGAGGCTTGACAAGGCAGTGGGCATCAGTGTGAAAACATGACTACAGATGGTGCTGTCTTTCAAACGGAGGACGTGCGTGTTGCTGTACATCGCCTCGATGTTTTGCTCGAATAGCTGTCAGTTAAAACAGGAATGCCACGGCGGAAAGTCGGATGTGTGGAAGAGGGAACGCTTTTCTTTACAGCTAAAGTGCAATGTTTTCTCGCGTTTTAATACGGCTTAGACGTTTCACTTGCAAGAGGCTGCTGATTAAAGCCTGCGCCGACCTCTGATCCCTCCCCGTTTGATGCATTTTATGGCCATAAAAGACTAAATGCATGACTCAAATCAGATTACAGCTCCCGTTTTTCACAGTAAACTGAGCAAACTGTGCTACTGGCAAGCAAACCGTCTCCTCATTAGCCCCGCAGAAGGCTTCCCACGCCACCTCCCGTCCTCCAACCTCCGATTGAGAGCAAAACTTTAGCGCCATCTCTGGGATGGGAACAGTAAAAACAAAAAGACCTCTCAATGACCCTGATTGCTTGAATTGTTAATGAAAAACTCGCTCTATGCTATTTCCATCGACTGCGATGTGGGACGGAAGGCAACGACAAAACATCTGCCCACGCTCAAATTTCAAAGTTGAAATTGTATGGCCGACAATGGTTGTGTTTCTGTCTTCACGTTTATATTACACAGAAAGAAGGTGTCCATATCTCTGAAGAATTTTCTAATCGAGACTCTGGCTGGATGACGTGGGGTCCGAATCAACGGACGGAGGGGTTAATGAGTTGTCAGAAAAAAAATAGGCCATCCCGCCTCCGCTGGGACCCGGCTCTCTCACAGCTGAGGCTTAACTCTGCATCCAGGAGGAAACCGAAAGCCGACCGCTCCGACAAAGAGCTAGCTAACAGGTTTTTTTTTCTTGCGCTGCATTGATTAAGAATCTCTCGGGGAGAGTTCAAGTAAGGGGCTGCGGTGGTCTTCCGCAGCCTAGCATGGAAAATAAGAGAGAGAAAAAGAAATGCAGCTCGTGTTGTTGATCAGCAGCTAAAGCTCCTCACCAGGAAGGCCAGCAGGCTCCTCTGAACACTCTCCCACTGGAAGCAGCTTTTGATGTACTGCAGACTGGACCTGATAGTCGTGTAAATCACCTTCACGCGCGCCGCATTCCTGGCCAGAGCCTGAAAGACACGGATAATAAAACACAAGACAAACACATTAAGTTGGAGTGAAAATAATAGCAATAATAATAGATCCACGGGTCAAGTTTTGTTTGAAGAATGTTGGACTTTGTGAGATATATCTGACATCAGAGAAACATCAAACTGGTTTTCTTTAAATAGTCAATATCTCATTACTTTTGACATAAGGCACAATTAACATAAGTAACATAAATATAACTCTTTTATGTTACATCAGATGTATCAGCTCACTTTAAATAAATAACTCCACTTGTAGATTTTTTCACTGGTAATAAAAAAATGCTAAGTGAAAAAAATCTGTCAGTGGAACTGGTATTTTTAAAAATCTATATTCAAGATAAATTTAATAAATAAAGTAAATATATATATATTTATACACAGACTTACTAAAAATAATTTATTTCACTTCAAATACAGAATTGAACATAATTTTATGAAAAGTCATTTAAAAGTTTTAAATGGTTCCAAATGAAAAAAGAAATACGTAAATTATCTAAAAGTACATCAACACCAATGTTAAACATAAAAATTCAGCTTGAATTTAAATAATCTAAAATGTGTGTTTTATGATGTTATTTTAGTTTGTCCAAATAGGAGTAAAATATCTTCATGATAATCAGAAAGTTAACATGGCTAAAACAAACCAAAAAATGCTCCAATTTCACAAATTAAAGATTTTGTGGAAACATAAATTCTGACTAGTATGAACTATATATAGCAGCCAGTTCTTTAGGACTGGCTGGTATAAACAATATCACTTATTGTACTTATGAAGGTCTTTTTTAGGCAGCAACCTGATATTTGCACTAGAAAGTAGAAAAAAATTGTGTGGTGAGATTTTGTATTTTTGCAGCATCAGTAAAGAAATGTCAGTAATCTGACCTGATTTTGGCAAACAAGACTGTGAACATTAAAACCGACAGCAGAACTGCACGTTGCGAGCGCACTCTTCAGTTCAGAAGCCACTTCTGTGGTGCTAGTGAGCAACGTATTGTCTGACAACAATGAGCCGTTGTGGGACGTGCAGACAGTCAGGCACCCTGTCTCGCACCCTGTCTTACACACTGTATATCAAGCTAATGTAGCAGCACAGCAAGCAAGAATTCACTTCATGTTGGGCTCAATTAAAATGCAGAGCAGCTAATTTAGATAAATGTCTGCAGTTATTCAAAGTTAATCGAAGAACAAAAGGCTGAAGTCTGTTTATGTCGAGATTTGTTTGTGACTGAATCATCCCTTCCTGATGAATCTGCACAGATTCAAAATGAGCAAAAGTTATTTTGCATTTTGTTGAGATTTTATGTGATTTGACAACATAGAGTGGAATTGTGCAATAAAAACTTGGAAACAAATAACAAAATAAAATCATGAATTATTTTGTTTAATGTTACCGTGAAATAAAGTTAAATGCTTTAAAAAATAAACAACACATTGTGTGTAATTTGATTTCAGTGCAAGTTCAGCTGTTCTGAGAAGGTTTGAGGTTTGTTAAAGAACATAAAAAAATATGTCTATATTCAGTATAAATGATCATATATAGTAGAATGGAAGAAATACATTACGGTATAAGCGCATTTGAATTCTCGAGCTTTTTCAACTTGAGAATAGCAAAAGTTTTCAAAAATATACAGTAAATATAAGACAAAATGGACACAGAACATAACAAACACACATTTAAAAAATACATTAAACTCAAATGTATGAAAAGACGAACAGTTCGTGTATATAATTTGCTTCCCAGTTAATGTTGACACTGTTTCGCTTGTCTTTTTATGAAAACAGCTGATACAGATCTTAGTGATAGTTTTGAATACATTGTGATGATGGAAAAGAAAGATGTGGGTTAATTATAATCAATACTGTGATACCATATTTAACAATATTGCAAAGTTTCTCAATATTCTGAATGAAGACCGGTTTAGTAGCAGAAAGGCAGGAGAGAGAAACCAGAGCCTTCTCCTCCTCTTGCTGTCAGCTGCAGAGTGGCTAAGCAAACATTTAGCTGGATTTTTGTGCTCTTCACAATGTTCTGGTTGGTCTGTTAAACTAATTACCAGCTCAAATTTTTATTGGACTAACCAACATTTTTTTTCCCCAAGGGTGTGATTACACTCGGCAGAGCGGCTGAAACAATAATGTGAGGGTCCGCGTCTCCACGAATATGGCAAACCTTCACAAAAAAATTCTAGTGCAAAACCCCTGGCAGCTCCCTTTCTGTTCATATGAATACAACAGGAAATGCTGGTTGTGTGTTCAGATTAAAGTAGACATTCTGAAACCTGTCGCAATAAGCAATTAATCAATCAAATCCATAATAAATCAAAAATATCTTAATAAAATCCATTCTGATGATAATTACTTTTTTGAAGAGCAATGTTGTTTACGCAGACATCATAGTACATTTTATGTATGGTTTTGGTTGTTTTATTTTGAATTTTGAAAATATATTGCAGGTCCAGTATGAAGTGTTGTACATTTAAAAACACTAGCAAGGACTGTGTCTATTTGGGAAATTATCATTTTAAGATTTGGTCAAAGCTGAGACAAACCTTTTTGGAAAATTTCAGATTATCCTCCATGAAAGCCCTCTCCTTGGGCTCGAAAGTTCTTATACTTGCTTTGACCTGACGAGAAAGAAAACAGCAGAGGATCGGACGGCATGAAGCTTGTGTTTCAAAGGCTTCCTTCACGTTTCATTGTGTCACAAGTAGAGGGTGAACTTTCACTTACAGGGTTAAAAATAACCTCCAGCTCTAGAGTGATGCTCCCCTTCCACAGTCTGCCCAAGTCCTCCTTCTTCAGCATGTAGGTAACCTGTCCTCTCTTCTGGATCTGCAGGACAGAAAGGCCACGAGGTGCTGAACTCTGCCATGAACCCGACCAGCAGTCACGCTGGATTTATCTCAGAGTCTCCCGTCTGCTGAGGTGTTATCACCCGCTTCACTTTAATTTAAGCCCAAAGTGTAAATAGAATGGCCTATTGTCTGCGTCAGAGTAGAATGTATACCGAGAGCAGCGGGATGGCGACTTTTCCTAGAAAGTCTGGCGCCTTGTCGCCGTCTTCATCAAACACGGACACCACGAGAACCTCATGAATGTCCCTGATAGGCCTGTGGAAGAGAAACAAGGAGGTCAGGTACAGACAGAGCAGGAAACTGAATCATGCTTGTCATTATTTAAATCTGAGACTTAAACTAAAGCCCGGTTCACACTACACAATTTTAGATCATCAGCCGATACTCAAAACGTGAGAGACCACACACTAACCGATTTAAAATCGTAGGTATGGCGGATTCGATCATAGAGAGTGAGGTTTCACTCAAGGACATTCAAAGTCCAGATAAGAAATCCCTTAAAATTCTGCATACCTGAATTTAGAGTAAACAAACGGTAACTTTAGTTTGTGAATTTATTTTAAATCTAAAAAGACGTAACAAAAATCAAAGCTTTGGATTAAGAACTGGAGACATCGCGAGAAAGGACTGTATTTGTTGCACTACAATATGGAAGAGAGTTTTTTACTGGTTTATCGTTTAGTTATAATTTTATATTTTTTTGCTATGTTGATGTAGAATATATGCATGGACCTTGTTTGAGAAAACTCAATGACTGAAACATCAGAGTAGCTTGAACTAAAGCATTTCCTGCTTATTCGTTTTTAGAAAATCAGATGGCAGTTTTCCTTCTTTTCTCTCCAACTGAGCGTGAAAGGTTAACATATCCCATCTCCTTTAATTGAAACCCAAATGGGGAGTTAATTGTACATTTTCTATCATCGCTCCTGAAGCCTTGCAATATTTTTGTAGTGCTCTGCGCTCGTCAATTTTTTGCATTTATATCTTTTTCTCTACCAATAGATTAACACAACATAGCAATTTCTGTATTTTTCTTCTGTTGCGTTATTACTACAGAATGAAATCAAGTGTGCCATTTCAACCAAAGGTTGGAATATGCTTCTAAACCAGATGTAGTCTGTGCAATAATTTTTTTTTTAAACCGATCCAATAGCATGCCGCTCCGAACAAGGGTAAAGGTTTACTTATGGTTTTATGACATCTAATTACCTCAAAGCACATTTCATTCATTGGAGCACTAACGAGAAGCAGAAGAGTTACTGGATTCATCAATTGCCATCGCAATTTTGCTCCAGCTTCTTTTTTTTTTCATTTCTGTTGTGATACTCTTTAGATGAACTGTTAAATAAACATTCGCGTTCTTTCCACACTTCGACCAAACAATCCTCCATGTCAGAAGTCCAGCGGACTCTCAGTTGCGCCATGCCGGGATTCCCACCATGCTTACATCACAAAGCTGTCTGATTGGCTACCTGTCACATTCAACAGGCTGCTTTCTCGCTCCCAGTCGGGGGAACACCACAGACACTGCGATAAACGAGCCAAGACGATCAAACATGTTGAATGTCCCCGACTTTAGATCAAAGTGGTCCCAATGTTCTACCGAATGGACCCGATCAGTCATAACACATCACACACTACAGGATGATTGGTTATGATTGTCGCAAGCAATAATTTTGGAACTCAGAACGTTCTAAGATTGTCTTAAGGGCAAAATCGGGGCAAAAAATCATGTAGTGTGAACTGGGCTTTACAGAGTGAAGACTTGGTTCCACTCCGGATTGAGGCTCTTGTAGACTGTGTGGGTCTGCAGCCGGTCGTTGCCCACTTCCAACACGCAGAAAGGGTCGCTCTTTCCTGAGGACGAGAGCAATCACTGAAGAGGAACAGTGACAAAACTAACTGCGAATGATAAAATTAAGTTTAAATATGTAAATACCGTTTAAATCAGCAGCGACCAGGTCTGCAGCCTTGATGACTTTGACTTGTAGTAGGCCGATATCCCGCAGGTTCGTCAGAGATCTTTGCAAACTCTACAGAGACAATAATCAGATGGGGTGAGCTGAAGAAGCACAGCGATTAGATGCACCAATCCATTATTAACATCTGTATTGATCCCCATATTGAAAAAAAAGTCTGCATCAGGAGTCGTGCAGTTATCAAATTAATTTGGAAGTTTATTTATCTCTGTGTTCAAAAAACAGAAAGTAAATTCAATTTTCTGTATGGCATCAAACTCGGCCGATGCTAAACCATGCATCCCTAATAATGACTAAAAGAAAAAACTTCAACAACCTTCAAATCATAATGTGTTATTAATAAGAGTTTTACCAACATTACAAAAACACAAAGTCTTACCAAGGATTTTTTATAGTGCAAATACTGGAAAACAGGCTAAACTAACATACAAGTAACTTTCCAGCAAATAGATAAGAGCTGGTGTTGAGTACATAAATCCTTAATATTGATGAAAAATGCTACTTCCAAAAATGGAAAAAATGTCTTATCATTGAAATAACCTTGAAAAGGAATGTTTTCATCAATATTGATAAACTAAGATATTTGCACTAAAAATTACACCAACAATACTTGGTCAGATTCTATGTTTTTTTTTTTTTTTTTTGCTGTGAATGGTTTTGATATATTATTACATACAACAATAAGAAAAAAACTTTCGCTTTCTTTAACCAAAGACATCTTGGTAATGCAACATTAGCGAGTTCTCTCTTTTTTTACTTCTTCTTCTGCGTTTCACTTCTCCCACCAAACCTTCAATCAGGACAAAGTTTTCACAACATTTCCATACATGGAGTTGACAGTCAACCCAAATAAATACTCCCTGGGACAGATTACAAGCAACATTCAAGTCCCTGCAATTAAATTCATACTTTTAGGCATTAAGTGTAACTAGCCTTGCAAATCTGACACTCACAAGCGCCTATAATAGTTGACGTGAAAGCTTCTTCCAACAACGTTTAAGCAGATTGCAATAGGGTGCTGTCTCCAAAACAGTAGTTACCCTCTTCTTGTCTTTAAACACGAGCAAGTATAGTTTACCTACATGACAAACCTGGACTCTCTGCCTGTTGTATACTCCTGATTTCTACAGAGGGACATCATTCTGTCTCCAGATTGGACTTTATTAAATGTTAATATTCAGAGTGATCTGAGTTCACTTTATGATTGACTTGCTGTTGTTTAAAACTGGATGTAAAACCATTTTTCCAACTATTTTCCTTGAAGACGAAACTGATGATTTTTTCAGACCTTTTCTGAACATGTACTGCCATCTACAGAACAATTCCTTAAAGTTTTTACTTCCATCGTTCATTTACTGAATCTTTTTTAAACCCCTTTTAGGAAATCCATTAAGTGTCCCTGGTTTCTTGGTTTGGATGAGCAGCCTGTGAGATCTCATCACCGTGTGGTTTTTAAAAGTATAAGAATAATTAGGAAGTCGCCACGGTTGTTCAATGACTTTTCGATTCCTCCTGAAACTACTAGTTCCACTGGTCAAACATTTCTGGGTAATGGTGGGGACATGTGGACTTCCCTTCCTGCACAACTAAAACTGAACTGAACAAAAAGGATCTGTAATCAGAAATGACTGGCAAATTTAAATTCTTTGATTGTGTTTTTCCATTGCTGCTCTAATAAATTTCCAAGTTTTTATTTATTTGCGTTTCAAATTTTGTATCATGTTTTTATCTTTTTATGTGACCGAACGTTCAGCTCGGGACACACATTGCAAATGTCAAAGTGCTATAACTCCGGCTATAAATATTAAAGTGTTTGATATTTCATAATATTTCATGTTCTCCTCTGCACAGATAAATAAATCCATTTCATGTTAAAGGGAGTGATTCACTGTCTCTCAGAAAAAAAAAACACGCTACTACTTACCTCTAGTGTCTAATATGTTAAAGAGTTTAAACAGGTTTGACTTGGCCTGACGATGCCTCTGCTACCTGTTTAAATAGTAATAAAACCATATAGGAGGAAATATGTTTGTAATATTGTTGATTATAGTTCTTTGAGAAATAGGATTCTGTTAAATGTGTTTCCAAAAAACCCTGAAATTCCCCAAAACTCTGATCAAGTCTGGAAAAAGAAGTAATAGAACCCCAAAAAACTGCAACCTTTGATGACCATCACATTTTCCTAAAGCTGCATCCATTCATCCATCAGCACTGTGCATCAACAACTGAAACATCGACTAAATGTTATGTTTCAGCTGTTGATTTTATGTTGCATGACATTGTGTTTTTATGACTGGTTGAAATGCCTTGTTGCTGAAATGTGCTAAAGAAATAAAATTTGATTCATTGATGTATCGATTCAACCAGTCATGTTTTCAGGCCAAAAGAAAAAGAATGTTCAGGCAACAAACTGAGGCCCAGTACGACTTTCTAGAGGTGTTTTAAATGAAGTGTTTAGAGTGTGAACAGCAGAGGAGTAGGTAGATGGTGGAGTGCACAGTCTGGATACTGACGTAGTTCTCCAGCTGGTTCTGCAGTTCCTGCGGCTCATCAAGCGGCGCAGCGCTCAGGTCGGAGATGGAGACGCCGCTGCATGTGTTTATTGTGATCAGGAAGACCAAGGTTCCTTTGCTGGAAGTCAGAGGTTGTTTAAACAACGCCCGCATGTTCAAAGGGATCTCAGACAGGTCCACTTCACACCTGGATGGACACACACACACACACACACACACACACACACACACACACACACACACACACACACACACACACACACACACACACACACACACACACACACACACACACACACACACGGAGCAGTTTGATTACAGAAGTGAAAAGTTAGAGTGATTAAAGGAGCAAAGGTTCACCAGTGTGAGCTAAATACTTCAAAAAATAGAGGCATAAATAATTATTTTGGATTTATTTTAAATTAATTAGCATTATATTTGTATAATACATACATAAATGTCAAAATAATATAAACAATAAAAGTAAAAATATGTATAGAGCAAACAAAATATGGACTCTTTAAAACCAAAAGGTGGTTTTGGTTTTACTTGTCCAAAATCTATATTATAGCACTCATGTGCACCCAGATTTTTAACAAAAAATTGTGTTAATATATATTAACAAACATTAGAAAAAAAGGCAAATGAGTAATAAAAGAGTGGAGAAAAATTGGGGAAAAGTTTAAAAGTTCTGAGAAATTCATTATTTTTGATAAAGTATTTTCTATTAAACTGTCTTCCAGGAAAATCTGATCCATTCAGAGCAACTATAGAAGTTGATGTTTGCATTTTTTTTTTTTTACACGAACTTTCCATTTTCAGATGACAGAGTGAACAGAGGTGTTCAAAATGTAGGATTCTGATTTTTAACCTAAACCATCTTTAACTTCAATGACTTCATCTCTAATTGTGTTCCTCATCCTAAATGCAAAATGTTTATGCTGCATTACGTTTTAGGGTAGCAGAGGAAAGGCAGCTGAATTAATGGTTTTTGGAGTAATATTGACAAAAAATAAGCAAGTGGAGAAACATAAAGAGTAGAGCCTTACATTCCCAAACGCTCCTCGCTCCTTCGTGATTCTCTGGACCAGAGCTCCACCTCCAGGATTTGTGTAACGTTCAGGAACTGTCTCATAGTGAATCTCTCTCTCCACTGAGGATTGGTCACTTTGCAGTGATTCTGAATAAAAAAAGAACATAAAACATAAAGAAAAAAGCTTTAATCTCCAACAAATTAAACTAGAAGAACACTTAGGCATAATGTAGGGGTTTGAATGTTTACTTCTTTTGCCCAAAGGGGAAAAGTACAAAACGGAAACAAAGTCTAACAGAAAGGAGAATCACAACATGTTTATGAAAGAGATGGATTTTCTGTACCTTGCTTTTAAACTGCTGCTCTCCCAGTTTGAAGCGAACAAACAGATCACCTGTCTGATTGTCCAAATTCAACCCCCGACCTTCAACCAGCGTCACCGAGACGAGCGACGTCCAGAGCTGATTCTTCATCAAATCCGACATCCGACTCGAAGGCCCTGCCTGTAAGAGAGGGTCGGCATCCAAATGAGAGAAAGTGTTTGAAGGAGGAGGGAATCAGGAGCGAGAACAAAAGTTATAAATAACAAAAAATCAAGCTAAATTAAATATCAAACAAAGGCAGATAAAGAGCAGAGATAGGATCAGAAAAGGCAAAAACAAATGAAAAATCAGCTTACTGAAAATGATCAACCTTATTGTGAACACCTCGCAAAAACTATATAAAAATTGTCAAATTATTGTGGACATCGATTCACATTTTGGGTTGTAAAAAACCCATCATTAAGGTAAGCTTAATGAATCTTATTATCCTTAACACAAAAAAGTCAGAAAAAGTCATGAGCCGAACCAGAGCTGATTACCAAAACAAAAGTTTATCTTCATTCTCTTCTAGATTTCTTTCTCACAGACAGATTTTTTCTATCAGTCATGAATCAAACTCTAATTATTTGGCCTAGAAAGTCTGATTTGTTTGAAAAGGCCCCTTTGTCAAATAAAACTCTGCTCCGCCTAAAAACCTTCTATCAAAGTGAACTCTGGCGCAGTTTGAATGCATATGTGGATCCAAGCAGACCAGAGCCCGCTCCAAAAGCAGGAAGTGGACTATAGTGCATGGCATTCTGGGTAAAAACAATCAAACCAAAAGCATGTGTATAGGACTAGCTGGAAAAATGACTCTGAGACAAAACTGAAATCCTACAACCACTAAAATCTGATGCCACTCTTGTTTCGTTTCCATTTTGTGAAGGACAAAGTTGCCTTCAATAGTTCTTGGTGCAGCGCCACCACAGGAGAGGAGGGGAACAGGTTTTTCAGCTAGTTTGGATCGTTTGACACAGAGTGTGAAATCATTCCAACTCTACCAGACTACCAGGTGTGAAAACATCATGAAAAATAAAACGAAGGGTCCCTCTGACTCAACTGCCACAAATGGCTTGTGGGCCACACTTTGGACATTCCTGAATCAGATAACAGTATACCTTTACCTTGACATCATGTCAAACCTGCCACACTGCATCCTGTTCAGTTATACAAGTTATATAAACAAGAGTGTCGTTAATCTGCATGCAAATAGTCTCAAGAAGACCACAAGAAGACCGCCTCATGCTGCAACAACAGATTCATGCACTATGCTAAGGAAGCAAGAGAAGCCACAAGACATGCACTTAGAAACTGCTCAGAGTTTAACGCCCCTTCGTCAAGGTGAATTCAGAACACAACGGTCAGACTTCATCTCCATTATGGTCAGGAGGAGGTTTGTAATTGTCTCTTAAACAAATAAACTACAGAGCATGTAATGTTTGACAATGTTTTGTTCTTAAAAGTGGATTGTTTACCCTTTCATGTGCAAGAAAATCTATTGGCTGAAGGTTAATATGGAATAAAGATTATTGATCAATTTGCAGACTTCTATTTCAAACACACACACACATTAAAAGAGAAAACCAAATTAAAATTGGTACGAAAAGGTGTGATTGCACACATCTGTCACATCTTAGCTGAAGATACAGATGCATTTTCCCCCTAAATTATGGTAATTTGCTGCCCTCTTGTGACAGAAAGACACATTTGCATTAAAAGATATCTGCCAAAATACAGACAGTGGCTGACACTGTTTCTTTAATTTCGAGCATGTCTGATCAGAATGAGGCAAATCCAAATATTATGTTTTCTTGAGCTTTACACAGCTGATTCTGTGTTTTGTTTTTATTTTTTGGCAGATACCCATCATAAAGCTGACTGAATTGATTGTTGCTTATTGTCTGTCCAGTGTGTTCCCTCCACCAGGTCTTACCCTACTACTTCGCTTTCGGGGCCACTTCTGCTGACAGGAGCATGCATGTTAAGTGCAAAACAAAATTGCACTAAGGTTAGAAGGCCATAAAGAAAATATTTAAAATATATATATATTAAAAAAAAGACATTCAAACAGACACAATTAAAAAAAAGCACAATTTCTCCCAAATCTTAGGTTTTATATATCAGGAAAGTTTGTACAATTAATTAGTTCTTATTAGAGGTTTGGTTTTTAACACTGTGTCGCTGTACATAATGTAATATTTCCACTTACATCTGTCCAACAAACATTGCTTCAAAGTCTATTGATTTAAATATAGACTAAACCATTATTAAGGATTGTTTTATAAACATTAAGAAAAAAACCAACAGAGAATAGTTGTGCTTTTTTCCCACCATGTCTGATTGGTGACAAATCGAACGTAAACAGACATTTCTACTTCTGGAAAACATGCAGTTAATACACAAAGGGCTTGCCATACAAAGCCTTTCTTGCTGCTTCCGTTTCTGAGAGAGATTGTCATGTCGACCAGCAAGCAGCCCATATCTTCCTCCAGAGTATTTGGGTCAGTCAGCTTGAGCAACAGTTCATTGGGCCTGAGGAAAAGGTAAATAAAAGGTTAAACAGTTCAGTGGAAGAGAAGTACAAGGAAACAAAACTAAGAGTACAAAACCAATAGTTGTCCTGCTGGAAAATGTAGGTTTGTTATTTACAGTATTCATCTAATGGATGGAACATTCCTTGCAAATTTGGTTGCCCTGCATCTTATTTAGGGATCTTTAAGAAAAAGTAGCTAAATACTTATGCGTGCCACACTTTCTAGATTTATTTTTGTAACATTTTGAAAGCTTTGCATCCTTTTCCTTCCACTTTAAAAATGTGGATAATTTATGTTCATCTATCACATAAAAGCTAAATAAAAACGCATTAAGGTTTTGCTCTGTACCCTATGTCAAAAGTTAGAAGGAATTTAGAGGGGGGGAAAAAATTGATTTGATTTACTCTATCATAAAAGACAATGTTTAAATGTATTTTTGATTTTACATTTACTCATTTTATGGTTTACAATATAACAGAATAGGAATTGCAGTTCTCTTAAAGAAGAAAAACGGACCATATCTACGAAGAAGTGATAATAAAGGTGACATGTAATACATGATGGGACATCTTCAAAAGTGCCCTCCAGGGGGCACCATTTATACAGGCACATACACTGAAACTGTCAAAGGTATTTCCCCGTTTTACTGGCAAATGCTATGAATGAAAGATCAGTTTCCACCAAGTTCACACTAAGACGACTCCCCTCAGAAATTCACAACACTTACTTGTCAAGTTCTAAATCACTCAGACGAACAGAAGCTGAGCCCATAAAATCGTCTGTCGTCAGATCGCTGTCATACACCTGTGTCATATCAGAAAACAAAGTGTTAACCCCAGAGAACAACAGGGGAAGTCACAGTTGCTGAACTTCACCCACAACACTAACTGGGAAAACAATTGTTAGTCTGCAGAGCCAATGTGCTAACCAAGCGTTGATTTTCCATAACGTGTCTTATTATATTTGCTTTTTGAAACATTTAATTCCCACACAGCTAAGAGTGACATAACTCAACAGAGTTGAGAGCAGCATGTTGACCTTTACAATCGAGTTCCAAATGACCTCTTCGACCGACGAGGCGTTACCTTGAGGTAAATCTTCTGGGTCAGATCCTTTACTGGCACTGCGAAGGACTCGTTCCATACAGGGTTCAGGTTTTTATGGATCACTTTGCTCTTAAAGATGCTTTTTCCGTCAAACTTGAACTTCACGTAAGGATCGCTGGTACCTAAAGAGCATTTTAGGACACATGGAGAAATATATTACCAGTGATGAGGGTTTAGCAAATTGTAAAAATAAAAGAAAAACTGGGCCAAGACAGAGGGTGACAGGGGACATTTTTGAAATTGTTAAAGTAAGGCTGCAACAACACAAAATCTTACAAGGTATTTTTGGTTTAGTTTCTTATAGCAAATATTCTGTTATACATGAAATAATGAACCAGTGGAACAAGCACTTTTACATCAAAATCAAAGAATTACTGACTTTAAACGAGCTGCTTTATCTCAATGAAAAGTTGTGTGAAAGAAATACATTTGAAATAAGACCTAAGGATCTTACTAAATTCTTAGTAAGATTTTCTATTTTTTGCTGCCTATAATATTTGAGAATCTGAAATTAATAATTGCACTTAGACTCAGTGCTTCAATCCAGCTGCTTTGGCTTCATAAATCTACTTTTTATTATGACTCGATAAGTTAAAAACAGACTTGACCTAAAAAAAAGAAACCTCACCAAAAGGTCTGCTTTTGTTTCATTATTTTTAAATTCATTCACAGCTCTGTTGTATAATATATTTACAAGGAAATATACTGATTTCCAGTAAAGGGGAGGCCTGGCCTCCTCACTTTACTTCTCATGTGTGAGCGGAGGATGTGGGTTTTCTTTTCTTTCCTCCCCAGGCAGCAGGACCACAACTTCCTGCTTTAAAAGCCAACTAAACTTCAGCCACATGATACCTGATGGCAGTTCACAACACTAATCATGTGCGATCGCTCGATTTGAACCTGCAGGAGGCCAACCTTAAGAGTTCATGCCAACATTTATATGGATGTAGTATTTCCTCGTTGTTTTATGATACTTTCACTTCAGAAGTTCCTTCAAGCTAATCGTGACGGGTCTGTCAGCAATGTTAGAAAGAGAGGGAGCTGCAGCCAACCAGTTGTGTTTGGAGAACATCTCACAGATCGGCAAGTGCCAATAGAAACTTATCGATCTGGTTAAGTTTCTATTGGTTTGTACAAAAAATGTTAGGCCGAAAACCTGCCATGCTGTCTCCTGTTGCTCAGTGCTAACACAATGACTCAAAGTTCATCAACAGCTGATGTTAGTGAGGTCATATAAGGAGTGTTAGGCAACTGCTGTTGCTTAGTCAATCCTCTGAGAGCAGATGCATCAGTTCCCAGATGTCATTTGTTGTCAAACACCCTAATGAACAATTTTCATCATTAGCAACAACTGTTATTTATTCATTTATTCTATTTTTATGTTTTTCAATGTATTTACACAAAAGTGAGCAGATCTTATTGGTATTTTATCAATTTTTATTTTTTTTTTGCATGGTCTAAACTACTAATTCAACCCAACCGCAATCAGACTTTTGTGTCAACGGTTTACATCCGCAAAGCGACCCACATGTGCAGAAGAACATAGACGGCACACAGCAGTGCCGCCTATGTGCCATTATCATGGCAGTGATAATGGATGGAGTGGTTTGTGGATCAATTTTAAAGTTTACTCAGCATTAGGAGCCGACAGTATCGTCACAAAATCATAAGACACAGAAAACCAATTAATAAAAAAGAAAGCACAACTAATAGCAATAGCCTTTTGTGGAGCATTGATAGCAACTTCTGCAGGGAAGGCAGAGTGTTGGCATTGTGATGTAATGAGCTTCAGTGACTCAAATGTCTTTCAGAAGCTCATAATCATAATTTTCAGCCATCGTTTATATCTGGATTTGCAGTGTTTGGCTTGTTATGGTGCAAAATTATGACACATGTCATCAATGACATGAAGGCCGGGCTACAATGCAGTATGACCTGTGGAAAAGTCAGAAATGTGTCACATATGGACACAAAAAAGTGGATTTGGGTCACATTTGCCTGCTGTGTATGTACTTTTCAGATATTTGCAAAAAGAATTTAAAAAAAATAAAATGTTGATCGCTAAGAATCATTTTTTTCTCTACCTAACAACTATGCACATTTTAGTGTTGGGCAACATGGAAGTTGAAATAAACTATATGTCACATCAAGATGGTAATGTGACATCATGAGAACAGTTTGAGTATGAACAGTTTTGCCAGACATTGTCTATTGTACCGTAGGTTTGTCTTGAAAAAGCAACACCCAGGATTTGTCTGACTTATTTAACTCGATGGCTTATCAGCTTTTTAGCCTTGATCATGTGCTTAATGTGCATCTTAAAATCAGCAGCAAATGTTTGTGTCTGTAATCTGATCAAAATAGAAAAGTAAAAAAAAGGAAAACTCATTTTCTTTTTTTTAATAACACGTATAGAAACAAACCTGATCTTCATTTCCTACGCTTCCTTCACCCTGTGAGTTCACATGTAAACAAACACCCGGGCAACTGAGGGAAAATGAATTCAAATGCCTCCCAGGAGTGAAAGAGTCTGAGGTATTCGGCGCTGGGTGTGGCTCAAACAAGTTCTTGTATGTTTGAGCTGTATGCAGATCTGCCAAGGTGCAGCAGAAACCATGCAGCCTGCCTAACACCCAGGTGTCTTTTTGTTCCTCGACTCAATGGCACCTGTATTCAAACGAGCATTGCTGGCTCCTGTGACGGAAACGAGGCTGAGCAAACTATACGGGGGTGATGGAAACAAAAAAGAGCACAAACCACGAGGAGCCCAGTATTTTCGGAGAGGTTCAAATGTCCCATACAGTGGATTCAGACAATCAGCTCGCGAAAAGCAAACAGGCTGCAAGAATAAATAATCAATATTTGCTCTTACTCACCAGTCCAGACATGCAATTGTCAATGCAGCTTGAAAACAGACGGTTATCAAAAACACAACTGGAAATCACTGATAGATGGGACGCACATGCCATTTAAGCATTTATGAGAATGAGTAGATCCCATTCTATGTACCCTCGTGAGGAACTAAACACTTCATATTTCCATCATTAAACTTCTCCATTTACCTTCATTTGCTTCCTTTTTAACCCAGTTACCTTGTTGAAAAGATAAAGGTGTCACATTCTGGCTCACACGGCTGTTTACAAGAGGGCTTATTTTCTGATTTTTCTAAATCTTTTCACCTCCAAAATGTCTGCAAATACCAAACCAAGCACTAAATCCTTCTTCCTAATGTCTTGTGAAATGCATGTCATTATTCTGCAGATGGACAAATTTTAAAACGGGGAACAGTTGAGCGGGTCACGGCACCGTCCGTTTCAGTTTGTTTATTAGCAGCAGAGCCAGGACGAGGTCATTACCACAGCGGTCTCTGATAACCAGGTTCCGTCCTTCCTTCAGATTGATGGAGAGCAGATAGGAGCGAGGGAAATCTTGGACGTTGTCTGACAAAGTTTCGGGCTCGATCACCATCTCGGCCTGGACAGAGAAAGCAAAGCATTACTTAAAAGACAGAAAGGTAGCTTTAGCTATGAAGACAGCATCTTAAAGTGAACAGCTGCATGAATAAAATACTGAAATGTTATTTAAAGAAGATTCTAAAATTGAAAAATAAAAAAGACATCAGTGTTTAAAAAAAACCCAGTTTTGACAGCACTTAAAGTAATTTAAATTCTTTTAGCTTTTAGCAAACAGGACAAAATATGCCAAATTTTCAAAGAAAAGCTTTCTGGGATTCATTTTGTTGCTTCTCTAAAATACTGTGTGTGCGGTATATTTTCTTTACTTTAATTCTTTTAGAATTAAGGTAAAAGAAATTAGGACTCACTGAGTCTTTGTGACAAGTAAAGTCCCTTCAGAGATAATTTAAGTAATTATCCAAGAGGCCAGAATTGTTGGTATGCAGGTCAACTCCAGGAGTTTAGGATTGTTTTTTCTTTAACAGAAATGAAAGGAAAGTTACTGAACAAGCATGCAAAGAACTTGAAATTGCTGGAAGACTTTCAGCTCCTGAAAAATTATGTTTCAGATATGAGTTTGGATTTGAGAATTTTGAAATGTTGATTTCAATCAGGAGCAGGCCCATAACCACATCTCAAAGTGAACAGCTGCGTGAATAAAATACACGTTTAAATAAGATTCTAAAGTTGAAAAATAAAAATAGCAGTCCTTAATAAAACCAGTGACAAAACTTGGCCTAGTAAGTCATCTAAAGCCTTTTAGCTTTCGGTTTTGATGAAGTTTAGGTTAATATTTTACAGATGTGAACAGATAAAATGTTGCACAGTCACTGGAAAACTGCAACATTAAACCACTGAAATGTGAATGGAATAGCAATATTTGTCTGAGTTAGCTTATCAATACACTAATAAATTAACAATCATTAATCAGGAAAGGCAACAAAGGTCACAGAGACCAAGGTATGCCAAGCCATGCTAAGTCAGACTGAGAAAGTCAATTAAAAAATAAAAAAACAGAATGAGTTTAGAAGTGAAACATAAAGGAGAGAAAGAGCTTGAACTGCTGATAGGTTTAATAATCAGTGGTGACCCACTGCAGGGAAAACTGGCCTTTGATCTAATCAATACTTGAATCTTTTCAAATGAGCTTTAAGCAGTTCATTTGTCTTTAGGTTGGTTCTCAAATCTGAAGAACAAATCAACATGATTTGTATTTACACTCTGCAGAATGCATCAGACAGATTTACAAGTAATGATCTACTTTTAAAATAAAAAGAGTTATGGCCTGTCATTAACATCAACCATAAAATAAAAGACCTGATTTGTCTTCTATGCGTTGAATCGATCAGTTTAGGTTTGTTCTCAAACCTAAACTGAAGTCTATCTTTGTTTGTTTTTTGAGGACCAAACTCCAAATCCAGTGTACTTTACTGTGTGTAGTGCATCATTGTGGCATATTGTGTTAAAATTTCCAATCTATGCATTTTTTTTCTCATCTCATCTAAGTAAAAAAACTTTTTTTTTTACTTATTTACCAAGTCAATGACTTAAATCTTAAAAATAATGTAAGCACAAGCTTGATCTCCAAACTCAAAGGTAGCTAATAATTTAGCTAGTAAGTAGTTAAAGAGACAATAGGTTTCAGGTATTGGAAACAATAACACATTTTTAGAATGATTTCTGACTATGAATTTTAAAAAATTACTCAGGATTTTTTTGTTCTTTTTTTTGTGAAACTTACATCAATGGTCATGACCTAAAAATCCCCTCTGGTTCTTGTGAAATGACCCCGTCCTCATCTTTGCTTCCTGTCAGACTCTGTAAACTCGTCTCCTTTGCTGGTTCCAGTTAGTCGTGGTTTCTGCTTGTCCTTTTACTCTCAGTCACAGTTTGTGCCATTCTGCACTATGCTCTTGATTTCTTTATTACCTTTGTTTGCAGTTATGTAACCCAGCAATACTTTCAGTCTTCTTAACGCTCTGTCCAATTAGTTTTGCATTTTAGTCTTTTTTAACTGACTTAGTTAAAAAAATATAATAAATGTAACTATTCTACAGAATTGCACTGGCCTTGTGGCTTTGTATTTTACACATATTTGTGCCACAAAACAGAACCTGCTAGTCAGGATTCTCACCACTTGCTTTGTTTTTGCACTTTTATGGTTATTTGATGTTCCTTTAACGCACTCCAATCTTTGCTTTAAGCCGTTTTCCATAACTTTTCTCTATGAAACAAAAAACTAATTTCTGCGTCGTCACCAAGAATTCAGTTGTCTTCAATAAACATAATGATGAACACACGACTTCAACGAGTCAAAACCTGAAATACGATCTTTAATCTAAAACTACAACAGCCAAAATAGAAACAAAATATCACTTTCTAAATAATGTCTAAGTCAACTAAGATCCTCTGACTACAACCATCAAACTTAAAACCATCATCTGCTATTTGTGCAAAGACCTCCATACTTTGTATCAACACCAAAAATGAAACCATTTAAAAAGGAAAAGGAATTGTACTTTTTCCACAATCTTTCAAAGAAAAACATTTCACAATACGTATTGCATCCAAACATCAAAAGCTTAAGTTGCTCAACAGCATAGTTGCACTTACATTCAACGTGGCCTTGTCCTTTGGTAAGAGACTGCAGAAATCAGGAGTTTTATGTTGTACAGATAAAGATGAGGCATCCTTGAAAAGTTATATGATACTAAAGGAAAGTGTTTTTTAAAAGGAATGTGACTACAGGTAATAAAGGACTGAGGTAGTTTAACAACTACGGGGTCAGGGATCGATTCCTGTTTGGCATTTCTGCCATGGACACAAATCCTTTGAGCAAGTTATTAAAAATTCCTGAGTCCCGGGGAACAAATAGACTGAACCCCAAAAACAGAACGAAAACAGAGAAATCATGGAAAAGAGAGGATCCTTGAGATCATTTTTTTCACTACTGTTGTGTCAATCCTCGAGTGTATTTCCTGTGAACTTTGCACTAAACATTTAGGCAATGTATATTCAGGCGTAAAATGGCTGCTGTAAACTGGAAGAGAAGTTCAGGACCCATGTTGGCTGCTTCCTGCAGAAAGGAGTCTCTGATAATTAGGACAGGATCTAGTTACCTGCTGTGTGCACACCACATGGTCGTGTTGTTAAACACACATCCGTGTAGCGTACAGCGCCCTAACAAGGCACTCAGTCATTCACATTGTGTGATGCCAACCAGCTAATCACAGGATGAATTAGAATGAGATCAATTATTTCCATTCTGATGATTAATTGTTTTTGAAAGGCAATTTTGTTTGCAGAGACTGGATGATGCATTTTATTTATGGTTTCAGTCATGTGTGCATTTTATTTCCTATTTTTGTTGTTGTTTTTGGTTGTAGTTTTTTTATTCTGGATATTTACATTTTCCAGCTCCAGTGTTAAGTGTTCTTTACAAAGTTAAAGTTTACTGGCATTTGAGAGGATGTACTTGCATTATTATGCCATCATCAGTATATTAGTAAAAGTGAAATAAGACTAACTTACAGGTACAAGATATAGGAGCTTGTCAATAATTTCCTAATATTCATGACAAAGTTCTGGTTCCATTGGCAGATTATTTACTTTACAACATGGGAAAAATGTCCTAGTTATACCTGAAACAATCTACCAGTGCAACAAGTAAATCAATAGTAAGGTATTATTGACTTAAAAGAAGCTCTTAAATTCTTCTGAAAATCCCTGTTTAAAGGAAAAAGTTACTTTTGTCTTATTTTAAGATAACTAAAATATTTGCACTACCAACAAGACAAGCAATACTCAATAATGTTTTATATTTTTGAAGTGGATGCACATTGGAGTTGTTGGTAACACTGCTGTCATGAAGTAACAGGACAGGCATCTTTCTGCATGCCTTCTGCCCAGTGACAGCTGAAGACAGGAAGCTTTGTCCTATTTTCAGCTCCATCCATAATTCCATCAACTCTACTAGATGAAGAAAAGCATTCCCACAGAATGATGGTGCTACTACCATGTTGTACTACAGGGATGATGACAGGCAGCATCAGTTTTCCTCCCAATATTTGCTGCATTCCTGCAGTACATGGCTTTTGGCTTTCTCTGAACTATTTCTAATTCCTATCTACTCTTTGATTGGTTGATTTATTGACTTATATCATAATCAGCAACAACCAAGTCAGGTGACCAAAGCACTTCCACTTCTGCCACTCATCAAAATTAAGTAATTAACAACTGAGATGTTCATTTTCTTTAAATACCTGCATCTCCGTGTAATTGAGAAATAGACTTACCATCCCTCCCTGCAACAAAAAAACTACCCAAGTCATCCACGCCCACCGTTTACACACTCTCCAAGAGGTGGCCTGATAAAACGTGAAGCATAACATAAAGACGATTTGAGGAGTCAAATATGAACTTTCTTACCACAAAGATTCAAAGACTACATTTGGAAGTGAGTCAATAACTGTAAACTCAAATATATTTCATTGTATTGGCTTTTAAAGCTGCACATCAAAAACACACACAAAAAGATATATATCCCTGGTTGCTATCCTTGTTCTGTTGTAGAGCACCACTTAAATCAAACCCTCAGCTCACAATATATCAGCACATCTGCTCAATGTGTGTAGATCTAGAAATAATTCAGCATTCATGATTCATTATTTAAAAAATGACAAACATCGTTCAGGGAAAGCTGGTCTGGAGCAAGCGAGGGCCTGTTTTTTGGAAAACGAATAAATAAAAGTGAACTACTTCATTTTGAGAGGGTGGATTTACAGTTGAGCTCCCTAGAAAGTCCCCCTCTTTTCATAAAAAGGGGACCATGAACGTAAAATACCTCAGCTTTAATCTTTTTTAGCGAAAACTTGAAGCCTGTTCTTGTGAAGAGAAAGCTTGCACAACATTTTTTGACGATGCCATCAGTCACACAGCCACAGTTTGCAGAGAGCTGCTGTGGACTGTTGGTTTTGGGTGGAGATCCTGCACCGCCAGTAGCTTGTTCAGCGCCTCCAAGTTAAACTTTCTCATTTTTATGCAAATACACCTGATACCTTCCCCCACACCAATGTACACAACAAAGTCTTATTTCATTAAAGTATCTTATTACCTTCATCCTGAACGTCTAGCTGTAAAGTTCTTCACTTATATTTACCTTTTGGTTTTTAAAGCTGGTCTTTAAATATGTTTTATATTTAATTCATTGTTGTTTGTAATTTAAATGCAGTTTATTTTGTCGCAGTACGTAATGCATCAACTAATTGTGTAATGAATTAAAACAAGTTCAATAATTTTTGTTTGCATGATTTATGTTTTTTCTGTTTCTAAAAAAACTGAAACTTCATCATTCACTTTGTTGTTTTTGCAGTTTTGTTTATTTATTTTGGATATTTTAAATGTTCCTTAGAATGATTCAACAACACATTTATTGAGAATGTGTTGTTGAATTATTATACCGTTATGTTGCTAGAAAATGGTCTCAAAACAAAAATATTATTGCATTTGACAGGCCTGTTATATGGAATATTTAAAGTTTAGTCTTTTTATATATTTATTATTAGTTTACTTTTAAACGAACAAGCTAGCAGTTTTTAATTTGCTGCTTTCTGAAAACAATGAAGTTCAAACCACTATCATTCAGTACAGACTCTCACTTATCTCTGAAGAACCGATTCATATCAGTGTGTTTTAATTAAAAAGCAGTCAGGATACCTGTGTACTGTCCGGTGAAGCATCCTCTGCTGGCCCGTCTGGTGTGTATACGGTCATTATCTCTGGCAGCGCCAGCTCCTCGGGCTCCATGCCTGAAACGGCTCTCTGCTGTGTCTCCATCGAGTTCGTCTTTTCTCCACAGAAACCATTCACTGCCTCCTGGGAGAAGTCCCAGTCTGTGCAGTCTGCAGGCATGCTCCGCCTGTGTATGCTCTTGTTAGCAATGCTGGGCACCTGCAGGCCACTCCCACCCGCCTCCCTGTCCAGCAGTGACGAGACGCTGTTGTAGTTCTGAGAGTTGTAGAGGTGGGGCTGCATGCTGGAGGCGACCCGCTCGTACTCCTGCCTCATGTCCCTAACGTCCGGGACGGACGTGCTCATCCGGTTGTCCATGATGTTGTTGGGTTGGAGAACATGCTTGGTGGAACTCTTCTTGCTCTTGTGCAGATGAGGCAGGACTTTCTTCCGGAAAAAGTCTGGAAGCTTGCCCCGCTTCTTGGATTCCATCGTGGGGAGAGGTGCGGCTAGCATCTGGGTATCAATAACAGCTGGAATGAGAAACAGAAAGACGGAGGAGCATTAGGTTTAAGCTAACAGCCAAAACTTAAGTTTCAATGTGATCCTCAATTCAGAGATGGGAGCTGCAAGAAACACAGCTGCCACATAAACAGACAACAGAAGCTAGGTTTCCACTACAGGAACTTGGGTGATTTTTGTCATTCCATTTAAGGAAACAAAACCATATGGAAGATAGAAAATAGATTGTGTAGAAAAGCACAGATCCAAGTCTTAAGACTTCTGAAATTCTCAAAAATCTTTTTTAAGATGCGTTAATGTTTGTTTTCTATGATAATATTTGCGAGCATGCTTCATCTCACATTATGATTCTTCTGCCGTCTCTCGCTGTGTGTATTTGGAATAATCTTTTGGTATTTTTTAATGAAGAAAAAGCCAGGCATCTGGCCAACCAAATCCAGATGCCTCATAGGAGCTTGTAACCTAAGTTATAGAACTGTATGCACAAATCTATTTCCCCCCAGCTTCTATCAATCACATAAATTACACAGAATCGCTGGATCGTTTGAATAGAAAAAAATTGGTTTCTGAATCACAAATCGCCTTTGAACTGAATTGAGCCCCTAAAAAGACACTGAAATTTTCACATCTCTAACAAAAAAGGAATTTATCTGCCTGAAAACGTCTCTGCTTGTGAGGTGGGACTTCTTGAATCAACCTAATCTTGTACTTTTTTGTATTTGTATTTTCAATCTGGAGAGACTCAGACAGAGAAAGAAAGCGATTAGAAAAGTTTATTGACATGCATAAATTAAGTCTTTGGCGCTCGGGCCCCAGCTAAGGACATCAAGCTGTGATTCCGATAAGCTCGGATGAGCATTCCAGATGCTGATAGGAATGCCATCTCCCGGGACCCGACACTGGTGGTGGAGGTCGGTGAATGAAGTATGCCTGGAGAGCCAGGAGAGTGTAGGTGGAGAAGAGGTGGAGGTGGGTTGAGCGCAGCGAAGCGGAAGACGCTTTGGATGGACGTCTTTATTAAATTTGTTAATTTTGTAAAAATAAAAATAAATCATTGAAAAAGTATCCCCATTTAAATAAAAATATTCAAAACCCAACAAAGACACATTTTCAGAATAACACGATTCAAAGGAGCATTAAAATACTTGCTAACCCATAAATATGGGATATGCACCTGTTTGACATGATGGAGAGTTTATGTTATAAGCAGTTAATAAAAATATTTAATTTAATTTATTCATCAAATTATTCATTAATGTATCCTTATCAGTCTCAGGAAATAAAACCAATCAGTTTATTATATTCAAAAGAATGTTAACTATTTTTTTCAGAAATCAGAGGAAATAAATATGACAGATACATTTAACAATCACAATTCTGGCATTTTAACCACTCTGTGTTTCCATGAGCCATCACAACATCAAGACCAAAATAGGAACTGATGTTTTTTTTATTTTTATAAACCTCTATTGTTTAAGTTTTGCATGGCTCCAAAACACTAGCTAGCACCTTTCTAGCTAAAAGCAGAAGTACAACTTACCTAAGCTCTGAAATAATCAACTATAGTACTGAGAATACTCTAAGAATGCATCCCTTGCTTGTGAGTTCGCAATCAGCTTCGTAGTCCTTCCCTTCAAGCAGCATTATACTGACAAGATAAACGGCCATTTCACAGAGAAAGCCTTTCCCAAACGTCTGATCCGAGTAAATGTGCAACATGATCTATGTTAACACATAAATCAACAGTGTTCTTTCTGAACTTTGCCTCTTTAAGACAAAACCCTTTGAATTGAACCCACCACAGATTATTTTCTCATAAAGCATTTAGTTTACGAAGAACATGAATCTCTTTAATTTGCCTTTCAGATCAATAAATCTTTACTAATGTATGCTCCCATCAAACCTTCTACTGCTAGTGTTTTAAATTGTTTTCTTTCAATTAAGACGTTAGTGACAGACATCTAACTAAACCAGAAGATCAACTCTTACTTCAGACAATAACAAGATTTTGCAGAAAGTACAAGATATTGTTCAGGAGTCTGATAAGATTGTTGCACTGACAGTTTTCATTCTGCATCAACTTTCAGAATGTTGACTGGCAGGAAATAAGAACAGAGGCATGGAAAAGCAGGAAGAAGGGATGAAAGAAAAAGATTCAAAAAACGTTTAGTTATCTAGAGCAAATATTCCTCATTCCACAGCAGACGTCTGCACAAACACATTTTCTTATTCATTTATAAACAATTGTTTGTGTAATTTGCTGAAAGAGGAATTTAATACTTTTTCAAATAAGAGACGTTGGCATGTCTCTTGTTTTTCAGGGGTCTTTTTGGTTTACACTGCGGCCCATCAACACATCACATAAAGCATGCTAGAGTCAAAAAAAAAAAAAAAGAAAGAAAAACAGGCTAATATTTAGCACAATCATTAGACTGTATGTCAGAGTTGCTGTTTCCTGAGTGAGGATGTAAGGAAAGCAGCAGGAAGCAGGCATGAAGTGCGATTATGATCTGCAAAATCTGTTTATTTACAAGAAAAAACGTTGAAAGCTAAACAATGCGACGCCTTCCTCTGACTCAGTTCATCTCAAAACGCAGCGACCGATTCATGGATTTGTGAATATTACCCAGAATTGACTCCCTTCGTCTCATAAAACACACAGCAGTGTTTATGCATTTAATAAGTGTATTTAGAAATCCAATAAATACTTTTCCAACTCCATAAACATTCATGAACTGCATTACGTTAGTCAGTGTAATGTGATGCAGAGGGTAAGAAGCCGAGAGGGAGGAAGGAAAGGAAAACCTCTGCAATCTACCAGAAGATCTTCAGCATCAATTAAGGTCTGGCATGAAGGCGGATTAAATCCATACAGTTCTCCTCTATGAGATCACTTACCCAAAAGTTAACAGGCAAACTCTAAAACGTATAAGAAATTGCCACTTTTTATACATATTAGCTGTAAACAGCTTGAAGAATACCAAATATTACCAAAAATGCCATTCATACTTCAACAAAACAGCAACCATGTCAAGCAGAGCTGCACTATTTTAGTTATTGATTATCCTGACGCTTAATCAGATTTTTTTTAAAATGGCACATTCTGCAGGTTTTTGATTAACACAAAATTAGAAATGTATTAAAGATGCAAAGGAGAAAATAATTCAAATAATTGTATTAAATAAGACAATAAAAGCATTTCTTTAGTGTACGCTTGATCATTTGTAGGAAAGGATAAATCAAAAATTTAACCAGGTGCAGCTGAAATGAGGTGCAGCTGTATGAAGACTAATCTATGACTAAATTACCTGACAATCATTTCAATAATCAATTCATCACGACTAATCCAATAAATCGTTATTAAAAATGGTGTTAATTATTATGGAAATAACCAATTAATCACAATTGATTACATTAGTCAGTTCGGCCGGGATGTTGAAAAAAGCATGAGGAGAAATGCAAAAATAATGTTTAAAGATGACCTCAAAGGTTGAGTCGGCCTCAGTTGGGAAAATAAAAACTGTCCTGAGGCTGCAGAGCAACAACCCGGTGTCGGCGCAGGAGAGGTTTCTACTTCTCTGCTCCTGACTCCAGTATCTTCTGTCAGCTGGGCTGTGAGATTCCCACAGTATGGTAACCTTCAGTAAGAATGGGTGTTTCATCAGAGTGAAAAGAGAAAAATTATAATCGATGATCTAATTGCTTATATTTCAAGCAGAAGCAATTCCACAAAACAAATAGGTCAGTATAGTTGTGGTCTTGTTTTCTCCTATATTTGTGGATTGTTTTCTTATATTTATGTTTAAAATAAAGCATACAAGAGTCATGCTTAACATGACAAAATGACGTCATTCCTCAGGAAGCAATGCGGCTTCTAAAAAAAGCCACATCAATTGGCTTAAAACATGTATTAAAGTGAAGTATGAGATAGCAACCAGAAGATGAAAAGCTCTGGAATAAAATGCGCAACATGACAGAAAAACGGCAGCAGCCTAAGGAGATCAGCGACATGGCAGAGGTTACAGCAGCAGCGAGTCACAGATGAGGTCAAAGTGGCAAGAGAGCCTCAAAATCATGAGCTAAATGTTGAGGACAAACCAGCTGAGGTCTGGTGGCTATCAGGCCTCTCAAGATAATCTCCTTTGGCTCCAGATGGTTAAAAGTAAATTGATTATTCTGACAATTAATCGGATGAAAAATTGGCACACTACACATTTTTCACTTTACCTAGTCAGCTTTTTTTTTATACACTGTTGGAAATACATTAACAAATGCAAATAAACAAGTAATCAAAATTCTAAATTCCTATTTTAAAAAAGAAATTTAGCGTTTTATTGTCTGGAATCCTTTTGGAGAATTAGAAGTGGGTCAAACTAAAACAAAGCCACTTCTGGATAGAACATATTTACTGACACAGATGTTTTTATCTTAAATGCAAATTGTACACACACTTGGTACAGTTTTTGCTCAGCTACTGCTCTGGATATGTTGGGGGTTTTTCAGCAAAAGGCCTTTTTTGAGTCTGTACACTCCAGCTAACGATCGATTACTAAATTAATTGATGATTATTTCAATAATCAATTGGTCAGAATTAATCGCTTCAGCCCTGCTTTACATTAATTTGTCCTACAATACACAATTACATGTTGCAACAGTTTCATTTCTACATGTTTTTGCACGACTCAGACATATACTAAAAGTTGGCATTAGATAATAAGAGTAAACATATGTTTCTACCTTTCCTGTAATTCTGATCTCCGATGTTTTCTCAAACCGATGTGAAGATGTACAGATGTTTGTTATTATATTCCTCTGTGGCTGAGAGTCTTCGTATTGGCCATACACTGAGTCGTGTATGTCGCTGCTCGCAGACTAAAAGCCTTAAGGAACTGAATTCTAGACATTGAAAAGTGAAAGTAAAAGAAATTAAAAGGAAACATTTGATAAAGTGCTTTGCATTCTTTCCCCTGGCTTGTGAATGTCTCAGTGGCTCATAGTAAACAGTGGTGCTTATGTTCAACTTCATTCTTCCATGTCAGTCACAGATCCAGTTTGTGCAATTCAAAGGCTACACACAACAAACTTCCTTGCTTTTCAAAAGTAAATCAAACACACCAAAACAGGTGATGCTTAGAGGATTCAGCTTTAAGAGCTGAGATCTCTGTGTTTGTCTGCTTGGTGTGGCCAAACATCACAGAGCGCAAGCTGTGACGTTTGGAGTATTATCTCCTAAGGCAGCCAATGAACTGAAAAGTCATCTGTCTGCAGCTCAGGTGGCTAAAGGAACCCAACAAGCATGACTCCTGATGGCTCACACAGCAGCATCTTCTGTTGAGACCATTGTCTGGAAAAGTGTGGCCCCTAATCTCTATAGAAAACTCATAAAACACGACAAGTCTGACAGAAGGAGACTTATAGATGCAGTAGGATTTAATGATTATTTTTACTCAAGTTTGTTGGAACATGAGTCCAACAACTGCTCCAAATAAAGAGGCATATTTTTTGCTTGGCATGGCAAATAAAAATTTCCACTAAATCAAATTTTAGCACATAACAACCCAAACTATTCCTATTTCTTCCATCGCTTTCAGGGATTTCAAAAGGAGAGTTTTAACAATTCTTCTTCAATCTTTCAGAAAATCGGGGAAGTGGTTTTCAGCAGCTTCCTTTCAAAATCCTGTACAAATTAACGCTGGCTGATTCTATGTTGCAACAGTCTACCATCTGCATCGTAACGTCACAGTGACTCGCTGTCTCTTTCTTTAGAAATTCAACCGATAATGAATTGGCGTGGCACTATGCAGACACTTTCTCAGGTTATTCACTTGTAGGTTATTTGACGCTCACGTCGAAAAAAGACAATAAAAGAAAGACAAAACAAATCGCAGGAAAATAGGCGATGATATCCCAACAAAGACTGAATGTGGGGTCACTGTTAAAGAACAATTTAGTCCATAAATAGCTCATTTACATCCAAAGCAGCTTCTGGAGGTCAGACTCACGCAAAGCTCAGAAACATGAACTGGTCTTCCATTACAGGGTAGAGAGCAGGACTGAAACGTTTAATTGAGTTTAATTGAGTTAATTGCTGTCCTGTCACTTCAATTGATAAGTCAAATAATCATCAACTAATTTTGTACAGAAGTAATTTAGCCAAAATTGTACAATAAATATATACACTTTGCATTAAAGATAACTAAAAAAAATACATGTAAAATTTATATGACCCAAAGCGCCACAAGTGGTGTAATTTTAGCTTCACTTGGTTCAAATTATGTAAAATAGGAAAAAATCTGCTAAATCAGATAAATATAAGAATAATCAAAACATCAGTCCTCCACTGTATTGATGCTAAGTGGAGCAGAAAGGGCTGAGCTTTTTACATGATGCTGTTAGAAGTTGCTATTTTAGCTGCAGATGCTTCTTATGCTATAATTAGTCATGTGTGCACTGAAAGAATTGCCATTCGTTTATCTCAATGTACAATATTTCTAATATTGTATAAAAAGGCTTAAATAAAAAATCTGCAAAATGTGCTAATCTTTTTGTTTGATTAATCATCAAAATAAATCAACGGATTAATTGATAAGATAATCATTAGTTGCATCTCTAGCTAAGTACAATCGTAGAGTAGTAAAAGATAAAAAAAACAAGGCCTGAGATAGAGAAAGACAATTAAGGAAATATCTTTCTGCCAGACATAGTTAAGTTATCAGTTTCCTCATTCTCTAAAATAAACTAGTACATCCTGCTTACTAAACAACAGTAGGTGCTTCAAACACTTTGATTTCGAAAGCGCAACATTGCTGGAAAGATGATAGTGTGGAATTTACAGAAACAAACATCTTTCAGGCTGTAACCTTCTGGTATCTACAAAATACCTGAAAGGTAGGGTAGGTTTTGCAGTTTGGTTGGTACATATGTAAAACTGATTTAAAACTACATTTGCAGCACTAATGTATCCAGTTATGACCTACTAACTAAACCTTCCAGGTTCAAAGCAAAAACATTCAACATCAATTTGAGCCATATAAGTGAATAAAGTCATCTTGCACCACCTTCTGTAGATAAACCTTTCCTCATGCTGCTGTCCTGTCACTTCAACAATTTTAAGAACTACTTCTATTTTTATTTACAGATTTTCAACATTTCTTTTATTATTATTTTATCTTTATTGATTCCCAAGGAAGCAAATTTTACATAACATTTGGCCTCAACCTCACAACCTGACTTCAACATTTGAGAAAAGGAGGATTAGTAGATCATTACCTTATGATAAACTAAACAAAGATGCAACCAAATGAAAAAAAGATACAACTTCACTTTCTCGAGAAAGATTTTGACTCTGGGAGTAAAAAATAAAATGTAAAAGAAGAAAAATTGAAATAGTTCAAAATGTAAAAAACAAACCACATTTTTCATTATTTGGTTACTGTTTGGTTTCTAAAATAAACTTATTTTTTACAATGTTCTAACAATGTCTGTAAAAAATCTGACTGGAGATTTAGTTACAATTTTCAAAAAATAAAGTGTAGATAGACAGATTATAAATAAATAGATAGTTACTTGAAAAGTGTGGGATGTTTAGAAATGTTTGAATCAGACTGATCCCATATTTTAGAACAAACATGCTTGTGGTATCGTTTTGATATAAAACCACGAGGAGACGGCGGACTCACATTTCTATCACCAGAGCTTTTGCTCACGTCAACCTGCCAGTGTGAGCTTCAGCCAGGAAAAGTTCAGTGTCGTTTACATTTAAAAAATAGTGTAAATGACACTAGTGTAGATAGTGTATTTAACTGCAACCCGTTAAATATGTGTTGCAGACATATTTGACCTTTAGCTAACATTTATAACTCCGCTTCATGCCTCCTGTTGCTCTGCGATGCCGGATTGATTTTTGCATCTCACATGCATTCTGATTTGTGAACAGAGAGGAGACTCTAGTCGTTTCAGTCTTTAAGGATTTTGACAGACTCACTTTGTGAGAAAAGGCAAATTATGATTTCATTTGAGGTTGAGCTTTTTAGCAAAAATAGCTGCAGGAAGACATTGAGTAATTACCAAACAAAGCATCAAAGCGTGTTCCTTATGGAGTGACATGATTGCAAAGCAGTCTTGATCCTAATCTGACGTAAGTCCACATTTAAGATGACCAACAATAAGCCACAGAAAGCATGTTAGCTGACCTCGAAGCAATGGATTCATGGTTGGATGACATCTATTGAATTATTCTGAGAAGACACACTATCAGGGTATACAATGGAGAACTGCAGGCAGCATGCACCTTCCACCTTGTGTTTTACTACCTGTAAAATAAACCTTAGAGGAAAATCTTTTTTTTTATGTCAGAGGTAAACATCCTTGACGTACAAACATTTGATGGTCTCTAAGCGCCGCCGATTAGTAGCTGATTGTTCCTACAATCATTTCTAGCCTGTCACCTGCTGTCTTTAAGCAGAGACCATAAAGGTCAATGATTAACTCTGGCCATCCTGATGATGCCATCAGCTGTCGCTAACCACCACTACAGCCGTGAGGCACAGATTGAAGCGTTGTGGCGATCGAGTGTTGCTCTAAAAACCTTCAGTAACAGTCCAGTGCAGATAAATTACTGTTTACTCATGAAACACAGATAAACCTACTGCTGATCTCGTAGCGGCCAAGGCTACGAGGATATTCAAATACTCCAGATGTGACAAATGATATGGGTTCTGTGAAACCAGACCGGTTCCACTACAGAAACAACAACAGATGCATTAATCAGGGATGAAATAATATGCAATGTTTTTACAGTATTTGTATTTTTTTCTCCTTGATCTCACATGATGTCATCAAAAAAGATTTTATGGAGAATTTATTTTTTTTGTTGAAATACAGACGCCGTTTTTTGAATCTGTGTTTAGCACCAACACAATAACAGATGAAATCATATGACTTGCATATATTCTAATTTTAACTTATTGGGCGAAACAAAATGTATTTCCTCCTGTTGATTTCAAACCATTGTGCTACCATGAACCATGACTGAGTGTGTTTGAGTTTTAGCAGGTTCCAAAGAGAGAGAGACTGAAACGATTAACATTTTTATTTTTTTCTGTGCTTTTACTGATACTGCTCTTATTAAAGTGTTTAATGGGACATTTATCTTTCATCGCATTGATTACTGCAACATATCTTCACAGGTCCTTGCCCTGGCTCCCTGTAGCTCACAGACTTTCCAATACTTCTGATTCACTGAAGGGCTTAGAATACATTAATACATTAAAGATCTGTATCAACCTTCCAGACCTCTCAGGTCTTCTGGTTAAAGTCTACTCACTAAACCCAGAACCAGAACCAAACATGGTGAAGCAACATTCAGGTTTTATGCTCCTCTAATCTGGAACAAACTTCCAGAAAACTGTAAAACTGCCGAAACATCAAGTTTGTTTAAATCAAGACGAAAAAGTTACTTTTTAAGAGCTGCCTTTGATTAATAACAACTGAAAAACAGATTAAATCTAATCCAGATTATGATTTATTACTTCTCTTTACTTTGCTACTGTTATGTTATATTCATTTATGTCTTTACAATGAAGAACAATTAAGCTACTATTGTTGCTGAAATCTGCCATATATATATATACACCTTTGACTTTGCACATGAGGTCTGTGGTATTTCTGCAAGGTTTTGAATTGGTGTGACTTGCAGCAAACACATGTTGAGAGCAGCAGCTGCAATAATCAGAGAGTTAGACGCAGTGAAAAAAAAATGTTCTCGTTCACATGTGAAGGCTGCAGTCAGCAAAGGTCAAGGAGCTGCCTGAGGTCAACCTGGCCCTGAAACTCTCAGCTCTTATCAGATTCTCTTACAAATAAACAGAGGATTCAGAGAGGGTCCGTGTAAAAGAAAAACAGCAACGACAAAGGTCGAGTCAATATGACCAGGATAAACAGATGTGAAAGGTTAGAGTATTACAGAGTGATGGAAAAACAAGTTCGGACACAGAACAGGTTTGGTCCTAAATGTAACTGTTGAAACTTTCAAAAGTATTCACATCAAAAGTGAAAAAGCTTACAGTTAAAAAGAAAATGTCAGATTATTTTGTTGGGACTTTATGGGATTTATCTACACCAAAAGCATGATAATGACGTGGAAGGATACAAGTTTTTCTAAGTTTTCTTTTTAATAAATAAGGAAAAATCTAAAAAAAAGAAGTTTCTACTGTGCCAATACTAAATAAAAAGCGATGAAAACATCTGCACCAGAAGTCACATCTGTAACTGGGGGAGTCCAGCTGTTGCAACAAGAACGTTAATAAAGGAAGAGCAGCAGAGATCCAATGTTCAAAGGTGAACATAAAAAGTCCAATTTGCAGTTTTACCACAAGAAACGTAGAAAACACTGTATTCAGGAGGTGAAACATGATGCTACTGATCAATACTTTCTGAGTGCTCTATATGTAAAATTTCATCCAGACAAATATGCTACTTTGCCTTAGCTGATTTTCAGACCTTTGCAGAGGTGGAAAAAAAAAATAATTTTCACATGTGTCAGCTGATTACCCCCTCTCCCAGCTCCTTCAGACTAACCAGCAGCTATTAGCAAACACTTGGCTGAGCTACTAATGAGTGAAATGCTGGTTAAAAAAAGTTGCTAAAGTGCTGATACAGGAGCCATGATGTGATGACTTTCTGAAGGCAGAGTTTCAGCAAAGCAGGAGTTTTTAAAGAGACAGAGGCCCAATTTGAAGGCATTAAATTACAAAGTCAAATTGGATATATATAGGATTTTTATAACAACTGAAGGTAATGATTGTGGTATAAAGTATGTTATGTTTTCCAGCACTATAAAGTGCCTATTCCCTTTTGAAGAAATGAGAGCTGAGTTGTCGCTGTGCCTCAACATCTCATTTGGTCAACTTTGGGAAACTTTATTTGGAATACACAGATCTAAAAGCCGTCAGCTATGTTTTTCTTCAATCAGGATATTTCCACGTGAGGCAGCTTTGGCAGTGGAATCGATGCAATAACAATAATCCTGATGATGTTCAAGTTGTGCTTTTCTACTCTGGCAAAGCAATCCTGGGCATTTTGTTAATACTAACAGTCGAGCATGCAGACACACGCATCTGCAACAACGCCTGAGCATGTTCTGCTCTCATTCCCAAATGAGGTCACTGCTATTGGATAACAAAAAAAAAGAGCAAAAAAAAACCCCAAAAAAGCCACAGACCACAAAAGAATGCACAGCAGCGTTCCAGGATGAGTACTGGGTTAATCCCTTGTAAACACTAAAGCACTTCTGTTCGCTACATCCTCTAAATCTTAGCTATATTGAATTATGTTGAATTTCTTTACTAGAATTTGACCCCCTGATGTTGACAACGCTGTCATGCAAAATGTAAAACCTTGCGTCTGTTTGTTGAGGAACTGCATGACTGCTTGGTCTTTCCAGAGCAAGAGAAGAAGCGATTTCCTCAAACTGTTTCAAAGACTGTGGTTCCTTCACACTGATATGAGGCAAGACATGTTCAAAGCAAAGCCCGAGCAACTAAATAATCAGCCCCAAACAACATGCAAACACACCCTCTCTGTGAGTATTATTTATATTAAATATTTATATATTCTAGCCTGCCATTGAAAAGTTAGACATGTCTATCTTCTTATAGTATCTATGCTTAATGGGTTTAAGTAAAAGGCATCGACCTTGTCATACAAAATGCTAACTTGTAGTTCAGTAACAGTCACAGAGGAAACGAGGGCAACAGAAATATTAGCGAAGCAATATATAATGTATATTAGTGACGTGAGAAGAGAAAAAAAAATGTATGTATAACCTAGTAGAAACTATGTAACAAGGCGCGTTTTTGTTGTTGTTGTTGTTGTTTTTTTGCTATACATATTTAAAAGGAAAAAAACGAGGAACACTCTCACGGGGAAATGCTTTCATCTTTTATGAGTCAGCTGCACTAGGCGAGGCATTTCAGGAATGGAAGGAACGAGCTCACCTGGCCAGCCTCACCTCGACGATCCTCACAGGTAACTTTCTACTCAAGAGGAAGTCTGGAGAAAAGTCCTCGAGTTTCACTAGTTCACGTCGTAACGCTGCTCCGTAAAGCCTCCGACAGCAGTTCCTGGCTCGCGCAGCGCCCGACGAGCATCGTTTTCTCTGTCAGGGCGAACAGCGGCGGGTCAGAACAGCGACGGCGGGCCGAGTGTCTGACGCAGAGACTTCCTCCTCCTCCTCTGAGGCCCGAGCAGCAGGAGACGAGCACGCGACTCGGCAACACAAGCACGCGAGCGAGCTCCTGAAAAAGTAAAAGCACTTCCTGGTGAGCGCTCGCGGCAAAAGTAATGTTTAGGAATTACTTGTGTAACTTATCTGACTTTTTTTTAAAAATGATTTTAATCAATATATAATTCTCTCAACATTCCGACTGCGGTCGAACTTTCTCAGGCTTTTATTCATTTCAAAATAAAATCCATGACCTTTTTTGTTCATAGTGATAGTACGTACAGTGTTGTTCATAATTATATTAAAGAATTTCATTCTCAGTCAGCGCTGAGTGATTCCACTCAAGTCATGAAAAACCTATCCGGTTTGACTTTAAAATCAATATGGTGCCTTGAAAAGCCTTATCACGTATTTAACCTTTTAACATCTTTGTTGGGATTAATGTGACAAATAAAGAAAAGGCGAGGCATCATTTTGAGGTGGAATAGATAGCCTACATGTTTTATTTCACAAAAAAAAAATGTGTGTATGAGTCAGCGATCGTCAATACTGTGTGGAACAGTTTCAAAGTAATATGTCCCTTTGTCTCACTCAGTTTTTACATCTCCAGGCTGAAAAGTCGACCTATTCATCTTCTCTGAATACTTCAAACTCAGGTGCTCAGGGTGATGTAGTTTTCTTTCAGCAACCTCTGACTGACACTTTTCAAGGTTGATAATACTAGAAGTTGCCCTGCGCTGTGGATCTCTGCAGCTCCTCCAGAGTCACCAGAGTGAGCTGCTTCTCTCATCAATGTTCACTGCCTGGCAAGTTGAAAGCACCGATTAAAAATGCTAAATAATTACTTAATAATTAAATAATGACACTTTTAATACAAAGTTGACGTTATCTTTGAGATATTTATTAGCGGTTTTCAGGGGAAATGACGTCCATATTTTCATCTTTACTTGCTTTTCTTCATTTAGAGGAAAATCTTTTTTATCTCAGGCAATGGAGAGAGGGCAAAATAATAAAAAAAATAATCCTTTTTAAGCAAATTATAAAACAGACCTCCAGGTCCTCAGGTCTTTAAAAAGAAGCTTTGACCATAAACCCCAACACCACAGCAGTTCGCGTTCAATGTAGAGCATTATTTACATCTGTGGAAATGTTTTGTGGCATTTGACACTATTCTCATTTCCTATCCATGTTTAATCTTAGACCAGTTCTACAAAAGGTGTGAAAAGTGTCAGCCAGCCCCCTTTATTGTCTTTGTTCTCTTTCGTGCATCATACTTTGCTTCTCCAACTGCTTCTGCGCTCTCATTTTCCGGCACATTCAAACGGCGAAACCTTGTCGTTGGGAAAATAGTTGCTGTAGAATAACCAGAGGAACTGTTGTGGTCGACTCCTTTGCAGCTTTTGCATCATTTACCACATTTACCACCGCGCACCATCCCACATTGCCCTAATTTCTCGCTGTTCCGCTCACGCGTCTGCGTTTTGGCTTTCTTTTTAAAAGTTGGAATGAAATCAAATAAAAATAATCTTAAAGGGAACCACCGGCAGACTGGAGGACTCACTTTTTTTATAAATAAAGACTGTTCTGGAATTACACAGTAAATCTGACGCACGAGCCACATCTGGAAGCAACAGTAACGTTGAGCTCATGTCTATTTATTAAGTAATTTCACAGTAAAACAGCTGCTGCTGCTCCTCCCGGTATTTTAGGTGAGTTGTTTTCATGGTTCAACTTGGAGTTCAACTTAGTATATATGCAGTTTCGTCTTCCTACATTAACCGATAAAACCCAAATACAGATTGTGTCAGATTAGATCAGTGTTGTTGCTTTATCTGCTGCTGTTCGCTACATAATGTCTCTTTGCAAATCTAAACAACTCAGAAAAAAATAAAACTTGCTTTACTTCATTTAGACTTTGCCTTTATGCACAGTGGAGTCGCATTTGTTGGTAACGTTAGGATGAGTATTGTTATTTTGGGCCAGCAGAGCTAATGAGGACAGCAGCTGATTTTTGTGGAGGTAGATAAGATGGTCGGATAAGATCGGTTGCACATGCTTCAGTGGTTCCCAGTTCTGGGCGATAAACCCAAAACTGGGAAACATGTGGGCCAATTTATCAGTGCACCCCGACTACTTCCTGCCAATAAAAACGGCTGTCGCTATGCGGCACTGAGAAGATTAAGAGGGAAAATGCCAACTTGACTAAACAGTAGAACTCTTTACGTGACAATCAGAAAACGGACACAGGAGCCACCTTTAAAGGTATATTTTTGCAAAACCCGGTGGGAGTGTGAGACAAAACAGACAATACTGTGTTGCTACAATACATGTGATACATGATAGAGATGTTATGTACAAAACAACAAAGACGTGGTTCAGATGGACGGCGATGATGCTGATGAGACGTGTTGCTCTGCGGACGGTACGGTGCTTTGGCAGCGATATAAATAAGTCATTTTTCATTTTTAGTTGTATTTTAAAGGAAGGATTACAGACGTGGGACGTGGAGGAAGTATTGCTTCAAATGTCTCTCGCCCTGAGAAGTTCAGACAGCGATGCTTATGTCACGACGCCGTCAGAAAAGAGCCGAGTGATTGCACCGCAGCTGGGGATTTATCAATCTATTTCCACAGATTGTCCAGATTTAAAGAAAAAAACAAAAAAAAAAAGCAGAAGAAACAAACAGAGAAGATAAAAGTTAATCAACAGAAAGCGTGGATGAGATCCGTGACTTTATTTGCATAGCAAGTGTCCCTGCTGCCTTTTGTCCTGATGTCGAACGTCGTTTCCCGGGTAAACGCCGGGCTTTCTACGTCACCCAGCTGTCCATTCTCATCTGTTTCACAGTCGGGCTCTCGGCACCGTCTGACTGGGCCACGGGCAGCGGGTGGAGGTCCGGCCGTCGCTTCTGCTGCTGCTGCTCCTCCCGGTCACTGCCATCCTCGTGGGAGCTGCAGGACGAGCCGACGCTGCCTGTGGGGGACCTGCCCAGGTCCGCCCGGGAGGAAAGAGAGCCAGGAGGAGGGGCAGGAGCGGGGCGAGGGGGGGCGGGGTGATGGGTCATGTACCCGGGCTGGGGGAGGTGGTCACGCGGCGGGGAGATGGGCTCCGCTTTGATGTTGATGTTGTGGCTGGTGCTGATGGAGAGGTTGGAGTTGGCCGACCTGCAAAAAAAACCCCCAAAAAACAGAGAGACAATAGGGAGAGTTGAGTGGAAGCGCCATCTGGTGACAAAAAAAAAGAACTTTCTAAAACTGATTTGTTCGATTTTTGTTTGTTTTATTCCCTGAATGCATTCTTACGCTCATCAATTGAAGATAAAACTCTCAAAACCTCTAAAGCAGGGTTGTCCAACATGCAGCGCACGGGCCATTTGTAGCTCTCCGGCAGATTTTTTGTGGCCCTTCTGACCTAAACTCTAGAATCAGGAAACTTTTTCTTCATGCAATCAAAACATTAAGTGCAACAAACAGAATCTAATTTATAAACAAAGTTTTTAATTTTGGAGGAACTGGAACCACAAACATCTACATGCTTTTACTGAGAGGAAAATGTCATAACCCAAATAAGAACACCATCCGAAACTTTAGAAACTAGATACATGCTACGATAGTTCATTGATTTGTTTTCTAAAAAAATCAGACCATTTAGTCAATTTCAATAAAATTGCCATTGTGCAGACGAAATAAAAAGGCACAAAGAACTTGTTTTAAAAATAATGATAATAAAAAAAAACATGCTCTAAATGACTCCAAACTTTTTCCCATAGAGACCAAAATTGTTAAGTTGAAAGCACATGGGGTCACTTATTTTTGTTTTTTACTTTTTACAAATAATCACAAGGCTGCAGATTTTGAACAGCTTTGTGTAAAATTTGCAGCCATTTTGCTGTCATTGCTTAATATCGATCAAAAATATGCAATAATTTATTTGAACTTAGATTTTAGAATAATTATTGAAAAATAGACATGATTTTACAATTTTAAAAAATATATTGTTTGATTTAAAAACACATTGTATTATTGTTTTTTTTTTGCTTTCTTTTCTCATCTGGCTTTTTTTTTGTCTCCATAGCGCCCCCTGGTGGCCCATAACCAGGGGGCGCTATAAAAACATCAAAAAGTCACTAATTCTGGAACAAGCAATAAACATTTTGTCAAATGCCATCATCAAAATCATCAAACAAAAACACATCAAACATTGATATGTTATTACTAATCAAAGCCTTCGTTCAATGGAATTCAGTGTTTCTGGAGTCTTGCATTTTTCTAGAATTTTGTTCCAGATTAGCAGAGTGCAAAAACTGAACCCTGCTTCTCCACTAACACGGATCCATTAGAACCAAGACCCATTCCGGTATCGAAAGCCTCCAGGCGCTCACCCCAAGGAGCTGAGCTGGTGCTGCTCCCAGGGCGTCATGGAGCCCAGAGAGTGGTCCGCGGCCGAGCCGAAGCCCGTCATGTCACCGCTGTTCAGGGAGTAATCTGGACAACAAAGAGACGGCATGCGTTCAGCGACAGCTCTCAATGAGAGTCAGAGAGAAAACAGGAGCATTCCCACTGTCTGAAATCCTCATTTATGTCATGTTACAACCACAAACCTCAATGTGTTTAGTTGGTAATTTATGTGAAAAATGTTGAGTGTAAGGAAGGTGAAAAAAAACAAATACAAAACAAATGTATATTTGTTTTACAAATGCAAATCTGAAAAAAGCATTTCTGTAAAACTGTAATAACAAAACCAACTGTAGTCAGCAACATTCAGATTTATTATTATTAATATAAACCGAACATAAATCCAGCTGTTCTCTGCCTCAGGGGTTTATTAGAGAGCATCATTTGTCTTTCACTTCACACTCATATGCTACTGTGGATGGATCTATTGCCTAAAATCCACAAAAATAGTGTTTTGTAATATGACAAAAAAAATAGATATAGTCCAAGAAAGTACATAGAAAATTATTAATATTGCAAACTATTCTGGTCAGAAACAACCCAAACAAACCTGCAGCGCTGCTGTAGGCTGAGCTGATGCTTGAGTAACCCAGACCCTGGTGAGTCAGGCTGGGTGTGGCGATAGAGACCACTGGGGTGGAGAGAGGCTGAGTGGACTGACCGCCGCCCAGCCGCTGGTTACTCTGAAAATAACAACAACAATAATGACATTATTAAATAGAAGAAGAATCTGCTGATGATGGGATTTCAGATCTTTTTCTGTAACCCTTCGCAATGCAGTCACAGAGTGTGCGATGCCATGTTTCAACCACAAGATGTCAGTATACACCTTATTAAAAAAGAGAAACAGGCTTGGCCTTTGGTGTATCTGTTGTTGAACCAAAAACATACTTATAGTTTAATTAGTTTTGCCTTCATGTTGTTCATGATGCGACAGATGTTCAGGAAACCTTGTAAAGTTCCTGCTTGTTGAAAATAAGTTGATGAGGTTCAGAGAAACTTTCTGAACCATTTGCTAACTATGAACGTAGCAACGTCTTCCCTTTTCAACGCAAGAACCTGATGATGCTTGTCGAGCAACTACTAAATGCAGACTAATGAGATTTGGAAAAGAAAATAAATAAATTATAGGAAGAGAAAAATATATACAATTTTGTTGAATTTTGTCCTTAGAACAGGTAATGATTTACTTTACAACAGAAGTTTATGAAGTAAAGCTTTGGCTAGCTTAATGCTATGCATAGCAAAGCTAACTCTGTTAAGGAGCACTAAAAGTTTTGTGCTGTTTCTCCCTGAGCTGTTGTTGCTGCTCTGGCCTGATAAAGTGAGCGATGACATCATTTCAAACGATGTCACTGCTGAATAACCACACACACACACACACACACACACACACACACACACACACAACACACACACACACACACAACACACACACACAACACACACACACACACACACACACACACGTGTGAATCGGGTTAAAAACAATAAAAATAAAAACAGGAAGCTCCACCATTCTAAAATGGATCTCCCTGCTTTGTCTGCGGTGCGACCGACTCTACTGTCGGAGAATTTCCAGTTTAGCTATTGCAGTAATAAATCTGACACAGGCGGACATGCTCAGTTCCTCCTGTGAATCGCTTTGCTGAATCCGAGTTGGTCCTGGTCCGTGCAGAACAGCCGAGCATGCATGCATGAAGGGGGGAAGTGAAAGGCGGCTTTGGAAATGATCTAATCAAGAGGGCTGCTACTTAAAACTGTAAAGACTTCCATTTTGTTGCTGCTTCATGCCACAGTGAACCCAATAAAGCTCGGTGGTTAACACTCCTGCACAACAATGCTGTGTGAATTACGGCCAGGAGACCCGAGTCGGAGGAGTTACTAGCATTAGGTCTGAAGATGAGAGGTTTCTAGATAATCCAAACTTATTGCAGTCTTACTTTAGGATTTACAATACTGACCAGTCACTGCAATGCTTACTTTTGACTTTGGAAAAGTATCTGTTGGAGAAGGCTTTAAAACAAGCTATCACATTGGAAACATATTCAGTACTTTATTTGGACAGGGGCTGGTTTATGATTCTCGCAGTACCATGAGATGAAGTACAAACTCGGGCTGGGACCTTAATGTGTTAAGTTCAATTAATGAATTGCATAGATTTTAGCACAATTAATTGTATTTTTTTTTACATTATAAAGGTTCCGGCCAGAACCATTGTATTTGCAAGTTTCCGGTACACCAGTAAATCTGACGCACAAGCCACATCTGGAAGCAACAGTAACGTTGCTTCTATTTATTCAGTAATTTCACAGTAAAACAAGTTTTTGAACTGAAAATCTTGCTTCGCTTCTTAATGTACAGTTTTCAATTGAGTAAAAAATTTACGATTAATAGTAACTAATTAATTACAGACCCTTAAATTTCTAATCAATGAAATAGCTTTATTTCCATGATATGCAACACGTCGCTGGAGGATTTTTTATAATATTGGGAAGCCCTTTTGTTTCAAATTTAAAACCCGATGACAGTAATCGATGACTAACAGTGTGAGTGACGGCTGCTCATGTGGAGTCACTGGGTGTTGATTCCCTTTAAAACAAAACGCTGACATTAATGACTAATACTGGAGAAACTCAAGTTCAATGTAGATCTTATATGCAATTTCCTATCACAACAACAGTCTCTATGATGGTTTAACAACAGAAAATGCTCCATTCCTCAAGCAAGCAGAGCCATCTAAGCATTGATGACACTAAAAAAATAGTTTCAAACGTTATATAACTCAGTTTACTCTAATTCTTATGTTACCTTAGAATATAATAAGAACGAAAAAGGCAAAGAAATAAAACTGAATATTACCGAAATCTGCCAGTTATCAACCCAAACTTTTAAAACTTAAGATGCTCGTGAATTATCTCCAGCTTTTGGTTCTGTTAATTTTGGCTTGCAACCAATGACGGAACCAAAAATGACAGACAATTAGAATGCTAAATGAGACAGATTAAATGGGAATAATAATAATAATAAAAAGGAATGCTACAGTCGTAACCCATGTCCTGGAGCTATCTATGTGTAATGGCTCCATGCCTTGTGAATTTTCCCCCAAACTCTTGAATGGGTTTTATTTCACAAACCTATCAAGGCTGCAATTTTCCCTGTTGCTTTGGGTCTTTTTCAACTGCTCTCCCCACCACTACCTCCCACTCGACTTTCCATTAATATGCCTGGACACAGCCAGCTTATGACTTTTTGTGGTTTGCTCTGTGGAGAGCGTTTGATGGACGGCTCTAGAGTCTGGAATCTTCCTCGCGAATGTGCAATATTTCCTTTTTATTCATAATATAGACAACCTTGGGGTTTTCATAAGCGGAAAGCCGAGATAATCCAAATCAACTAGGAACGAGAAGAGCGATAGGAACGCCCTTCTGCTCGGGAGTCACCTGACGTGACCTCAGGTGTGGGTCAGAACGTTTGAGACTCGGCGGGGGGGCGAGGGATCCATACCAGCATCATTCCTTTGCAGTGAGGGATGACCACCCGCAGGTCGCCTTTGCGGCCGCCGGGGATCGGGCCGCTGGTCTGGTGCAGGAGAGAAGGAGGAGATTTGGTCGGTCCGGTCTTCCCCACGATACCTCCACCGCTGGAGCCCATGAATCCGTTCACTGAGAAAGAGACGGCCGATAAGTGCCGGAAAGCAGAATCCGAATGGTCTCGTTAAAACAGACCGTGTGTGGGTTCTTAAAAGACTCTGTTCGTTCAGGGAAAAAAGACTTTAATACCAGATATCCTCATAGGTACTGGAGTCATCCTGTCCACAACAGAGCTAACCCTGAATGGAGAAAGAGCAGCTATACATTATAGAAGAGATAATAATTAATAATTCATTGGTTCTCTCTCGGTTTCTCCTGACATTATGTAATGGCAACATTTCCAGGATTCAGCTCTGGGAAAATTGCTGTAAGGTTTGAACAAACACAACATTTATGCGTGTGAAGAAGAGTTGATCATGAACACCCTGGACCTCGAAACACCTTATCGCACTCCAGCAGCACTCCGGATAAATTAATGCGATTCTTTTGGCACCGCAGCATCCCAAAATCAGTCGGGCTTCTCTGGCCGCTGGCACACAGGAATATATATCAGTAGCGAGGAGGGCACTCACCTCCAAATTGCATGGTTACTCATGTAGAGTTTGACTGCAGCAAGAATTGTTTACGAGAAAGGCTCATAGAAAGTATCCTTGGAATCCATGTTTAGCTGTTGTATCCGAACCATAACCACATGACCAGGTTGTTATGTATAATTTGAAGTATAATCAGAAGTTATTGCGATAAATGATGATATTGTTGCTTTGAGACCCTTTTCAAGTAGGACAACGGTAATGCAAGAACACATTCTCAAAGATTAATAAACTTTAAATAATATATATGCAGTTTATTGCTCTGCAGGCAATAAACAAAGCATGAGCTTAATGTCTGTAATAATTAAGTTGAACATGTACCAGAGTCTTTGACATTGGTACATGTCAAAGACATCCTTCAGATGTGAAAAGCATCTCCTTTAACACCGGAAGACATTCTAAATATTCAACGTAAATAAACAAAACAACAGAAACAAAAAATAAAATAAATTATGAAGTCTCTGTTCACAAAATTGTCCTTCAAAAAAATGGTCTAGTTGAAAATTATTGAAGTTGTTTTAATTTGTCATGTGATCATTGCTTATTGCGATAAGCCTAAAAACATTCTTTTGTATTCTTTAAAGGTGCTAATAATCCCACAAAAATGAGAAAAAAGGGAAATGTTTGTTTTTCTCAACAAGGCTAAAACTGTTTGGTACTTCTCATATTTAGCACAGCTCTGCAGCCTGACACCAGATTTAAGGCAGTAGCCCATGGTAGCGCAGCTTAATCTTGCACCTCCTGGCTGAATACTGATGCGATCACAGAGTTGCACCAAAATGGAGGCTATTAAGTTCTTCTCCTGGAGAAGACGGTGCAGCCTAAATCAGAACGACAGAGTGAAGCAGAAAGCATTTAGGAAGCCAACACACACTGACTCACTGGTCCCACCCTGAAGCTGAGATGTGATAAACCGGAGGCCTCGTGACGTCATCGACAGGACACAACCCAAAGACAACAGACCTAAATCCTACACGCTTCGACTTCAACGGATCACAGGAAAACAAAGTGTCTGTGTGTGAAAGCGCTGTGTGTGTCAGAGCATGTTTATAAGATACATACCAGCTGCTCCAGAGCCATTGTGCAGAGCCAGATCTGAGCTGCCCTGCAGGCCACCTAATGGTGAGCACACACACACCCACACACACGCGCGCACACACACACCCACACACAAATGCATCTTTAGAAACTTTTTCATAATTTTTGTTCATAAGGCGCCTATAATCTTTTTCGAAAACCTTCCTGTTTCCTTGAAACGTTTCATTTCTTTAGAGACATTTCAAGTTCAGTCATATGTTTCACTTCAGGAAAAATGAATAATAATAATAAAACTCAGCTATTATCAAACTGCCCTTCCAGTTGAATACAATCCCAAACGGTTGATTATGAAAACATATTCAAGACACGCACAAACATATCTATAAATATATAAATATACATATGCCCATTTGGAGCACATTTGGCCACCTGGGCCTCCCATCACTTTAGCGTCACTCTGTGATTCATTCCTTAGAAGTTAACGATGCTGTGACACTAACCTGTGTTTCCGGAGCTGGGAGGTCTTTGTGAGGAGTTTGTGTTTCTGTGGGTGTGTATGTGAGGCGAGCAGAGGATCCCGCTGTCAGACAGCACTGCTGTGGCTGCAGCTAGAGCTTGGGAAGTCACTCCTCCTCCTCCTGCTCCATGGCAATAGGTGGTGCTGCCTGATGCTGCATGCATGAAATGCTGCTGCGGCTGACCTGTGGACTAGTGGGAACGAAAGTCCAGACAAGTTTATTTGTATGGCACGTTTCAGCAACAAGACCGTTCAAAGTGTGTTGCGCCGTACAGTCACCAATTATGAAACAGGCAATAAACAAAGCATGAGCTTAATGTCTGTAATAATTAAGTTGAACATGTACCAGAGTCTTTGACATTGGTACATGTCAAAGACATCCTTCAGATGTGAAAATGCATCTCCTTGATTCATTTTGATGCAAAATCCAACATTTCATAATTTATTATATTCCAATGAGACAATAAAAAAAAAGCCTACCAAAATGTTGCTTACTATTTTATGACTTTTCATCATGTTGTCAAACTCTTCGTTGATCTTTTTGTATTTCTCCTCGGTGCTGGGGGTGAGGACGTAGGACGACTCGTTGTCTGGGCTGTCGCAGCCTCTGTGCTCCTTCTTATGCAGTGCCTGTGGGTGAACAGCAGCATGCAAAAGCACAAAGTCAATTAAAGATCAGCGGAGCAAAAGAAGAAAAAGTAAAAAAAAGAAACAAAACAAAACTACATCTTAGTTCCCCATGTTTAAGAATAAGTAGTCCATAATTTATATCAGATTCTTGTTCTGATAATGTCAATCTAAGGAAGTAAGGTGAGTTCCTCTGCATTCTAAGTTTAGTCTAATTTCTGATTTAATGGAAAAACCCTGTTTGCGAATTTGGATTTTTTTCAACATTAATGGAATACCAACAAAGTTGTACACATATTTGTAATGAAATCGCAGCTTGTGACCATATATATAAAAATATTCTGTCAAACCCAGTAGTTCAGTAGTTACATTTAATTTAAAAAGTCTGTGGTGAAAAGCATTCAGATAAAAAAAAAAAAAAAAAAAACATGGCCGTTTTTAGAGCTCAACTTGACTTTTTCAGTTGTGGATGATTTCACACAGAAAAAATCCTTGCCTCCACCTTACCGGAGCGAGATATGCATCTTAAAGGTTACATAATTCCTCTTCCTCAACAGAGGCGGCTCAGTGCTGAATCTGTGTTTTCACAAATAGAAATTAGCTGCGGTGTTGTTAGCGAATCGCTGGGAAAGATGACGAACCTTGAAAACAACAACATAAAAACAGCAGAGTGGAGTGGATGAGTGGATGGGATTTAACGGACACGAGGCCTGCGGTCTCCCTCCTCTCTGCTCCTCTCATTATAAGGTCACAGCGTGAACGGGACGGACTCGCCGACCGGCACACGGCCGCTGCATTCCCAGACACTGGTAGTTACCCCAAAGCTTTAAAAACACTCTGACACGTCTGTTTTTCACCACAGACCTTGAACGCCACTTTCGCAGCCGGGCGACCTCTCGAGGGGTCACACGCTCGAGCTCTCGTAAAGCAGCAGAGCGCGTCGAAGCTCTCGTAAACTCCTGAAACGAGCGCAGATGTACTGCATCTTCTCTGATCCGGTCAGAGAAATCCTCGGACAGCGACTCGAGTCAGAGAGGAACTGCAGAACTTTATAAGAGCTCCGCACTTCGAAAGCGGTGCTGTCAGCTCACTTGAACACCTTCTTCTAGATAATTGATAATTTTTTCTTGCAGCCAGCTGGTAGAGATGCAACGATATGATGTAAATATCTGTATCGTCCTGATGTTGAAGAAAATTCTTGATCAGGAATCTGTGACCATGTTCACAATCCATAAGGTCAGATCTATTCAGTGTAACTCTGTACACTGAGTGACGTCATGCTTTATTACTATTTATTACATAGTATCTGGAATTCCTTATTACACTTCATAACATGTTTGAAAGAAGATTTGTTGAAGTTTATTTTACATTTGACCAAAGCAATCAACTTGTTGTTTCTGTCTGTTTCAGCTTCTTTACTATTTATTTCCCGTTGACTTTTTTGCACTGACTGAACTAGTTCAAGTTGTTTTTACATGTTTGACCAAATCTGTGACGCTGTTATTATTGCTATTATTATTTTGTACTTTTTTAATAGACCTATGTGTCCTGTCCTGGGAATTATATAGTGAGGTAAATTTCTCCTAGGACAAATTTAGCCACTGTGCTAATTCCTGCATATTTACGCTGCCATTATTTGCGGCGATATTGATTAATGTGCACTGTCTTAGTCAAATCAACTAAATTAAATGAGATTCTTCGACCAAGACCATCGCCTCGGTAAGCTTGCAGTTGTCCCACGTTGTTTTTTTGGACGATGGGCTGCACTGGATCCGCCACAGGATCCGTGACTCAACAGTGTTTTTCTCCTCCAGCTGCATGTGTGGACTGGAACGGTAAAACGGGAGACTTGTTGTAACTGTTTCTGTCGTTGTGAGTAAGAATCCCCTTTTCAGTTTTTTTTTTAGGAACATAAAAGAAAAAATTAAATGAAATTAAAACCATACATCATTTTCCTTCCACTTCACAATTTGAGCTGTTACGTCCCGTAAAAGTTTGTGGTTGTAGTTGAAAACGAAGAGGAAAACTTTAAGAGCTTTGACTACTATTGCAAGGAACGGGATGACACAAACCTGTCCATCAATTCTGTTTAGTATTTAACAAAAAGAAACAAAACAGCAAACTTGACTTCAACAGCAGGATCTTTATACACAACCTAAGGATACTTAAGCTATACCGCTTAGTCAGTCTATATCCTACCTATGCAGAGGAGACAACAAGTTTAACGACGGCGGGTTAATTAAGATGCTTTTAATGACTTAAAGTAAACTGACTCAACATTGCAACTCATCTGGATGAAAAAGTGACATTAGTATTTATTCCACTGACAGCTGAAACACACCCTAATCTTAGTTGTGGTAAAAGTAGGGAGCTCATCAAAGTTTTCTTTTTTACACATTTGTCCTGACAGTATAACACAAGACAGACAATATCACGAGACAGTATGAGAATATCTGCCTCATACTGTCATGACAGTACCAAATACGTAAAGAAAAAAAAGAAAGATTTTTTTCCCCCATAAAAGTTGCATGCTGTAGCTCTAATAATCCAGAACTTTCTCTAGAGTTTTTGTATGACATTTAGAGCCATTGAAAGCTAATGTTCACTTTTGGAATTTTGTCACTTCCCGCAGAGGCCAGGAGAGAGAACTATAAAAATGTTAAAAACAAAAGGCATAGAGTTTATAATGATGAACTATTTCATGTCATTCTCAAAAGCTTTACTTTCAGAATAAAGGCATAGAGTTAGCTGGTGGAGCTCCAGTAATTGATGCTATTCAAAGGCACATCAAATAATAAATGTCAAGGACTGTAATTATTGCAACTGGTTGATTTGAAGTTGAGCTGATCGCATATTCTATATCCTATTCATCATTGAATGCCTCTAGCAGACTAGATGAGTCTGATGAGGGGGGCTGGCTCACCCAGCGGCCGAGGTGGGAGGACAGCAGACGGCTACAAGCTCCGGCTCAGCACTTACTGTTACATAATGAGGGCTGTTGCCATGGCAAAGGGTCCACTCAGAAAGTTAGCACTCGAGTTAAAAACAGGGAACAAAATAAGGGAAAGTAAATATTGACAATAGCAGGAAAACAAAGCAGACTGAACGTTACTGAATCTACTAACCGATTTTATTTCCTAAATTCACCGATCCGATATTGATACCAGTATCGGTTCCGCAATTAAAAAGATTCTAGATCTGGTGACAATGTGCCGATCCATAAAAGTAGATCTATTCAGACTAATTCTATGCTTTATGCTCTTGGTAACATTATGTTTTATTGTTTATTTTACTTTAGACTTCTGAAGTTAAGTGTGCTGCACCGGTGCAAAGTTATCTAATAAATTTTTAATTCAGTACATTTATGTCTGTGTTAAAAAAAAAAAAGGGTCAGCACCGTTTTTCTGTATCGGATTGATGCCGGAACTCAGATATAAGTATCAGTATCAATATCGAGAGTGAAAAAAAGTAGATTGGTGCATTCTTAGCTTCTTAGGTTAAATACTCATATATGCTCTTCTTGCAGCTCTCCCGCCAACCTGATGGAGACCAAATTGGACGCCACGAGTCTATAGCATCTGTGTCCATCTTTATAATGCATGGCTTTTCCTGAAAAATGCACTAAGAGGCTAATACTGGATGACACCAGGACAGAGAGGAGCATGTGGGTCGAGCAGGATTTAGTCCCAAGACTCACACGGTGAGATAAGTCTCCATAAATATGTGTGCGTGTGTGTGGCTGTGCGTGCGTGTGTAGGGGGGTTTAAAGCACTGCATCATGTCTGGCCTCTGAGGACTATCTCTAAGTGTCTGTTACAGGATCTGAGGGTGTGTGCCTTCTTATCATCTCAAATGTCAAAGTGGGCTTTAGTGGATCTCCAAAGGCATCTGGCTGCTCGCCACCAAGAGGCATGAGCTGCACTGTTAAGAATCATGTGAGGGTGATGTCTTGTAGCTGTTGGGGCTGCATCAAAGATAAAATAAAGCCCCGCGCTGCCCCCCCAGTGAGCCTTTTTCAGGCGAGTGACGACTGCTCCGCGGGGCTAAGAATAGGGCACAATACTTGAGATTCGATCCGACAAATCGCTGGCAGTTAAAAAAAAAAAAAAGAAAAGGAAAAAGCAGACTCTAGGAGAACGTGTCGTACAGGAAATTTGCGCTGAAGGATCGGAGCCGAATAACCGCACGGCGCTTTCAGCTTCCACTCTGTCATAGTTCTTCTCTTTCCGCTGAACTTCTCATTCATCTCCGCAGGCTGACATGACTGAACTGCATACCTTGGACAGACTCTTTGTTGTTATTGAAACTTCTCTGTGCTGGACGCGAGCCTGGGTCAATTATAGTGACAAAAGCAAACTGTCAGGAAGATGAAGTGACCAGCTAGGCCTTTTGGGCTGTTTTACATGACCCGGAGTCTTCTCTGTTTCTGCTTGGAGCTTGATCTGTGAAACATTTGACTAGTTTTACTGCTGGGATCAGTAAGAAAGCACGCTTTTAAACATTTACAGCGTTGCATTGGGAATGGGCCGACGTGACATTGTCACGGAATGGTAACCTTTGGTAAAAACGGCCACGGTTTCATGGCCTTGTGGTGTGCATGTCTGCACATTTTACACTGCTAAATCCTACTCAGTATTTTTAGACTAGTTTCTAGCGAAAATATCGCAGTACACTTGAAATAAGACAAAACTAACTCACAATTAACTTTTCAGCAAGAAATTCAAGATTGTGTGAATAATTCCTTAATATCAATGAGAAAGTGCTAGTTCCACTGGCAGATTATTTCACTTATAACATGGAAAAAATGCCTTGTCATAAATTAAATTATCTGCCAGTGGAACTAGAACTTTTTCATTAATATTAAGGGATTATTGAATCAAAACAAGCTCCTATATCTTGCTGAAAAGTTACTTATGAGTTCGTTTTGTCTTATTTAAAGTGTATTGAGATATTTGCACAAGAAAATAGATTGAAAACATTTGGTAAGATTTTGTGCTTTTGCTGTGTAACTGTTTCAATTCAAAACAGAATAAGCAACAATTATACTACTGTTACGACAACATTTAGAATAATTATAATACTATTAACTAGGAGTGCACTGATTGCAGTTTCCTGGCTGATCACAGATCTTTAAAAAGCCCGACGTGCCAATTCTGATTACGGCTGAGATCATCTTTATTTGTCTGAAAAAGTGTGAAATATAACAAAGTTGCTATGTTGGCAGCAGTAGAGGAACACAAAGAGTACGAGCTGATATTAGCTTGTTCATTTGCCAGGCTAAATTATTTTGGTGTGTATAAAAGAAATGTTTTGAAAATCCTAGGTGACCTAAAGCAGGAGAAATTTAGTCTTTTTTCTATTGTCAAACACTGAGGAAAGAAAGGAAGAAAAGCAAGATATGTTTTTTAATGTGTTAATATGTTGTTTCAGATGTAAATGTTATAGAAAATAGTATAACTTGTTGCTCTTTTGAATAGATTATAGATTTTGTTTTAAAATTTTTTGTAGACTTCGATTCTTGTGACATTTAATGATGAAGACCAGGTCTCTTGATGGTTAAAGTCAAATGCACGTAATCCTAAATCATGTGAGATTTACGTATAGAAAAAAACAAATCACAAAAAGAAGTCATCCAATCTTTTCTGGATCTTGAAATTGGGCAGACAGCTTCATTTGTTGGTGTTGTGGCAGATAACCTTTGACCTACACTTCTGAATTTATGTTGGATCAGCCTTCATTGAGGTTTGTGGACAGTTGTGTAATTTTCCTGACACATATTACATTGTGGGGACTGAAGGGGAAATGCTGTTTTTGGGTCAGAGGTTAGATTTGGGACTATGGTGTGAATTGAGTTTTGGATAGGGTTAGGATTAGGATTAGGTATGTAAGAGGTTAGGGTTGGGATAAGGGTAAGGTTTAGGCTGTAGAAATAAACAGAAGTCAATGGAAAGTCCCCACAAAGATAGCCACGCAAACATGCTTGAAGTATTACAAACACACACACACACACGCACACGCACACACACACACACACACACACACACACACACACACACACACACACACACACACACACCAGCTTTCTTAAGACTCCATCACAATGTTTCCCTGTGTATTATTTATTAGAAGCCTGACCAGAATGCCAGACTGAAAAGGGAGTCGGTTTAATGTAGCAGCTCAATAAACAGAGCCAGTCGATACACCGGCGACCGTGGGCATAGTGCAAGTTTTATCCGACGCTGAGTGCTAGAGTCCAACAACTAATTTACAAAAGGTCTGGAGGCTCTTTTGGAGGGATTATACCAAACAAACAGTGAGAACAGAACTAGTCATTTCTCATTTATCTCGCAACAATACAGCACTGTTCATAGCCAGTTGAGCAAATGAGATGTCACAATTAGGTTGCCGTTTCCAAAAATATAACCCCAAACGAACTGGCCCTTCTCAGAAAAATGATTAAAGATTAAAAGCTGCTCTGTCATTACAGTTGCCGTTACCAGTGATTTCTAATCATGATTAAACTCTAAATAAAGCTATTTTAAAAACGCAGAGATAAGATGAACCGATAGAAAACCACAAACAATGACGAACCATGACAAACAAGTATAAATATGGGTTTTCTTCATTTGTTTTTATTTTTGTTGTTAAAAAAGTCATATTTGGTATTCTATTTTAAAAGTGCTTAAATTTGTTTTTTTTTTAATTTGCTCAAATTAATAAATGTTAATTTCTTCAATAGACTCTTCTAAGTTTAATGCTAGTCTGTTCTTCAAATAGAAAGTTTTTTTGGGGATTCTCAATCTATGGTGGTTCTCTCCGCAAATAAATTGGCATCATTAGCCAGCTTCAGTCAACAATCTTAATTTCAACCGGTCTTTATAATTATTTGTGTCTTTTTTGACCGTCAGCCACTTTGTTTTTGCACTGACGCATGAAAAAGACGCCAAAACTAATTATTTAAAAGTGGTAGCATTATCTTAAAAAGACTTCTATGGCAGGCCGTACCCGTCATTCCCATTACCGATACAAAAGACACATTAAATCCCAAGTGTTGCAAAACAAGTGCCTCAGTTTGTGTGTTAAACAGTTACAGCTGTCTTCAGCTCCCACATTTGAAGAGTAGATGATGCATCAATGGCGACAAAACTTCACCCTGAACCAGCTGTTTGAAACTCGCTGTTGACAACTGCAAGGCGTTTTGATGCCATTTAAATGAAAATGAAATTTTCATTTTTGGTCATTTTTACATACCAGTACATTAAACAATATTAGTACATTTTACATTTGTTCTGAGTGGAAAAAAACTTGAATGTTTAATTTTCCTGCCTGATCATAATAATTTGATCCAAAGGACCTCTCCGACACGGGACGCCTGTTGTAGCGAGAGGGGCCCCGTCCTTTAAATATAGTCAAATTTCATGCTTAAATGTTGCAAATAGACAGACCAATATGTAAACAAGCAGCCGTCCAATTCGTCAGGCGCTGCCTTGGCCGGTTCGTCTGTCTGCATGACATTTGTGGGAAAAAAACAAAATGAGGTGGAGAGAAGGCAAATCCTGCACGGCTAATGGCTGTCGGAGCTTCCCCAGGTGTCCAGTTGTGGTTTCACAGCAGGGGAGTTTACACAGACACTCTTTAGAATCGATATTTGAATTGTGCACACTGATAATCTTTAATGCAACTGGTATACATTTAGAAATTGTTCAATCACTTGAAGAGGCTTTACCGATTAGCCTCACATGGCTTAGGACACGTGAGGCTGGAAAAGTAGGAAGCTTGAAGGCTTTTCCACATTGATGGCTGCCACAAAGTGGAGCCTTGAATGTGAATTTTCAGAAAGTAAATGTATCTAATTTCCTCTGAAGGAGTAAAATCACAACTTAGTGCAAGTGTGAGAGTCAGGCTCTAAGACAGGCAAACACACCGTGGAAGTTTAAATAAACAGAACAGGAGTCATGTTGGCCATTCGTTTCTAACAGTAGAGACTATGAAACAGGACAAGCATCTCACTGAAACACCTGTGTTTCACGAAAGGGGATGTTTGCAACGAAAACAGCGAGAAACAACTTTGATGCTGCTGAGATTTCATCCTGAGCCGAGTCAAACTGCCGCTCATTTTATGGCTACATCTGTAATTTGAACACGACTTCTGGACACCGTGTTGAAGACATCTAAAAGTCTGGACACGTCTTTTGCAGAAAAATTTGACATCAAATGTTTGCCGAGCGTTTGGAGCAGCTTCAACTGATGGCAGGTCAACCTGCTTTTTGATTAATTTAGCTGGTGAAAATTTGGCCACTTTTGGTCATGTCGTATTTTTTCAAGGCAGTCTGAACAGATCAATTCCAATCTTTTCACTCAAAAGAAAAAAAATCTTTGTTTATTGCAACTTCCATATGTCGTTCTAAATCAGATGTCTAATAGTTTTCAAAGCGTCTGCAGTTTTTACGTTGTTGATGTGACAATACTCGACAATAGATTTCCTTTTACATTGAAGAGATTTTTACTTGTGCACTTTTTCACTTCCGAAAAAAACACGAGTTACAAACACTTTTTAACAAGTAGAAAAACAAATGTTCTCTTTGTTTCATTTGAGTTTTTAAGTTTTTTTCCTTATGACCAGAATTAGTTTGCATTTATATTTATCTATGTTATATTTTCTTTAACACACTAGAAATATTCTGGGATTTTGTATGTATTGACATAAGAATATATTATTTACTTCTAGTGTTCATAAAGAAAAGTAAAAGAAAACAACAACAGTTTTGATGTGAAATATTTGTTTAGCCATTCATACTTTAGATCGAGAAAGACTAGAGCTTTCACAGAATTTGCTTCTTTTAGAGCCACATTAACTATGCTTCTCACCAGCATAAGTAGTGACATGTATATACACAATAGTGAGAGTAACTCTAAAGGCCTAAATGTAGACATTACAATATCTGATTCAATAGTTAGAATTTGAGAAATGAAACCGGTCTGCCTATCTGTTTTACATATTTTTGTCTCTATGTCACACAAAAGCTTTGGCTCTTTTTAAAATTATGAACATTTCACTTCCTTACATTTTCAAAGAAAAACAGTGAAGTAAGGAGGCATCAAGATGAAATTCTGAGCTCCACACTGTAGCACAAAATTCCCCTTTTTAAAATACATCCTTTTTGTTACTTCCTTCCCTTTACTTGACATGGACGAAGAAAACGTCGGTCAGACAGATTCCTCCTCTCACTAACTGTGCACACACACGCCTCATGGCTGCTGATGCAAAACAAGCCGTGTTGTACGTGAGGCATATTTGCATGTCACGCCTTTTAATCCAAACCAATATGCTCTCTCAATAAACAGAATGGGAGGCAAAGCGAATCCTCTGAAGACGCCGCCGTCGACTCCTTACCTCTAAAATGTCGGTGTTGGTTCTGCTCTCGTGGGGCTCGTTGTACTCTGTGTACTTTAGCAGGACTTTGTCCATGTCCGTGCTGGCATACTGGAACAGCTTGTTGGAGCTGTTGAAGATGATGAGGGCTATTTCACAGTCGCAGAGAACGCTCAGCTCGTAGGCCTTCTTCATCAGGCCGAACTTCCTCTTCATGAAAGTCACCTGGAGGAGCAAAGCAAACCCAAACTAACCAAATGGATTTGTGTCAACAGCTCTGTTGGTGGCCTAATCCATGACCGAACATTTAAAGGGGACCTACTGTGCAAAAATCACTTTTTGCAGGGTTTCATCTTTCCGTTGGGTTTGTTGGTATCTGGAAAATGAGGTTTTTTCAAAAACGATTGTTGTGTCACAATCGATAATAATCTTACCCCCCAACCAGAGCACAGCTTAGCAGCAACTGTGGAGCTCCGGCATGTTTGGTCAGTAGTGACATGTATTTGCCATTGTATTTGCTGTACAATGGCCGCTGGAAAATACTTGGTTTTTTTGTCTAAGGTTTTTTGGCTCTCGTGGCCTTTATTTGAAAGTGTTGTAAGAGGAAAGTCAGGGGTCAAAGGGCCAGAAGCAGTTTATTTGGATTTAAGGGTGACAAGCGGTCCATAAGCAAGAACTCAAAGTCGTTTTCTAAGAATGATTTTGTACAAAAAAATTTAATGCCCATCAACCAGCCCTAACCTGTTCATTAGGTCACCTTTGATAATGTGTTGACTGAATCAATCCCAGCTTTAATGTAAAAAAATTCTCCCCCACTTCTTCAACTGATACATTGTACAGAATCATATGGAAAGATGGCTCATATTCTGAACGCCTTCATGTGTGGAGTGTCTGTTTTACAGCTGACAATGAGCACCAGGTGACACGCTGATCGTTGCCTCTCATCCCTGTCTCACTCCCTGCTGTGAATCAGACGCCGTCTTTCTGGCGGTAAATGTTTCTGTGATCATACCTTCTGGGATCCTGACGCTGAAGGTATGATCACACGTTATATTTGGACTTCTTTGTATTTTTGATCCTCCCGTGTATCTGATGAAGTAGGATGAACGTTATAAACACAACGTTTCTTCTTGTGAGTTTCTGGTGGTGGTGCACCGATAAATCTGACTCACAAGCGACTTCGACAAACAACAACAACGGATGGCAGAGTCACTTCTCCAGGTCATTTTTTACTTAAAAAAAAAAGATCTGATTGGACTCTGGATCCTACTGTTGTGTTCAAATTGTGCAACTGTGAGTTTAAAAGGAGCTGGAGATAGGCTCCTCAATGCAAAACAATTCTTCCACATTCTACATTTTTAAAGAAGAATTTATTTCATCAGGGGTTCCTGAAACCCTTGACGGCCAAATTAGTATAAGAGCACCAATCTGATGCTTCAAAAGCCTCAGATTAAAAACAATTGATATATTTTCTTGCTGAGCTCATCTGTCTACTTATTCAATTATTTAGCAACAAAAAGGAGTTTTGAATTGAACATTTTGCTAATTTTGTCGACATGATTTTTGACTAAAATGATTGCAATTATGAAATTTCAGGGTTAATTTCATAACTTGATTTCGTTTTTTTAATTGACTTCCACTACAAAGAAAAAGCTTTTAAAATTAATACTTTGTTTATATTGTAATTCGTATACAAAAAACTGTAGTTTACTTTAAAAAAGATCTAAATTATTTAATTTGAGATGTAGACCAATCACTTTATCATAAAATGTGCTGATTAATTGTTAGTAGCAGCACAAAATTACAGATGATTCCACTTTGACGACAGGCTGATCCAACAAATGCATTTGACTGAGCTCTGGTACTCGACTCCCCCTCACCGCAATGCGATTTGCTTAACGTGTTGTTGTGTTCCACCACCTGAAAGCCAGTCAGTTGAGCAGGCGGTCCTCGGTGCAGATCAGAGCGTATTTGCATACTCGCCCGACCGGCGCAGAAGGCACTCTGTAGAGTCCTAGTGCCGAGTGGGACCGATCACCCTGCACTCAGAGCGCCTCACCTGGGACTGGAGCACCAAGGATGCTCACTAACTGCAGAGGAGAGGGGGAGCTAAAGATCTCTGTTTAGGCTCTAATATGTTCAGGTTAGAAAGCACAACTAAAGAAATAGCCATCTCATTGCTGTTGGTATATATATACATATATATATGAAGCGAAATATGTTCCAGAAGGATAAAATGAGAAAGCAGAAAAAATGGCTAAAAACAGATGATGTGCTTGACAGATAAAACAAAACCACAAGGCAACTTCCTAAAATAGAACCCACAATCTAAATATAAGACTCGGGGCGATACTCACGCCAGACAACTGCAGCAGTGTCCGTTCTCAAACAGCTCGGCCCGAGACAACCAAACATCAAATGTAAACAATCTTCCCAGATATTTATTTTCCAGCCACATCCATATTTCCAGAGCCTGTGCAATCCTCACAGACAGGCTGGCATTTGTTGTGCTGTTGAGGTGGGGAGTGATATGGATATATATATATATATACAGATATATATATAAGTATATATAGACGAGTCAGACAGCGAGGGTTTCCAGCGGCCAGCCGCGTGGCGATGTAAGGAGACATGAGGAGAGAGGGCCACTGTGTGTCCCCGACGCTGACCCGCCCTGCTAATGACAGGGTGCTGTCCGAATGCTGCTAACCAGAAATTACTGCCCTCACCGCCCAGTAGCTAAGCACTCTGCTGTCTCAGAAGGGAAACGGTGCAGAGAAAGGTCCAGGATTTCCTCTGGACAGAGGCCTAACGCTGTTTTTGTAACGGGAGATCGGATCTGCAGTGATTTGCTAAATGACATGCAATTCTCCAACTGTTTTCCCCCCACATTTCATCCATTTCATCAAATTTTATTGGGATTTAATGTGATGGAAGAATGAAAATCATGTAATTTCTGAAAAGTGTGGAGTGCATTTCTTTCAAGTCCTCCTGATCCATTCTTTACACAACTGCCTTTAGTTGCAAATACACCAGTGAGTATTTTTAGAAATGTCTCAGTTTTGCAAATGTTAACTCTCGACGCTCATTTTCAAATAATTTAGGTCTGGACTTTGACTATACATAGAGGTTTTATTCCAAGTTCTCCTGCATTAAGCTCCATTTATTTTTCTCTATAGAGTCTGAGTAGAAGAAAAGCAATAGCACAGCACGATAATGTGCAGAAAGTTATTAGCTCGGCTTGTAGACCAGAAACCCGGGGCAATCAGACTGTAGTTTTCTGGCTGATCACCGGTCTTAAAAATGTCTGAACATTTTTGGCCAAAATCAATTATTTTGTCTTAAAAGTTAATAAGCATACCAGCAGTCATGAAGACATGACCTGAAGGGCGGGTCTGTCTCATGGCAGATTTTTGTCAACAGATTATTGAGTATATACTGCAGCTCCTCCAGTGTTGCCATTTGCCTTTTGGCTGCTTCTCTATTAAATGTTCTCCTTAACCAGCCTGCCATTTGAATTAAACAACCACGCCTTAACAAGACAACAGCTGTCTCGCAGTTCTTTTATTTTTAGACGATGGATTGAACTGGCTCCCTGTAGCTCAAAGAATAGATTTTAAAATACTGTTGTTAGTTTATAAATCACTGAATGGTTTAGCACCACAATACATCAAAGATCTGCTGTTGTTGTATCAACCTTCCAGACCTCTCAGGTCTTCTGGTTCTGGTCTGCTCTGCATCCCCAGAACCAGAACCAAGAGAGGAGAAGCAGCTTTCAGCATCTATGCACCAAAACTTTGGAACAAACTTCCAGACAACTGTAAAACAGCGGAAACCCTGACTTTCTTTTAAATCGCAACTAAAAACACACCTGTTTAGAGTTTCATTTGAAATGTAATATGTAATAATGTATTGTCTATTATATGTTGCATGACTTTGTATTCTTGTGTTTATGATGTAAAGCACTTTGAAATGCCTTGCTGAAATGTGCTATACAAATAAAATTTGATTGATTGATTGATTCTGTGAGACATTCAAAGTCTCTTGTTGTTTAACCTAACTTTGCTTTCAACTTCTCCACAACATCCACCCTGATCTGTCTGCTCTATGTTAAGCTGTTTGTTCCCTTACGTTCTCTAAAGGAACCTCCAACTAAACTTATACTAAATTACACCCATTTGCATTGGTTTTAAACCAACAGATTGCCGAATTTTAATGAATGTCAGAGTAATGCCACATTTGTTTGAGATTTTGTTTTAGATTTCAAAATCATTGTTTTCATTCCAATCCACAGGTATGGTACTTTCCATTGGTGTGTGACAAAATCTCAAAGAAATAGACTAAAGTTTACGGCTGTAATGCAACAAAATGTAACAATTGTAAAAGTTGGGAAAGAGTGAAAAAATCTGAATATTTCTTGTATTTCTGGTGTTTCTAAAACACCAGCTCCACCTGTTGCAGTTGCTCTTCTTCAGATGTGAATCGTATGTTTTCAGGAGAACTTTCCTTCCACTACATCATGTATGATGCACGATTCTTGGTTTTCTCAGTGAAATTGCAGTTTTGCATGGGTGTTCAGAAGCACAGATGATGCTGTTACTTTCTGTAGTCCAGAAAACAGCATGCAATCAGAAGAAATGATGTACGAAGACAGACAGGGAAGGAGGCACCGACCTGTCTGTTCCTCTCATCCAGGATCCGACTGATCTGAATCTTCTTCCTCCCCATGGCCGACACAAACTCCACTCACAGCCGAAGAGGAATACCAGCGGGCTCAAGGTGGTTAAAAATTCAAAAGGCAATCCTTAACACATAGTCCTGACGTCAGCTGCTGTTACGCCGGCATCAACTCGCCATCAGCCTGCTGAAAGAGAGACACACAGAGTCAAACAAGTCCTGCTTTCACTCCATCACAACCCGTCTTCAGCTAAGACGCTTTTTTTTTTAACCAAAAGAAATTAAAAAACTAAATAATTGGAAGATCTACCTTTGTGATTAATGTCATTTATGGGATCGTAACTGCGATTTCCTCGACTTTGAGTCAACACTAAGTATTAGCAAAGCAACTTCATTTTTACCCCACAACTCCATCCTCATGCGTCACTTTACCGTCAAACTAAAACAATGGAAATTTCACCAGCATCTTGCCAACAAATAAAGAGTATTTTCAGGGTTTCTGTAAGTTTCAACAACTCACATTTAAAATCTTTTAAGACCTTTTTAAGACTATTAAGAATAAGATTTGGTACTTTGATCATGACAGAAAAGCACAAAAGAAAATCACAAACAAACAAATAGAATGAACGTAATAGAGAAACCTAGCTTTACTCTTGTTAGCAATCCGGCTAGCAAAGGTAAAACTAATTAGCTATGTCCTTTTAGCGCGGTCATAAAAAAGCACTTATCATCATGGGTAAGTGCTAGTTAGCTAATGAGGGTAAAGTTAGTTAGCTCATTTTATGTCTATCTTGGGTAAATGCAAGATAGCTAGCAAGAGTATATAAACAGCTATTTCTTAGCTTTTATTCTATTTTGATTCTTCTCATCATTAGTGTCATCTTCAGTTCAATCCTGAATTTTCTTCTACTCCTTCAGTTCAATCACAATAAAGGCTTTCTATTCATTTCATTTCAGAAGCCACAACCACTTTGAGTCACAGAATGCAATGAGGATGTCCCTGTGTTACTCAAAGTGTTTTGCATAACAATAAAGTCCCACAAGAAAAAAGAAAACTGCATAAAAATACATATGATTAAATAGTCCTGCTATTAAAAAAAGTAAGACCTCTAATTAACATTTAAGACCAACATTGTTTTTCAATTAATTTAGGAAATTTCAAGCCGTTAATCTTTAGATGCATGAATTTAAGACTTCTTAAGAGTGTGTGCGTACCCTGGTTCAATGGCAGGAAACAGAGCATAGTATACTCAAAACTTCTCGGTCTCTTTTTGTTTGCCCACGAATCTGTAATTGCTGCATGTTGCATTAAACACAGCAAACACCTAAACAAAAAATAACCAAACATTTGCTTGTCTACTACGTGTCAAACGCTCCCCCATGCTCCAAACGCTCCCCCGTTTATAGGAGCCATCCAGGATCCACCAGCACGCTCTCTGCTGATTTCTCTTTCCTCCCTGAACCGGCGCCCACCTGCTTTGCTGCGTCCCTCCTCTCCTCAGCTTCAGTGTTTCTGCGCTCTGCCTTGCCCCTGCAGAGCTCCTTAGCACTTTCCCTAATCTCATCTGATCTGGAAGGAGGCAGAGAGTGAGACAAAGCCAGGCTTAAACCGAACCCTCCCATGACATCTGCAGACCTTCGAGCCCCCCCATACCTCTCCAGAGATTGGACTAATGTGATGGGCCTTCATCACATCAACATGTTTGACCACTTTTTGCTGATTTACATGGAGTTTGTGTTCCATGAAAGACAATATAGTAGAGTGACGGTCACTTAATGCCACAAAATGAAAAATAAACAGAAATGAAGAGAATATTTATAATGCATTTCCCATTCTCTCTATATACCCTAACAGACAAAGGCTCCTTACATATTAGGGATTTATATTAATCCTTTTCTCAATCTGGATGATTTGATGGAAAAACCAAAATATTTTGAGGGAGAAGATAAAAAAAATCTGTTTTATCTTCAAACACTGCTGCGTTTCTTCCTCAATGTTCTCGACGGGATGATATCTTAGAGTCGCTGGTGAAAAAGAACACTTTGTATCACTTTGATCGAGTATGATAGTCCGTGAGACACAAAAGGCCCTTTCAAGGGCTGTAGTAACTCAGTTACTGCATTGATATTAGACATTCAAGTTCGTCTTTGGTAAGTAAATGGACTGTGCGACAAAGCGCCTCGCAAAAGCATTTGTATCCCTTGAATCTTGTTGCCACCAAGGGACGCACGATCCACTGTTTTCATTTACAATACTGATATCTAAGTTTCAGTATCGACTGATACCGATCTGATACAGAATATCAGTGCTGAATTGACTTAAAATGTTTCTCACAGACATAGATTTATTGAATTACAAATTCATTTGCACCAGCACAGCACACTTACTTACACCAACAGCTTCATAAATTTTGTCAAACATGCAAAAACAACTTTAATTTGGTCAGTCAGTGCAATATAGAATAAATAAAGAGACTGAAACTGACAAAAATGTAGAAAATGAACTCCAACAAACATTTGAAATGGCTCAGAAAGTGTAGTTAGGATTTCTAATATGTCAAATAAATAATACAGCATGACATCACTCAGAGCAAAAAGCAAGGTATTAGATTTATGGCTCAGGCAAACTCTCACTGATACAAAAATCTTTTCAATATCAGGACCAACACAGATCGGTGCGCCACAAATGTTTTGCATAGAGTTTGCATGATTCTCTCCAGGTACTCCAGCTTCCTGTCACTGTACAACAATAATAAGTTAATTGCTATACACAGTGGATAGGTGGGACTTGTGGGCTGGCACAAGCTCATACAGTCCAAAGACACGCCAGGCTGCAACGGTTTATCAATGACAATAAATACCAAGAAATGTTATCGGTGATGCATTGTGTAAAACTACGCTGAGTTATGACAATGGACTACAGGAAGCCGTAGGGACAAATGTGTCTCCATTTTTTAAAGACACCGTCATGTTTTAATGAGTCACCCATTTTGTGACTTGTCTGTCTAACTTATGTATGTCACTATTGTTACAAAGTCCATAAAAAAGACCTGTTTAGTTTGAAAAAATAATTGGAATGGTAAGTTGTTTCTGGAACTGTGAATGAAGTATTTGAAAGATGAACAAAACCCAGCGAGTATAAACTGGCTTCAGTCTGAGAATCAACACTGAGGTGTGTCCCACAATTGTTTTTGCATTCACCTCCCAGACAGCGTGTCCTGATCAATGTGGATGCAATTTGTTACTATGGCAGAAACTCTATCCAGCTGATGCAAAAATCGATCCAGAACACTGGAAGACAACCAATACTCTCTTAAACATCTGCTAACCTGAGCTCTACTAAGACCTATGATATTAAACCCATTAGAAAAGTTGTTTATTTTACAATGAAAAATCATATAGGCACTATTTTATGCTGGTAATTTTGACAATATTATGTTTATGTAATTACCGTAACCCCAAATTAATTTGCAGATCTTATTTAATTAATGTAAAAAGTTTGTACAGGCAACCTCATACATCCAACACCATCTTCTGAACTTTACTTAAATTTAAATTTAAAACTGCTGTAGAAAACCTTAATATAAAAATATGATTTTTACACATTTGTTAAAACTGTAAATCTGTCACGACAGTATAACATGAGAGAATCAGAGAAAAACAAAAAGAGCTCCTTTGCATTCTCCCAATCCTCTTCTACACAAACAGTAAATGAAACACACTGCTCCATCAGAAACAACCAATTAGAGCCAGGAGGAGAGTCTTACTGCTGTCAATTATTCTCATGTATGCGCTGCTCACACTCTCATCTACGCAACAGCTTGTTTCCCACAATGCAGGCTGCCATGAATGCTCAGCTCGTTAGGATTGCCACTGATGACAGCAAATAGACGGTTTTCCTGGGTTGGTGAACTGCTTCTCCTCCTTTAGCACAATTAGCAGGTTTGTCATTGACTGGAACACTTTTCACTGTCTGCAGAACCTTCAAAATGCAATTCAAAATTGGTGAAACCTTTACTCTTTTTGTAACGACAAATACTGGAGATTCTCAGTTTTCCCACAAACGTTGCATCTCATCTTGTTTTTATGAATTCAGATCCAAGAACTGCCTCGTCTTAAGAGCGGAGCGTATCATTACACCCATAATCAATGGCATTTAATAATGTCAACATGCAATGTTTATCACTGTTGCTAATTTAGTTGTTACACCATTTGTCATGAGGTCAGGTTAGGTGGCGAGTACCGATTTCAAAGTGCAGTAAAATACAACCTGTTAGATGAGTTTTTTAAGCTTCAGTGTCTTCTTTCCTCAAGAAGTTTCCAGCAGAAGAAACGAAGATGTACGAGAAACAAATCAAACGATGATTGCCTCACAGTCTCGCCATGCCGTAATCGAAAGGAAGGAACAGTTGATTTAATAATGACAAATCTACGAGACGTGGAGAGAACCCAATGTAAACTCCTCCAAACAGCCAGCTTCCTGTTAACACTGTCTACTACATCACTTCCTGTGCTGTGAACTGTATGACTCTCAGAGAGGGAGTGCTGATATCATCTGTCCGACCGCAGCCCCCCCCATCACACACACACACACACACACACACACCACACAGATAACATTTTCTGGCTCAGCTGTGCATCATTGTGACACTGAGCGTGGAGGCAGCACATCAAACCAGCCAGAAGCAACAGATGACATCCTGAACATTCACAGCGGCATCAGTAATTAACAGCAATAATTCATTAACATAGTTATGCCAAGTCCTCCGCTGGCTTTAGCTTCATACTAGTGCAATTCTTCCTTTTAAGGTCGCAGTACGGTAAGGCCACACTAAACATCCAGTCAGTCAGTTTCTACATGAGGCAATATCTCATTTATCATTGCTGTGGTCACACAGACTGCACCTGCATGTGTGAAATATGCTGCATTTTTTTACACAAAGTTACCAGATGATTTTATCTGAAAACCATCCCTGAGAAATAAGGATGAAAACAGAGATGCTGCTGGGCTGATAGTGCTTCCTGCAAGCTATAAGCACGTCAACATTCGAATACATTGTAGAAACCTTCATAATGACTAATCCCGCATTCATAAGGCATGAAATCAACTTGCGAGTGATTTATCAATGTATTTCACCTGATTGTTGCTTTTTAACTCTTCCTTGGTCTTAGCACATCGTTCGAGAGGAGAGCAGATAATGTCACGGTTGGACAGCAGGGATATGAGGGGTTGGTGCAACACCGACGGACCAGGCACAAAATAAAAAGCTCATGTGGTCTAGTGGATCACATCTCTAGAGACCACAGATTGAACAACTTCGCTGAACGAGAAAGGAAGTTTTGCCTGGTTCACATGGCAAGATAATAATGGCATTTTTTTTTTTTACAATCTTGAAGATGTTATGATTATTATGTCGGCGCTAAAGATAATTGTGTGATATGTTCCTGCTGTTTGTGGGGTGTGAAGAGTCCTCTGATCCACCCAGAAGGACATTGGGAGATATCTGACATGTTGGATTGTCTTGGCCCAATATTTCCGCATGTTGCTTGATGCCTGAGACATCTTTTTGTCATTTCTATTTGTTGCCATCTTCCTCTTTTCGTGGGAAGATGGTGGTGACACTGGTAAAAGTTTGTTTCACAATACAAGGGCTGGCGGTTTGATCCCCACTCCGTCCACCTCTGTTGTATCCTTGGGAAAGACATGTCACCTGCCTTGCCCCTTGGTGGTGGTAAGAGGGCCCAGTGGCTTGTCATTATCATTGTGTGATTGGGTGAATTGTTGAATGTAATGTGAAGTGCTTTTGGGTCATCTGGACTTCATAAATTGAAATAAAAGTACAGGCCATTTACCATTTTCTCTGATAATCATTCTTCCATTCTGCCCAGCTGGCCATATTTGGATCATGTCTGATTTTTGGGGTTTTTAACAGATTTCCCCCTTGACTTCTGAACGTTGGTGAGTTAAACCTGTCTGTGTGCGATGTGTTGTCTTTGCTACGTGGGTGTATGCCACACACTGAAGGACTAGGACCTGTTACATTGATGATTTTTTTTGTTGTCATGTGGGATTCCAAGCAAGAGGGGTTCCAATGTTAGCACATGCATTGCATTCTGTGAACCAGACACTCAAGGACACCACGTGCGTTCATTTAGCATTCAGTCAGTGTCAAAGAGGCCCTACATATCAAGACGCCTGTGACACTGGACTGTTGATCCCAATAAACCCCAATCAAAAGGGTATCACTTGAAGCATAAAAATAGCATTTTCTGAAAAGGCAGTTGACGCATCATGAGCACTAATTACTACCCTCCACCCCCTTTCAAGTTTTTCTTCATGTAAAGAATAAACAATGTTAGAGCCATTGAAGGTTAATCAAGTTGGGTCTTGACAGCACCAGGTTGTTTTCAGAGCAAAGTGCCAGAGAGTAATTGGCAAGCCCTTTCATCCCCTCTCCTCATTAAAGACCTTGAGTTTGTCTCTAATTGGGATGACCCAAACATGATCTGTGCACTGGGTCTCTCCGACAGTGAATCAACAAAGCTTGAAACGGGTGCTATCCAGCACACACCACTAGTTAACACAAACACCGCCTCCCCCCAACCTCAAATCCTCTGCTAGCCGCAGAATAAAGACATCTCTGTCTCTAATATGTGAGGGACAGTACATTGTTTTGTTTAAGTAAATTATGGGGGTGATCCCAACTGTCAAGAGTGGAAAAAGGATGGATAAGATAAAAAAAATCCACCCTTTACTTTTTATTGCTGAACTGAGATTGTGTCCTTTATTTGCAGCTTCACCTTCCCTGCAGCTTATGCTCATCGCCTTGCTCCTTCTCCTTCACTTTAGGCTCAGACTCGAACTTCCTTTTTGCAGTGGCTTATTTGCATTGTATCCACGAGAGAAGCAGGCAAAGAGAAGCTTTTAGCTCAGGGCATAAAGACGTGGGTTGATAAAAAGTTCCCCCCCACACACACTCACCGAGCCTATACGAGCTTTGAAGTTCCCATAAATGGAGTTTTTTGTGGAAGTTCTTGGAGGAACTTTTAGATAGTAAACAGGCAAGTCTATGTGGTGGACCAGATCCCCGAGGGAGGAGGAGGGAGAGCCGGCTTGTTTACTGGTTGAAGTGTTTAACACGTCCCTGTTTATGTTGCTACTCTCTCCACATGCCCACTTGTTAATCTGAGTTTCCTTTGATGTAAGGAAGGAAAATGACAATTTATGCTAAATATGACGGCGTTAGACCTACTTAGAGGAGGCAACAATGAAATTAGCATTTGTTTATGCAAATTATTCTCAATATGAGCCAGGCTAAAAGGGAACACAGCAACACACGTGTCATCAGTTTGAAGCGGGGAATGCGGTTCCATATAAATCTACCCAATGACAGAGTAGAACGTCTAGTAAAACTGATCTGAAAACATTCGGCTTCACTGTTTTCCGAGAGCAAGTAAAGCTAATCTTACTTCCAGTAGTAGACTCTCTTGGTGTCTTCATTTAGTATAAGTCCTCATTAGTTGGTCTAAGAAGCTAAAGCTAATGGCTAGTACAAGACAAGCCAAAGTGGACTTCTAAGATCTCAAACAGATTCAATCCCTCTAATGAATTCTTAAATTGCGTCCCTCATTGTGGCATTATGTTGGAGTGGCTCTGTTTGTTCTGATTTTTGTCTGATTTTGTCTTCATAATTTTTTGGGTTGAGTTATTACATGTTTGGATATTGGATAATAATAATAATTATTATTCCTTCTGGTTTTGGATGCTTTGCAGCTAGAAGGATTTTTTTGCGTTTAGTTTTTTTCTGTACAGTTGTTTCAATGCATAACCGCAGCATAGCAGTGACAAGTTTTTTGGGGGTTTTTAACAACTCGGAGCAGCTAACTAGGAAAAGTTCAAATAATACCTGAACTACAACCCTTGGTCTGACCCAAGGTACATATTCCCGACTCCCAATGTCTCTCTGCCCGACTTTCTAACCACATGGAAAATCTAAAGAGGGGAGGCAAAAGCAAATGAGGTGGATTAGCAGTACTTGTCAGGAACTGATGGTGTCAGCTGTTGCTGTGGAATATCGTCTGTGCTGTCTGGAAATGAAGCTGTCATGATGCAGTCATACAGCAAACACTCATGTCAGATTCATTGTCAAACTGACTGTTACTGTAGATCCTTGCTGCCCACAGCATCACTGTCCACAATGACTGGATGACGTAAGTTACAACATTTGATTTCCCGTTTGAATTACCAGTACATAAACTATTTTTGAATTGAACAGAACTGAATCTCAAAAATGTCACTGCAGTTTAGGGAAACCTAAACTGCACAGGGTGAATGTGTAAGTGAGAGTTGAAGGGCCATTTATCGATCACTGATGATTGGAGACCATCATCAATGGTCTTCCTCCTTGAAAGATGTACTGAGAATCAGGGCAAGTGTCTGATACACAATGGTAACTGTAGAAAAAGCAAACATACATCCAGTATTAGGATGTATTCCATTTATCCTAATACTGCCTCACTTATCTGGCAGGTACATACAAGAAACACTGTATATGTTCCGCTTCGCAGTATGTTTCACACAGGAAGATAATTGGTGGCTCAGCGCCTCCTACCACTGTTTCCTGTGTAAGTAATGTTGGTTACTTACACACTGTAAATAACTACCCAATGCAACCATCACAATGGATTACAGTAGTGTATGTATGTGTATTTGACCTGCTATTTTGTTTCAAATCATATTCCTTCCCTGTTTGTCTATCAGTAATGTATTTGACATACAACTGTGACAGTCAGTTAGACTGACTGTCACAGGACCTGATGCCCATATCTTAGATTAGGTCCAGGGAACACAGGTCTTTTTTGTCAGTACATATAAAAGCTCTTCCTCAATAAATAATCATGTTTTTCCCATGTAGAAATTGACAAAGCTTTGAAATATTATATGATTTATTGTAGCTAAATTGTATTGATTCCATTGAATCTGATAGTGTGAAGGATGTGTTTACATACATGTGTTCACAATGACGTGTTCACATAGTTGAGATTTCAGGCTATCAGTCATGATGTACTTATGGCCAGAATGAGAATTTGTGGAGACTATTAGACTGAACCTAATAGATAATGGTAGCATTATCTCAATGCTAACCTTGGGTTAGCGTTGGGAGAGTCGCATGAGCATTAAGGGTTCATTTGATTGGTAAACTGTTTGCAGAAAAGAGAGGGAACTGTCACAGTCAGTCATCAGAAAGGTTTCTAATGTGAAACATTAAGAGCACCATTAAAATTTCTGTTTGCCAACATTGCATCAGTGCTGCTCAAAGTTTCTGGAGGCTCCGTTTTCTTACACCACTAAGGATGACATGTATTGGAGTCTTAATTTAAAATAAATCCTTCAGCTTAGGCAAAGTCAGAAAACTCCAGGTTGTTTTTTCAATATGATATAAAAGATCCCTCTCTATGAAACAGTAAATAATTCCTCGTTCAGAGTAATTATTATAGACTGGTTTATGAACATTTACTAAGTACAACATGACTTAATATTGCTACTCCTTTAGACTCTTCAACAACAATTTTACAGATCCTATTGTCAGCTTTAATTCATAAGGATACAACAAAAATATTTACATGTCTTTTTAAATTTTGAGAAAAACTCAAAGAGGGAAATGCATCTGTGAATTTCAGCCAGTTGCTCCAGGGCTCCACCGTGTTCCTGTACACCACAGTGTTACTCACAATCTTCCAACCCAGTAAAACCTCCAAGACAGCAGTCTGCTCATTTAATTACTGGCCCACTGTGATGTCATTTCATTATTGTGTTGCTTTTATGGCAGCAGCAGTGTGCTAAGATTTTCCTGTCTCAACACAGAGACACTGATGTCATGCCTGTAACAAAGATTAAAACTCAAGCTGCCGTTTTAAATGTGGCGAGGCTTTCTTATTTGTTTATTCTTATTTATCAAAAACAAACCAAGAAATCCAGCTTCCACTTGTTGAACTGGAGATCGGCCCATTGAGTAAACTATTTCAGACATTTCAGATTAACACACATAAAGAAAGGATAAAACCAGTTAGTTTAAATTATTACATGGCTTTAAGTCCAGTTGTTCTAGTTGTAAAGTCCAGTTGTTCTAGTTGTAAAGAAACAACAACATTTCTAGGAATACAGAAGAGTCACCTTATGTTTTTCTTAATGAGGCCTTTGGTTTAAGGGAGCTATTTATTATTAATTGCTATGTTTTGCTTCCGAACAGACATGATTTTACTAAAATCATATGGAAAGAATTCAAACTAAGTTTGTCTCCTATTGCATCTTGCAAAAGTATTCATACCCAAAAACTTTTTCTGCATCTGCTCCTTTGTCCCTAATGACAAAATGTAATTTTTTTTTTTTATGGCTTTCTTAAATTAATGGCTTTCCTCTTACTATTCTTCTGAGTAGTTGTCATGTCAATGAGCTTTGAGGTACTTTTGCTGAACTTTAAATGCACATTTCTCTTCTGGTGACTTCTGAAGTCACCAGAAGTCACCAGATTTTGGTGGCATGTGGGGGTGTCCCACACTTTTCACATTTTCACTTGTAAAACCTTTTGAAATCCATGTCACAATTGTGTGGTACTTTGTGTTGGTCTATATAGGAAGCACCAATTGCATTTTTCTGACCAATCATTGATCTTTAAAAAGTCCGACCTGCTGATTAGAATTTAGCCAATTCTGACATTTTTGTCTGAAAAGTCACTAAATATAGCAGCAAAGTCGATACGTTGGCAACAGTGGGGTAACTATTGTTAACAGCAGACATGAACATTAGTTGACATTCGTTCGTTAACTCATTATTCAGGAACAAAAAAGGGCATAGTGACTGATTTTCAAATGTTTGCAAATAGATAAGTTGGTTCTAAAAGACCGGCCAATCACCAATCACCCAAAATTAAGGAAATCGGGGCCGATTCATCTGTGATCTCCCAGTCTATAAGATAACATTCCACTGAAATACATTGAAGCTTGTGGCTGTAACGTGACAAAGAAATAAGAATACTCTTCCATGCTACTGCATGCTGCCCAAACAAAGTCTCAGTCTGACTATCCAGTAAGTCTTACAGCGCAGAAATAAAGACTGAAGGCTTCTAGTCACCCAGCACAGAGAAGGTTCTAAAGTCTACATTTCTATTGTAAGATTTGCACCACTCAGTGAAAACGCTCAGACGTACGACCATGTAGTATATTTGGCCCTAACTCAAGCTTCTGATCTGCTAAATGATATTAAAATGATTTTTTTTTTTAATGTTTGGTTTTGATCTCATTGAAATTCAGTGCTTTCAGCTAAGTTAAAACTTCCTTTTAATGCTGTAAAGCGAATCTTAAGCAGTTCTGAAGAGTCATCATAAGGGACCTTCAAGCTATTCCCCTCTGTCTCAACCACTCTACCCCCATACACCCTTACATCTCTTACAACTTTGCTTTGCTTTCTCCTAGATTACTGAGTCACACAGTAGAGGGATTTTTAAAGTTTATGCACAGGGCAGAAAGAGTTTAGAGGTTTTAATATCAGAACGGTGAGTTTTGAGGTTGATTACCCTACCTGAGTGTTGCTGCAAAGCACGACAGCATTCGCAGGGGTTTGGAGCAGCCATGCAGTAGTCGGGAATCTTGTGTTCACACAATGTGTCAAAGCGGGAATCAGAGGAAAAGTCAAAAGCACTCAAAATGGATTGAGAAGGGGGTGCTGCTGCAACAAACCAGTCGTCAGCAGAGTACCAAAGAAGGGTTTCTAGAAGCAGAACCTGAAGTAATGAAGCATTTGAATCATGAAGACCTGTGCAAAAGCCCAAACCGTCCAGTGACCACACTCTGGTCTGGACCTAAGCCTTTCAAATCAACAGAAAGTTTACTGAGCTAAGCCATCTAGTCCTAGACCGGGCACTGCTGTTTCAACTGGCAGAGCAAACGCAACCTATTTACGGCAATCGACAAAGGCGGGTTTGTGCGACTGCCTCAAAGTGGACGGCAAGGCTAATATTTGGACATTGTCTTGTTTGATTTCTGTATTTGTTGAGTGTCATTTCTAAGCCGCTCTGTTGCATTTTTAGCATCACAGGTGTGGGTGTGAGTGGTCAGACGCAGTCAGCGGTCTGCCGAGTGTGGAAGGAGCACCTCAACTGGAACAGGAAGAGTCTTCATTTCCAACAGACCAGAACATTTCCATTAAACACAAGGAAGAGGAAGGAAGTACACAGCAGGGCACGGTGCAAAGAACAAGAAATTAACCCCTGCTATAGAGTATAATGCAATGTAATTGATATTCTTTACATAGTAATCTTGTCCACTGGATGTTGCAAGTGTGATGTCTGCATTGTTTTTCTGTGATATTTCATGCTCCTTTGTGCATTCTGTGGTGGACTTCTATAATCACTGAAATCCGTTTTAAGACATAGTTGACTTTTAGTGTAGCTGTAAATGCAACATGCAAATCCAAAACACAGCAACTCGATTAGATGGAGAGTAAACCGTCCACAGTCTTGGGATGTACATACCGTTTGTGTGTTTAAAGCGCAATCTGGAGAAGAAGGTTGTTGCTAAGCCTGTCAATTTTTCCCCATCGCCGATGTTTTCATTAACCACCGATTTACTCATGCACCATGTTGTGTCGGTACCCACATTAGCAAGACTAATGTTTGGTTAAGTTACTGGTTCCGTTCCAACCCAACTAAGTGGTTTAATAAAGCTGCCAGCTTGGAAAGTTTCTTCTTCACCTCTTTGTTACATTTCTATTTTGCTTTATTTTCTGCACTGCACTGTACTATTTTCTGCTGCCTGCCGACATGGGAAACAAATCACTGATCCCCCTTGGATCGGTAACAATCAAGCAGTCATGATCGACGTTGGCCAAAATCAATCATACTTTGCAATGACACCGTCAAAATCCTCCTAGAAAGTTATAAGACTCAAGTCTTCTCAGACAATTTAACAAAACAAAAACAGTACTCAAGTCTAGAACATGCAGTATTATTCTGCTCGGTGTTTCAACATCATAAGCTGTATTTTTTTCGCCCAAATATTTTATACAAGCTTTACAAATTATTCAGCAAATAAGAAAAAATCTAAGACACTGTAGACCACAAAGATATGTAAAAAAAAACTTTCCTGAGCATGTGATTGTGTGCATTAGTTTCAAATGGGAAATAAGAGTTTTGTCTGGTGAATACTTGGTGAAACATTTTGAAATCTCACTGCAAATGACCCCAAACTGGATGGCCCCAAAAGGTTACTATTGTTCCACCATGAAAGTTTTGAAACATCTCCAAGATATGTAGGAAGTCTAATATCCATGAGCCTAAGAACAAAGAGGGGGACAGACCACCTAGAAATGCATTTAAACGCCGGTAGAGAAAAAGATAACAATTTGAAGTGAAACACTAACATTAAAGTTTTTTTGCTTTACCTTGGCCAGAGGCAGCTGGACTGGAGGGAAGATGGAAAGACGACTGTGGAGAAACTGCACAGAAACTTCCTCAGAACAATGCGGTTCTGAAAGAGAGGAGAGGTGGAAAGAGATTAGGTCCAACTCTTTCTAACTTGTGATTGTCAAGTAATGAAACTATAAGCTTTTGACCCCCAAACGTGTTTAAATCCGGAGAGGAACAGACTTAATTCTTAATTGGAGTGAAGGAGAAATCTCATAAGCAGCTCTCAACTGGGAACTTGAGAGAGAGAGAAAATAATGTACAAAGACTGATCTGAACTTCAGCACCGGTCCAGACATTCAGATCAGGAAGAGACCTTTGAATCACTTCTGCTGGGAGAGATGGAGAATAGTTCAGCCGTCAACACCAGTAATCATCCAGAATGAGCTTGAATTTGCAGCAGGAGACCATATAGTTGACTAAAAAAACAGTTTTTGAAGAGTCAATTTAGTCCCTCAATGAAAATACTTAAGACAAGCAGAGACCTACAGTGGAGTCTCTGTTTTCTCTAACGTTGGTTAAAAACAGTAAAGCCTTTCCTTCCAAAGTGTTGCCATTTACTGTTAACCACATAGCCCAAAATGAGGTATGATGAGAGAAAAAAAGAGGAGGGGAAGTAAAACGTCTACTTCCATGACAATATTGTTGCCATAGAATATCACCTCATTTTAACTGTAAGTGAAAAAATGGACTATGGTGGTAAAGTAGATTATTGGACAGCAAGTCACAAAAATTGTATTTCTATTCAATAAAACAGCAAGGAGGTGAATAAAATGCCTCCAATAGAAAAAAAAATAGTTCTCATAACCAGGAATCAATACATATGCAACAGCTTGATTTTAAGAGTTGGTCTTTCCATCAACAGGAGGACTGTCAGCAGGTCATCATGTCTCAAAAGGCGACTGTCACATCAGTTTACTGTCTGCCATCTCAGACAGTAACCAGCTGGAGAGTCAGGATGTTTTCATACCTGATAGTTCACTAGACTCTGTTGGACTGGGGAACAAAATGGCAACATTTGTCTTATTTTCAGCTGGAACAGTTTGCTTTTTCACTGCACTGTGTCAAAACAGACCCTTTAAAAACCTTCAGTACTTCAGAAAGAACCACTGAAGGAAACAACACAAAAACCTCAAGACGACACAGAGCATGACTTCCTTCTTCATAAAACGTAAAGAAAAATGAAGTGGTGTGAGATTTTAGCCGTTGTAGCATTTCTCTTTTGACTTTGGTAAAAGACCACGAGCCATTTCTCTCGCCAGCTTTAGACTCGTGTGTTTGTTTAGTCTATTTATATCTAAAACAAAACATTAAAATTGATATATAGCTTGTCATATCAAACGAATGGAGTGTTGGCAGAACAGACAGCAGCTGAAGTTGAACATCCCCATTCCATCAATTGGGTTTAAGATAGATAGATGTGGGCAAAAAAACTGATTTATTTATGAATTTACATGTTGTAAATGTGAATCTAAAATAGTTAGTGTGAGCAACAACTAGCACCAAAACCCTACAATGGTCTCTTGCAAAAGTCCTCAACTTGGCAGATTGGTAAGAAGAAACCTATTGCTGAAAGAAAACCACAAGTACCTCAGTAAACCTGTTAGAAAAGAAACACAGAAAACAACGCAGGAAGCTTCAGTCAGAGGCAGTTACAGTGACTCAGTTATATTTGAGTAACTTTTTTGAGGGGAAAAAAATACTTTGAAGATTAGTTTTACTACATCATAACAGTTACTTTGACTTAAGTCAATTTGAGTAATAAGGAACATTGCTAATGTTACTAGAGTACATTTTCCATATAATCTACCCACCATCTATAACTTCACTGCTTGAAGAACAGTTATCCAAAAAGGCATGAGTCACAGATTCACACCTACATTTTCTGTTTATGTGAGACTTCCTGTTAAAGTATTTTCCCATATATATATGTATAAATATATATAGCCTATATATATATATATATATTTATATATGTATTTATATATATATATATATGTAGACATAACTTGAGTTTTTCATTGGTTGTCACGTAAATTCCCAGAGAAACACACAATTGCGATGCAACAAAATGTGACAATGTTCAAGCAGTATCAGTACATTTTACCACCTACAGTGACAACACAGCCCCACCGGTTTAAAGCTTTGAAAGGCTCAAACCTTGGTGACCAAGTTCAAGGTGTGACAGCTTCGCACACTTCTGCAAAAAGCCTGTCTGCCTGCGTCGGATTTCCATCGCATGAATCCAACAGGACTGCGTCATTTACGAAAAGCAGAGACACAATGCTAAACGGACCGAGCTGGAAACTTTCCACCCGCCCTTGCATCAGGAAATGTTGTGCATCGGTGCTACATAGCAGTCCGGCCAGAGGCCGAACACTGTCAGAAAACAAGCCTCCGCTCACATCTGCACCTCGGCACGACTCGTGGCAGAGATGTATTCGGTTGCCGTGACATTAGTGGCTGAAGACGGAAGCGCTCTTTCGTCCCACATGCTCCTTATTGTCTCAGCGGACCGTCACGGTGACAGCGTAACCATGACCTGATTACCTGTCCCCTGAAGCCTGTAATCACTAAAGCCAGCAGACAGGCGACAGCGGTCGGCTGACAGGGAGGATAATTGAAGCTGATGGAACATGCTGCCAGCCCAGCCGATGAAATATGAAAACTAAAAGCAGTGAAGAAGAAGAACAAGAAGGAAAAGTGATAAAGATGGAAGCCTTCATTTGCAGCTGCACATTTTTTGAAAACGTCCCAACTAGCAATGGACGATATGGATTTAGAATTTTATCGCGATACTATTGTGATAACATTGAACATTATGATTAAAAAACACGTTTATTTCTTATTTTTTTACTGTAGGTGCCTGTATGGTTGTGACTATGGTGCAGCATTTGAAGTGCCACAAACTCAATAATTGTTCTTGAAAAACTTTTCCAATTATAACAGGCAACAGTGACACCACTCACTTAAAAAACTGCACTTCCAGATCCGAATAGGGTCGAGGGTGTTAGAAAATGGCTGGCTGGCTTGGTTCTGTATGAAGCACTGAACTCTTCCTTCTTTTACAGTAAAACCAGTAATTTTTGACTATCAGTGAATTCATGTGCCATTATGAAGAGATTATAGCTCATATTGAGACTTTTAAAGTTTTTTAAGTGGTTTAAAAGCTTCTCAAATCAGAAATTGAGTATTCAAAGAATTTGTAAGTTGCAGATCAGCAGGGATGGATTTACAAGAATGTGGGCCTGTGGACTGATGCCCCATCGACTTAGAAAAAATTATTTTACTAATGCAAATTAGGGCTGCAGCTTACAATTATTTCAGTGATCGATTATTCTGACAATTATTCAATTGTACAGATAAAAAAAATTGCAAACTCTACAACTATTTTATTTAACCTCTTAACCTTTTTTAAATAAATAATGATATTGGAAATATATGCAAAATAATATATTTATTATGTACAGTTTTGGCTTAATTCCTTCTCTGAATATGTTGTCTTTTAACAAATTGACTTTTTTCAGTCTGTATACTATTATTTGATTCCTAAATTAGTTGGTGATTATTTAAATACTCAATCAAGATTAACCCTATTAATCTTATTAATCCAATTAATCGTTTCAGCCCTGAACCAAATAACTGTACATTCTTAAGCAGTCCTATACATCAGCAGGTATTAACCCTCTATGGCATAATGTTGCCATTTGGCAACAAATCACTTGAAGCCATTTCACACATACAGTGCCTCCGATTTTACAATATAGTGCACTCAAAGAGAGAGGAGACCCTAAGAGAAGCAAAAGCAATGTTTAAATTTGTCACATCATTTTCTGGAGGGAAGTTTGATACCCTTTTCTACAGACCTCTTCACAGGGAGGAGCCTCACCATTTGACTCCTCAGAAATCATGACCCAAAAAAAAGGCTTTTTGTGACATTTTTTTTGACTGGGAAAAAATATACATGCTCACTTTATAGTCAACGCCCTCGAAATGTTAGCTTTCCAACTCAGGAAATGTTAGCGTGTTACTTCAGGATAAGCGTCAAAGTCAAGCGAAGTCATACGAACAGGAACAAGATAACACTCTCCTAGATAATAGATAAACTAACATCCATGTGTAGTTGGATGGTTTTATGCCACAAAATTCCGCTTCACCTCTAGAGCCAAACCTCAAAAATATGGTGTTTTAATTTCACACTTTGTCGGAAACTTCTAAAAAGAATAAGAAAAAATCTGAGTAAGATGATTTCATCAAATGTTTTCATAGAGTTGACTGAATTTACTACAATCGGTTGTTACAGATATTCATTCTTCTCAGAAAATGGCAAACTACAGCTCTCATACCCACATGAAGCTGCTGGAGCTCAGAATCGTTTTTTTTTTTTTTGCAACACTCTCAAAGGCTTGTCACAATTCAGCAGATTACGTGGGAGGGGGAAAAGCAAGAGCTAACATAAAACATGGAGCCATAGCGGTTGTGCTAGCGTGTAATGATTTTTTATTTTATTTTAGTGGATGTCATGGAAAGGGGATAAAATTAAGAGTGTGATGAGGAAAGGGAGATCATCTTAAAATGCCAACTACGTACTGTTAGCTGGCAGGACATTCAGATCAACTTAAGTTACACAAATCTCTCAAATGTGTATTGTAACTATACTTTTGAAAAAAAGCCCTTAGTAAGCATTATGCCTTGTTCTAATTGGTCGTAAAATATATTGCAGATGGGGGATTCATGGGTTCCATTCTGTGCACAAAATCCATCACAAAGGGCTAAATTAGAGCCCTTAAATGGCAGCGGCATATACTGCCGAACTACGGTAATTGACTCATTTTCCCTTTGATGGTAAAGTTTTCCCTCTGTTTTTATTAGTCTGTCAGCTCCAACCACAGATCTGCAAACAGGGCTAAGCAGTTTTCACACATGAACGGTGCAGATGTTTAGGGGAACATCTGGACAGTTTAGCCTAAACTCTTTCCACTGCTGCTTCAAGAACATGAGCTTTTACAGAGAGAGGAACTCTGTGCTGGAGAGCCGACGTAACACTAAATGATGCAACGACGGAGAGTATGGAGAGGAGAGCAGCCAGTAAGTAAAGCACTGCTGTGTGCAATGAGAAGCACCCGCTCTGGTTTTATCAACCCTAAAACCAAATGAACATTTTCTTTGTGCAAAAGAAAAAAAAGTACATTGATTTGGCGTAAGCCCGTCGCATTAAACAGCTAATCAGTTAATCGCACGGCACATTAAAATGAGCTCAATAATTTCCACTCTGACGATTAACTTTTTTTTTTGCACAGATTTTATTTTCTTCAGCTGCAAGTACTTTTTTGTTTCCATATTATTGATTGGTTTTGGTTGTTGTGTTTTATTCTGCAGATTTTAAATATCATCCAGTTCCAATATTGAGAGTTCTTCACTAAATTAAAGTGTGAGAGGGAAAACTTGTATCATTATGCCAAGGTGAACCAAACCAAAGCGTTATATGTCAGCACTCACATTTTTCACGAGCAGTGAGGTATGTAGCTCACTCTGAACTTGGCTCATTTACTACCCTGGAACAACAAGCTGAATGTAAACATCATTGGAAAAAAAAAAAATCAGATAAAGTCCAAATCCAACTGCCTGCAGGAGCCCAAAACGCTGCGCAGCACATGAGATGCAACTGATACCATTGTCTCAACAGCTGAGCTTTAATCGGTGCATTCACGTACATCTCGTTAAAACAACTCCAGAGTGTCAGCACATCTTCTTCTTTACATATTAAAAAAAGAATCATCCCCAAAACAAAACTGGTAGGACAAACCTTACTAATGAAAACAAAAAAGAAACATAGCCTTGTATAGCCGTGGAAAAGGAAAAAAAGATTGACTGACGACATTATTTGTAGTTTTGCTTTATAATAAAGATGTATTTACAAAAAGAAAAGCAGAAAAAATATGTCTGTGTAAGACCAAAGAGCATGAACGTGTCGCAGAGACGACAATGCGATCTCTCTAATCTGGCAGCTAGTCATCCTGTTCCAATCCCTCCTGGTGAAACACAGTCACATCACCAAGCCTTATTTCTCAGGAGTACACATGGTTATATAACAAAAGTTAAAATATAAATATTATTACGGACTTCAGTAAATAAGCTTTAATGATGGTTTTCAATTGGTGTGACACATTTTTGCTTCCACTGCCTGGAAATTTTAACCCTAAAAGTGACACGTAGTTGTCCTTTACCTTGTGGAGCAGAATACACTAGTATGAAACTAGCATCCTAGTGTCCTAGTAGTAGTATACTAGCAGGTGGCATATTAGTGCGCTACTACTACTATGCTAGTTTTATGCTAGCATACTCGTATACAAACTATTATAAAACAACTGATTCAATATATTACTATTGTGGGGAAAAAAACATCTCCTCATTGGATTTCCATGCTTGATCTTATTCAAAAGGCAGAGAAGCAATTCCTTATTGGATTTCCATTCATTGCATGATTATTTATAATGTATTTAGTTTCAGTTATTGCAAGTGCTTTTTTATATATTATAAACTGAATTAGGCAATTAGGCTGCATTTATCTTAACTCTGAAGTCGCAATGCATGGAAATTTAAATCTATTATGTATGTATAGATGGATGGATGGATGGATGGATGGATGGATGGAAGATGGATGGATGGATGGATGGATGGATGGATGGATGGATGGATGGATGGATGCATGGATGGATGGATGGATGGAAGATGGATGGATGGATGGAAGATGGATGGATGGAAGATGGATGGATGGATGGATGAATAAACTGTATCTTTTCTCTCTCAGTATCCAGGTAACTTCTCCTCCCGGGGCTCTGACCCGTTTGGTCGTCATAGTGATTCCCTCGGTGTTTGACCGGCTAGTGTCGCGCGAGGGTTTATTCCGGTGTCAGTAATAAGTTACAGTGTTTGACCGTGTTGATGATCACAGAAACATCCTCCGGCACCAACCAATACCTTGCCACACACACATTGAACGAGTTAAGGTGAGTTTCCAGCGCCGGCTGAGTGCTGGAGACTCAGTGACATGTTTAAAGCAGGACTTGTTTCCCCTCCCTGCAGCACAGAGAGCAGCGCTGGAAACGGACTTTCACTGAGTAAAACTAGAAGAAAGAAGAAGATAGAAACAAAAATGGCTCCACTTACCGACCTGCCCAGCCCTCAAAAGCAGCTGGTGTAAATGCCGTCTTTATCTCTAAGCGTCCCCGGCAGACAGACAGACAGAAAACAGACACGCCGACGATGTCCGTCCGCTATATTTAGGAAACTGACAAACTCCGAGCAGCTCGGAGCGAAGCTCCGCCCACCCGCAGCCCGCGCGCGGCCCGCGCGCAGCGACGTCCTGCGCGTGTTGAGTGTCTCTGAAAATTACACGTGAGAAAATGAGACGAGACTGTCAGTGTCAAGACTTACAAACATCTTGACCCTCAATTTCACACTTTGTTTTGCTGCTTCAGCCAACTCGAAGGTATTGTATTGTTATTTTTAGGGGTGAGGGCAAACCTTTGCTTTAGTATTTTTCGGTATTCAGTAAAAAAAAAAAAAAAAACTACTCTTAGTAAACGTAATCATTACATAAAGTGTGATTTTGAATTACTGAACAGTAGCACGTGATAAGTTACCTACATTTAATGTTTTTTTTTCTCCCAGTGAGAATAATTGATGCTGTTTCATTATTAATTGGAATGTATCAACAGACTGAACCAAAGGCCTTCTACTAAAAATGGTCATAATAATGACTTGGGTTTTGTGACAGAGCAACACAAATAATTTAAAGATTGTGAAGTTGGAGGAAAAGGATGAACAGCATTTGTTTGGTTACAATAATTTATAGTTACTTCTCTTATTACCTTTACACACATATATAGACGAATATTACTCAATACTATACTCTAAGGTAGGTTTGGACTTCTGGTTTTATCACAATATTTTTGTGGCACTCTTATGACAACGCTAAAAGTGACGATACCGGTTGTTTATTGCTTATTTTTAGGAAACTCATTTCCACAAACACAAATCGTGTTCTGGGAAAATGAATCAATTGTGATACTCTTCTTTAGGACACCAGTCACTTAAAGGAGTGTGATTTGCATTGCTGTAATGCACACAGTGATTGCTTTTAGTCTCATTGTCAAATGTATTCATCTTTACTGATTCACCTTTATTGAAGAAAAAGTGGCGAAAAGTTGTAAAACTAACAATCCTGATGGTACAGAGAGTTTTATGGGCTTTTAAACATAATTTGGAATTTATTGTGAGAACATTAAATTCTCACAATTAAGAGTGAGAATGATCTGTCAGGCGCACCATGGAGGATGAGTCATTGTCAAGCTTTAGTATTCCGAACCAAATTTAAGCTTGGACTTTGACTGGGTCATTTATAAACATGGTTGAATCTTGATGTTTTCGGTCGTCCTGCTGAAAGTTGATCACAACAGCCTGAAAGCTTTTTCTAGTTTCTCTTCGCTTTAGACGGCCATGTCTTGGCAGACTTTTCACGAAACTCCTCCACAGCTTCTGCTGCCTGTTCTCTAAGAAACCAGTGAGGCCTTCGCCGGACAACTTGGACAACTTAGTTCCTCATCCAGTGCCACAGTTCCTCTCTTGGTACCTACAGCATCCTCTGACTGGGTCTACAAAACACGGATTCTGAGTATTTCTATCAATACTCAACGTTTCTCTGAACTGTTGCCGTCATGGCTCTTCTTCTTCTACGAGTTCCTTGATTTAGAGTTGCTTTTGAAGCATTTTGATGTGCAACAATGGCACTTGACAAAAAATGCCATGTTTACTGGTTTTTTCATTTACCGAGTGCGTTCTATGACTTTGTATTTTTCTGTTTTTATGATGTAAAGCGCTTTGAACCGCCTTGTTGCTGAAATGTGCCGTGCTAATAAACTTCATTGATTGATAGGTCTGCACCATCGGCATTGTTCTGGAAAACTTTTCACAGTTTTGCCTTTTCCCCTCCCTCATTTCAGAAAGAGAACAATTCCAACAAAGGGAGTTTAAATAAGTACTTTATTTCCATTTGAAAGAGTCACACAGCTTCAAGCCCAGGAAGCAAACTCCTCGCAAGCCACTTAAAGAAACGATGAAATAATCAAAAAGAGAAAGTGAGAAGTACAAAAAAGGAAATGTTTGGAAAGTCGTTCCCTTTTTTTCCTTTTTCTGGAGAATACACAACTCAGCATGATCGCATGCAGACACCAACAGTAATAACTGAACTATTGATCATTTTACTCAGCCTCAGCCTGGAGGAGAAGCTTGTGACTGTGAGGTCACCAGAGCAAAGGGAGAGGCAGCAGAGCGGGCTCGGAGCGCGCCACGCCTCCGGGAACGTTCTGGGCACATCACTGAGCTCCTCGTTGTTCCGGAGGTGCTGCAGGGGGAGATTCAGCTCCAACATGCATGAGCAGAACTCGTGTCTCGTCTAAGTTGCCGTGACTATTTTAACGTCCTTATTTTCGCAGTGGCTTTTTTTTTCTCTCTCTCCTTTTTTTTCTTGAAAAAAAAAAAAAGGGGGTTCTTTAATTTTCTTTGCTTTGATGCTCCAGCTGGAAAAGCACAAGAAGTTAATCTTTTATTTTATTTTCCTTTTTTTTTGTTTTGGCAGGGTGTAGAGAGGAACAAAGGGAGCATCTGTCTTGCAACACCAAACCATCAAAAGTTCATGAGGAGAGTTCACACAAAACCAGAGCTGTTTTTGCAGAGAGCGATTCAGGTTATTAGTCATTTTAATGGTTTTAAGGTGTTTTTATGATACAGTAGAGTGAATTGCCTTCGTGGAGTTTATTGTTATTCCCTCCAGTAGCACCTTGAGACTGTAGAAGGTTATAGCGCCATCGTGTGGCGCTCAGATAGATGAAAACAGAGACTTTTCATTTTCAGAAACCAGGATTTTTCTTTCCTGTTCAGTATTTTCTGTCGCATTGTTGAGTTTTTTACGTCTCCGGCATGAGGATGCACACGTCAGGGCCATCGCAGAGAGAAAATGAGAGGGAAAAAACAATGGTACATTTCAGTCACAAATCTCAGAAATTTTGAGTCTCTGAAGTTTTCTAAAAAATAAAATAAAATAAAAAATGGAAATGTCAGAGTAACAAAAGTTGGGGCCGGGGGGATTTTGAAACTAATCTCAGAAGTTTTTTTTAGAAAAATAAAAATGTTGAAAGTTTTGAGCTTCAAAAGCCAAAACTTTTTGACTTTTGAAACTGAGAAAATTGACAAATTTTGAAAATGTTCTGTTTTTGTAACTCAAACGTTTCAATATTTTTTGTCTAGAAAACTTCAGGTTAATCTCAAACTGCCTCGGACCTTTGGTGGAAACTTACCCCCTGCCCAAAGGTTGCATTAACCGAATTTCCGTATTTGACTGGTTGTTTTTCAAAACGGCGGGAAAATTTAAAGCTCGTCCGTCATTTTGACAGGTTATAATTAATACCCCTGATTGGTTCACAAGACCAGATATTATAGACTTTATGCAAAGATTTTATCGTAGAGGGAACTGAACTAAATGCAATAGCGTGTTGCATTTATCCCATTCTGGCATAAAGGGGACAGTCCCCACCAATCACAGGCGCTGCCAGGAATCTTGGGCCCTCTGACAAAGGATTAAAGTGGGCCCTCCACACAGCAATTTCTTGAGTCTGACTGAACCATCAAAAGCGTCACAATTTTAAAGGTTTGCAACTTTCTTGCTTTTTTGGACTAATGCTGATACTAGCACAATATTTATTGCTCATGAATTTAATATCCAACAGTCCACAAACAGTAAGCAAGTAGGTTGCTTAAATTTGTTCTCTTAGTTTTAGATTACTGAAATGTCTCTCCCCATGAGCAACAGTCATAGGCAACATGCAAAATATACATGAAGCAATCCAGACTTCTCAAAAAATGCTATGTTGTTGCAGTTTATTCAAGCTGCAGTACAGAACTTTAATAAAAAAATATGTTTTCTCCATATTTGTCAAAACTGTGTTTGGCTTCTCGTTCATATTTGCTACCTCTTGCTTGTAGATCTGAGTATTGAATATTGTGGCTGTTTGGTGTGGTTTTCTCGTATTGTGGAGAGCAAAAGGTTAGCCTTTTAGCATTAAGCCATTAAGCTTGGTTAATTAGATGTCATTCATGTTACCATTTCCAATTGAAATTTCTCTTGTATGTTTTATTGTGTGATGCTGTATTTAGCAGGGTTGATTATTATTTATGTGTAATTCTCATAGTCAGGTATCAACCAGTTGCTAGTCAATAGTAATCAATAGTAATCTTTAAACACGTTTATTCATTTGTGCTCATTTGGTTTATTTGTGAAAGTATTTACAGGCAAGTTCTCATAATTTATATTTGTCTATCTTTATAGAAAAACACTATATGTCCGAGCTAAGGACATATATTCTCTTATTTCACTAACTCACCTAAACATATCTATCAGCTGTCCCAACCCGACAGCCTGGAGTGATTGTTTCTCCATAACCAAACCAGCTTCAGTCTTCATTACGACATAGTAATATTTTGTAGTATGTTTAATATTAATACCTGCTAAAAGGTTACTTTCGAAAGGTACTATTAATCTGACAAGCCTGATCAGGACGTATATTGAATAAGACTGTCTGGCATTCACATGCAATTTTTTGCATTATTCTTAGCACAAAAAAAAGAAAAGGCCTTCCAGTAACTGTGGGTGCATCAGCGCCTCCTCGTGTTCCGGACCACTGGTTGAAATGGCAAATTTAATTCCAGTCTCCATTACATATAGAATAGAGAAAACTAAAGAGTTTTCAATGTTGTTAATCCATTTATAGTCTAAACAGAAGAGCCGGCAGTTTGTCTGGAGGAAATGAATAAATGACAGCGCAAAAGTTCACTAGACCGTAACATGCAGTGCGCTGCACAACCAATGCGGGCTGCAAAGAATTAGACAGAGCTCATCCTTAACTCGTCCAATAAAAGGAGCCTTCTTTCTTCATGTTACCCTCCCGCGGCCAGAAGCAGAAGCATCTATCCGTTTCGGGGAAGCAAAACCACGCTCTTCGTAAAAGCGCACGTCCGGGCCGCCAACACGTTAAAAAACGTGCAGAGTTCAATTGATCGGTTTGGACACACAAACACTGATTAAAAATCGATGAAAGAACATTGTTTTTCCTGGAACACTTGTGACATAAATATATCAAGAAAACGAGAATAAAAGTTTCTTATTTCCCACATCTGATCCCTCCCTCTCTGCCGCACTTGATTCAAGGCTGAGAGACGAAGAGCTGTTGCTGTGAGTTACTGCTGCGCTCCATGATGTGGCTCTGGAGGTTTTACGTGTTCACAGTATTAGCAGCAGTGAGGAGCGAGGAGAACAAGGAGTCTGGTCTCTGCTTCAGCACTTCTGGGGGTCCCAGTTCTGCTGCCTGAAAAGACACAAAGCCAGACGCGTCAGGGAACGCGTCAGGGAACGCACAGCGGCGAGTCAATGGAAAAAAAATAATACAATTCTGCCCAAAAATTGAAAAAAGTACAGACATTTTCTATAAACAAAGGAAATTTCTAAATTTGAAAAGTCACAAGTTAGAAAATAATCTCAGAAATGTTTTAAAAAAAAGAAGGAAGTTTCTGAATGTGAAACGTTGCAAATTTGCGAGAAAAAACTTTCAAGAAGAAAAATGCGGAAATTTATTTGAGTTTGAAAAGTTTAGAAAAAAACTAAAATTTTGAGATTAATGTCTGATTAAACTGAGTTTGACAAGTCGCAAAAAAAAAAAAAAAAAAGTCGAAAATTTTTGACGTTGAAAACTCAAGAAGTTTTGGACTTTTCTAAGATTTTTACCTCTGAGGTTGAGAGGTTAATCCCAATGTTTTTTCAAGCAAATGTTCTGCTTTTCACACTCAGAAATTTTCACGTCGTTTTTTTTTGGGGTTTTTTTTGGCTTTTGTAGAAAGTTTAGGGACGAGACTCTTAAAAAGAGTTTCTCGTCGTCTCTCCGTGTCGCTCACCTTTCCGTCGTCCATGACCAGGATGCGGTCTGCGTACATCACTGTGTTGATGCGATGTGCGATGGTGAGCATGGTGCAGTCGTGGAAGGCCTCTGTGATGGTGTTTTGGATCAGAGCGTCTGTCTCCGAATCGATGGAAGCCGTGGCCTCATCCAGCAGAATGATCTGTCAGGCACACCATGGAGGATGAGGCAACCACTCACAGTCTAAAATTTCTAGTCTAATGCCCAATGTAACAGAATAGTGAAAAAAAAACACATTAATATTTTTCCCCATTGTCTTACATTGCAAAAAGACAACTTCAGTATATTTATTTGTGATTTTATTTGATAGACCCATAAAGGAGTGAAACAATGTAGAATTAGAGGAAAATGACTTGATGTTTGCACAGTTTGCTGCACATTTGCTTTCATTTCCCCCACTGAAGTTATTTCCTTTTGACAGATGTAAAGATTTTTTCCTATTCTTTGCAGAATTGCTAAAATTAGATGGAGAACATCTGTTAAAACAATCCTTTTCAAGTGTAGCCAAAGAATCTCAATTAGATTTAGGTCTGGACTTGGACTAGGTCATTCTAACTCATGACTCATTAATGTTTCAAGGCTGATTTTGCAGCCTTTAAAAAGGTTTTCTCTTTACTTCCCATAGTTTGATGCTGCCAACAATATGTTTAACATTTGCTGTTTAACTCTCCCTCAACACAAAGTATTCTGCATGTAGGACAATGTGTTTTCCTTTGGTTTCTTTTGGTTTTGGTGTCGTTATTCCTGTATATCTTTCTTTAAATTACAAAATCACATACTACTATGTTGAACTAGTCTCTCAGTGTCAATGCCACATCATGACAAATTGAGCCAATATTCAGGGGTGTGATTACTCTGGTGATAGTGTAGGAGTATGGATGAACGCGCATACGGACCTTGGAGTTACGGAGAAGTGCTCTGGCCATACACATCAGCTGCCTCTCACCAACAGAGAAGTTTTCTCCATTCTCCAACACTTCAGCCTGCAATGTCCCATCTAGCTTGGAGATCTGAGGAAATACACAGGCACACAGTATTTAACACTTCATCTTACATGAGTATATATATATATATATATATATATATATATATATATATATATATATATATATAATAGTTAGCACAAATCATAGCTTGTTTTAAAGCAGAACATGTTTATTTGTTCCACTTGTGAGCAAAGCTGCATCAAAAGCTTGGATCCCTCTTTAAGTTGTTTACCACATTGGGATCATGGCTGTCTAAACCTTCTCTATAAGAGTCAAAGTCAAGTTACTGCAACTACTCATACTGTAGCTTTGGTCATTTGAGCTCATTAGCTGTATTTCACAACCAAATTAGCATTTAGCTAGCCTGACTGTTGCCTTCTTTTGCAATTCTGCTTGATTCTCATCTCCCTTCATTGCCGCGGCTGGGATTTCTTCCCTTGAACAAGATTTCAGCAAATTCAGCGAACATCAGCAGAAGTCGTGAATGATGACGTAGTTTTTCTGCACTGTTTTAGAATTATAGTTTGCTTGTATTATTAGCAATGGCAGCGGAGGAACTGAAGGAAGACGTTCAGTCCATGTTGGCTTTGCTTCCCAAATAATGAGCCATTAAAGTTAGACATTTTATTGCTGACAAAGATGTTGTGGCCCTACTTTCTACGGGGCTGTTTACAGCACCGGCAATTTCCGGTAAGCTTCATCAATCTGACGCCTTACATATGTAACGCCCAAATGCTAATGACTGGGTAAAATCAGATCCAGTTCTTTAAAACGTCAACACAGTCCATGCTTCCATCCAGAAGGTCGAGGGTCCAGATCATCTGGGTCCAGATCATCTGTATCTAGTAAAGCGAAGAAAGTAGAACAAGCCAGCAAGCATTTACCGATGTCGAAAGCTCCTCTGATTACTACTAAAAGCAGGAAACACCGATAGCTAAGAACCATTGGTAAATTATTTAAGAAGGTTAGAATTAATACTTTTAGAAACTCCAAGGAATCCGAAGAGTTGTGCATTTTAGTAACATACCGAGTCCTTCATGTAGGTTTTCTGTAGCACCGCCCAGATCTCCTCATCAGTATACTGATTAAAAGGATCTAGGTTGTACCTGTGGGTAAGTGTAGTGGGTAAGGTTGAGACTGGTCCACAAAGCAGTGGTTGTTTTATAAAACCAGTTGTGTGAGTAGCGGGTACCTGACTGTGCCAGTGAACAGCACCGGGTCCTGGGGGATGATGGAGAGTTTGCTGCGCAGATCCCGCAGGCCGATGGCGGCGATGTCCACGTCGTCTATAAGAATGGTCCCTCCCGCCGGCTCCACCAGTCTGAACAGAGCCACGCCTAAGGAGGATTTCCCTGTAGACAGAGCGCAGAGAGAGGGAGGGGCTGAGTCCTGCTCTGTAACTATGATGACGACGCAGGATGGAAACCCGCTTACCAGAACCCGTCCTTCCCACGATGCCCAGCTTCTCTCCAGCCTGGATGGCGAAATCGAGCCCATTCAGGACGACAGGCGTGTTGTCTCTGTACCTCATTTTGTACTCCTGGAAGGTAATCGCTCCGTCTTTGGGCCAGCCGTCAGGAATCTTAACCCCTTTTATGTGTCTGGGGGCCTCAGATTTGCAGGTCTGTATGTGGAATCAAATCAAACAAATTCAAAACGTTATTAGACACACCAGGATGATGAAGTGCTTTCTAAAAGATGAGGGTCAGTGCCTGCTGATTTGTGACGTTACATTCTGGAGGTTTTTGATTTTGGAAATGGGCCGTTTTACAAACACCACAAAATCGGCTGAGTGTTTTTTATTTGAAGGGCTTGGGCTCTTTTTGGTGCGGTGAGGTCTGGAGATCCAGCTGGAAGTACAAAATGTGACTTTTGCATAACGCGTCCCCTTTATCAAGGATTCTTACCGTGATGTATTCCAGCAGCCGTTCCACCGAATTGAACCTGGCCTCCACTTCAGTTGACTGCCTCACGACATACTGGAGCATGCCTGTCAGCTGGTAGACATGCAGACCTCAGTGCTGCTAAAAGCCTGAAGGATTCAAATACCAAAAGAAACCCGAACCTGTTCGCTGTCCAGATTTACCTGTATGGTGTAAGACATGGTGAGGCCTTTTAGAGACTGACTAATGACGTCATTGCTGCTCAGTACCACAAACAGAGCCACCAGCAGCGTCATGGAGGCGGCCATGAAGTCCAACCAGAAAGAGAGCCACCGTGTGCCGGAGTGGAAGAGTAAGTAATGGTTGGAGTTGATGTCGTTCAGAGATTTGAACCTATAGTTTGACCCAAAAAAGGCAAGACGTCGGTGACTCACAACTTTGACCCTCTCGCAAAATTCTAAAGTGGAAAAGTTTTAAGGTGTTGGAAAATACTTTCACTAGGTGTTGTATATGTAGTAGATCAGTATCAAGAAGTCTGTCAGAGAGGTATCACCTGATGACATCTTACAGTTTTATGTGGCTCTCCCTGATGTTGTAGGCATGGATGGTGCTGAGGCCCTGCAGGGTGGAGGTAGTGAGAGAGATGCACGGAGAGCGGCTGATGTTCTCCATCTTCTTCATCTGACGAATGCCTCTCTGAAATACGCTGAAGAAAAAGAATCTTCCATTAAGAGATGGATTCTTTGAATCCACAGCTTTCTGATCCGACACTGGCCTGACTGGCGTTGGACTTACAAGAGAATAAGGGTGAATAAAACACCCATGACAACCACAGCTACCAGCATGGCGGGGAAAACAGAGGCGATGATGACGATGGTGAATGTGACGAGGAGACAAAACTGCAGGAAGGGGTCCATGTGGAGAGGAAGCACAGAGTCCAACTCCTCCTGATCTTTAGCAAAGCGGTTGAGAATTCGTCCAGTAGGCGTCGTGTCAAAGAAACTCATCGGGCTGGCAAGAATCTGGGAAGACAGGAAACGACATTCTCGCTGTGGACTGGAACTGATCTCTGCTGAGTCCAGATTTTCCACAGTACCTTTCGGAACATGCTGTCGTGGAGTTTGCAGGCAGCTCTCAGTGTGACATGAGTGTAAAAAAAGCACTTGATAACAGCAAGGACCAACGTGACGAGGATCATCACTCCATAAATCATTTGGTAGAAGTGCAGGCGGGGATTTTGGGAGACGTCACCCGGTTTAGAAGTCACATTTCCAGAGTTAGAAGTCGAATTGGACTAAACAAAAGAAAACATAAATATATTAGAGAATCAATGACTAGAAATAGGTTTAAATGAAATGGAATTAGACCAGAGGATACTCAGCAATCCTGAACGGGAGCAGCTAATTTACATACTTTACATCAACATTAGATTCTTTTTTCTTTTTTTGCTCTTTCCTTTGGTTTATCGTTTTGTTTGTTTTCCTTTTAATTCCTGTATTGCCTTGTTGCTGAAAATGTACTATAAAAATAAAATTACCTTTACCTTTAATATATTTTATGTTTGGTGCAATAAGTTAGATAAATATATAGCAAGCTAGCAAGCCAATTTTTTGGCTAATAATATGGTAGCTAGCTATTTACACAGGAATAAAGAGCTACATACCTATTTATCTAACTAGTTAGCTAGTGATTTGTCGAGTTGCCTAAATGAATAACCAGCTAAATATTTAAGCCAGATAAATAGCTAGCTTATATATATATATATATATATATAGATAGATAGATAGATATAGATATCTATCTATCTATCTATCTATCTATCTATCTATCTATCTATCTATCTATCTATCTATCTATCTATCTATCTATCTATCTATCTATCTATCTATCTATCTATCTATCTATCTATCTATCTATCTATCTATCTATCTATCTATCTATCTATCTATCTATCTGCACCAAACATGAATACTGCTCTTTTTCTAGCTATAGCTAGCTATCTTTCTAGCCCCATTATGTGTTTCCAACAAAAACAACAATGATGATGCAATTGTGTTCAGTTTGATACGGTGGAGACGTGTCCTAATGCATAAATAGGAATGAACTTGTAATTTCTGTATTTATTGGATTCGAAACTACATCCTTTATCGTAGCACCTGCTGCACTCTTTTCCTCTTCTGAATCAAACAGTTTGGATCCATCAGGATGGGAAAACTGTGCATGATGCATCTCTAGTTATGAGAGTCCATGAATACTTATTGTGACAGGAAGGACAAAGTGATTGGATTCTCACCCCGTCACCCTGCCCCAGCCAGTAGCTTAGCCACCAGTTGCTGAAGGCTGTGGACCCGATCATGAGGACTATGATGAAGATGGTGAGGAAGGTGACGAAGTAACCTGCAGACAAACAGTTTCACTGAATAAAACCGACCATGAAGAGGATATCTGAAGAACATTGCTGCAGAGTCTGGTAAGTGCACGTGCATGTGTGTGTGTGTGTGTGTGTGTGTGTGTGTGTGTGTGTGTGTGTGTGTGTGTGTGTGTGTGCGTGTGTGTGCGTGTGCGTGTGTGTGTCAGACCTCCAACTGCCTGGCAGTATTGGTGGTAGACTCTCCAGGACACAGATCCCTCTGTGGAGGACTCCTGACTCACCAGCTGATCTTCACCCGTCACAGCGGCTGAATGGGAACAAAACCATCAAATGAAATCCTTGTTTGATTGAAACATAATTTATTTGTACAGCCTAATACTGTATCTGAGATTGTCTGACCAGTTTTGTGCTTTATTCATTCGCTGTGACACTTCTTGTACCCACCAGAGGTCTTCAATAACTCTCTCAATTTGTCTTGATTTTGCCTGTATTTGCATGTCTTACCAGTCCTTAATAAAGCTACGCATATTTCAAATTCAACCCTTCCTCATTTACTTCCTGAATTACTTGTGCTGCTTTATGACTGAGGTTTTTCTGCGCTGCCATACTGATAAAAGTTTGCTATTTTTGAAGCTTTCATAGTCAGTGTTCCTCTAATTTTGTTTATTTCGTCATGGTTGTTAAAATTAAAGGTAAACCTGCTTCTACTAACATTTTAATAAGATGAAAACATTTGGATATAAGTAGAAGAAAACATGAGCGAGTCCTAAAAATCTGAACAAATCAAAGTAACTTGTTTAGTGAAGTTAAAGCAGAAATGAAACAGCTATCGACCATCCAGTGAAACTTTGTGAATTGCTGTCTTTAAGGTTCTGGTCTTCCATTTTGAGGCTGTTCTGTGTCGTTGGTCTGGGCCCAGAACCAACCGTTGGGTCAGCATCACAGTCTACAGTTTACTGACTCCTGTTTACTTACGCCTCTGGTCTGCTGGCGCGCCATCATCAGCTTCATCTGACATGTCAAAAACTGAAAAGAGGCACAGATGTTATTTTCTCCATCACAACTACAGCAGTTATAAAACTCAGCTTTAACTAACAGTGATTAACATAACAAGCTGACGTGTAACTCTTAGAAGAAAGCTAACTCCTAAAAGTACAAACTACCCCAGGACCTAACTAGCCAAGTGTGTTTGGTCTAGTTTCTAAGGCAAATATATCAGTGTGTTTGGAATTAGACAAAACTAACTTATAAGTAACTTTTCAGCAAGATATAGGAGTTTGTTTTAAGTCATTAATTACATTCTACAACAATTATTTTTCATGTTCCACAGAAATAGAGTCTTTGTTTTCATACCGGGGTTCACTATCCCACTGTCGGCACGCAGTCTGACCTCAGCAGCGTCTTTGTGGGATGCCACTTCCTCCTCCTCTCTCTCCTCCGTCTGTGTCTGACATTCACAAACAATAAAGAAGCCGGTGGTCACAGCTTGTTTTACAGCTGATTCTTCCGTTTAATAGCCTGCGCTTGTAGAACGATAAGGCCAAAGTTCATAAAAACATTCTGTGCTGCTCTCACTTCCGACTGCTCCATCTGGTAGTTGCTGATGAGCTGAGCGTAGCGTCCATTGGCCTTCATCAGTGCCTGGTGATTCCCGGTCTCCCTCACTTCGCCCTCTTCCAGGACCAGGATGTCGTCACAGAACTCCAGATACTGCAACACGCACACCAAAGCAATCGACTCAGTAAAGCTTTTTTTTTATTTTTTTTATGTCCAAACATATTTTTCACTATAATGGGCAAAACTGGCACACACAAAATTTTAATCAAAATAGGAAAAATTACTTTATTGTGATTTTTATTATGATAATAATCTCTTCCTTTTATATTCCTTGAAGTTAGGGGTGCCCAAAGTGTGGCCCAGGGGCCTTTTGTGGCCCTTACGGGGATTTAGACAAAAATGGCACAAACTTCGTTTTCCGGCTCCAGGTTAGATGTAGATCCAGTTAAAAAAATGATGCCATATGTTTTCCCTTGCCTTTTAAAAAAGATACAAAAATCAAAGCTTCTAAAAGTGGAACGTACAACACAACATACTCATGTTTTGTCAAACATCATCGTAAACAAAACCACAAAAATACAGTGATTTGTACTCAAGTTATTAAAGAACAAGCGATCCACATTCTGTTCTTATCGTTTGAATAATAATCAAAAAACTGACAGAATACCGTTTGCAATTTAAAAAAGAAAAGTTTTTTTTATATATACATAAATAAATAACGCAAACCTCTATGGGAATCAAACTTATACTACTAAATATTGCATGTTGTTCGTATTCTTGCAGGTAAAAGTGAGACATATCTTTTGTTATCTAATTAAAAATCAAAATGTTGTGGCCCTCAATTACATTCAACTTGACAGTTTTTGTCCCTCTTGACAAAACGTTTGCGTCATCCTACCTGCAGTTGATGTGTGACGAGGATGATGGATTTTCCTTGAAGCTCTTTCTTTATGCATTCTTCAAAGATGTGTTTCCCCACGTGGGCATCGACGGCGGACAGCGGATCGTCCAGCAGGAAGATGTCTTTGTTGGCGTAGACGGCCCTCGCCAGGCTGATCCTCTGCTTCTGTCCTCCTGACAGGTTCAGCCCCCGTTCTCCAATCTGAGCAACCAAAAAAAAAAAACAACAGCAACATAAGAACTATTGATAAAATGTTTTTAAAAATCCACCTGAAAATGGGACTGAAAAACTTGAATATTGTGTCACTCACTACAGAAAGTGAGACTCCAATATCACGTAGATTCATTACGCATAGAGAGAAATACTTCTAGCCTTAATTTCTTGTCATTTTGATGATTTCTGCTTACAGATAATGAACACCCAAAGTTTAGTGCCTCAGAAAATTTTAATGTTGTGAGAAAGTTAAGTGGTTTTATTATCAAAAGGTTAAGTGGAAGGAGTTCCTGTCCACTCTGATCACTAAAGTTTCTGTTCCCCGTCAAGCCACATTGATGCAGAAATTCATGCAAGTATTTAGTGCACAGAAAATGAACATATTTTTAATAAGCCTGACATTCCTGTCAGTCAGATTCAGATTCAAAATGAGTGTCTGTAGATACTCGTATATGTATGGCCAGACCCAAAACAGGAATGCTGGCAGAAGAAGGTTAAAGAGATCACTTGCCTCGGTCCCATCTCCATATGGAAGTATCTTAAGGTCGGCTCTGAGGCTGCACACATCCAAAACCCGGTCATATCTGTAGAACATAAACGCAAGACGGCTTTTAGTTTGACACTTGTGGCGTTGTGAAAATCTGTTTTTTTGTTTCACTTTATGTTTCAGATCAAACGAAATTTAATATCAGACAAGGATAACCCAATCAAAGACAAACTGCTAATTTGTCTATTTGAGGGCTCAAATAGACACTCAGGCTGTCCTTGTTTTTTTCATAAAAATAATGTCTAAAGCCCTGTAGGCCTCGGAATCTCTGCTAGCCATGAGCTGTGTGTCCATTGACCGTGCAATTTCTCAATTTGGCATTTTGAAAAAAAATTTACTTAATAGAATCGAGGCAGTTTTTTAAAAAAAAAAAAACAACTCATTTGTCGATAAAAACTTTTCACCACTAGGATGCAGCGAGATTTTTTGGCGCATAAAAATAAGCTATATTGAAAAACTGCAATGGAAATTGGGTTTTTTCAACGTTAGCGGAAAACTGACAAAGTTTTGCGTATATTTGTGATAGAAATGCAGCTGGTGGCAGTACCCGTGATTCGACAATAAGCAAAAAAATTGGGCAAAAAAACACAAAGACCAAGCTCACATTTCCTGATGGTTTTTGGAAGGTGTGCATCCCGTAACAGGCGACACACACGACAGATGTAACTTACATCCGGAGTAACATTAATGCACTTAAACATGGTGGGAGTCTGATTGTCTGCGGCGACTTTGGAGCAGGAAAATCATCCGAGGCACATTAGCAAATATCACCTCAAAAAAGAGAATTATGGCCTAGACAAATTCTGGGTTTGGATCCCACTAAGATTCTTTGGAAGGAGCTTCTGTGTACATGATAACTAGACTAATGTAGAACAATTCTCCAATAAAGAGAAGGCCGAAACAGCCAGCACTGTAACAGGAACATGCAACTTCCTGTCACATTTTCGAAAAGGAAGTGAAGCTCTCAGTAGAAAACTGAATTTTGTGTTTAATCTTTTACTGATATCAAAATTTGCTTGATATTCCAAAGCAAAAGAAATCTCTAATGGGGCAAATACTTTTTCCCAGCTCTGTAGAGAATGGAACAATCATAAAAACATTCGGAAATATGTCAACAAACCATGAGAAGCATCGTTATGTCATTTTATATCTGAATGTTAGCCAGACTTTTTGCTGCCTCAGTGATAACAGCTGCCTTTCTTTAGACATTTAAACCAGTAAACACATTTATCCCGTGAATTATTCAACTGGAGCTTAACTCGTACATCTTTACGGACAATTCTTATCGTAACTTACTCAAGTCTCTCCCCATAAAGTCCTCACTATGTGCAGAGAGCCTTATACTAGCACAAAGCTGCCAGATAACACAGATGACTCCTGCCCTCGTCTAACCGCCGTGATAGGTCAGACTTGACCATCTCCTCGTCAAACATTTTTCATGTGAGATAACCTCCAAAGTAGACTGCGTTTCGAGAAAAAAACCTTAACTTTAACATTCGGCTTGTGATAGCACAGGACACCTAGCATAGATTATCATTTGATATGTTTAGCCAACACTCTAACAAACTAGTAGTGGTAGTGCAGCAGGGTTGAGCTCTATGGACTTATATAGTGATAAAAGTGACAATAAACTGTATTTATTTCTTTGTTTTTAGGACTCTGTGTGGCTGTGACTGCATGACACAGCAAACATGGCCCCTCAAGCACAAACAGTGTCCTATAAAAACATTCCCATTTATAACACATGTCTTTAGCACACCAGTCACTTAAGCAAGAGCGCTTTGCATCACTAAACTGCACAACAATAACCGCTTTTAGTCATATTTTCAAATACATCAATATTCAATGATGCTCCCATTGAACAAACAGTGGAGAAAATTTTAAAAATATCAATCCTGACAAGATGGACAGTTTTGGAGGGTTTTAAATGTAATAAATTGGAATTTATCTCAACAATGATAAATCTAAACTGTTATCACGATATATGATAAACGATACGATAACTGCCGTATAATTACTTGGCCTGGTCGAAAGCTTCGCCCATCAGAATATTTTCTTGAACGGTTCCGTGGAAAATCCAGGCCTGCTGGGAGACGTAGGCGAACGTCCCGTCAGCTGTGATGGAGCCCCGAAGAAGGTGCATCTGCAAGAAAACGAGAAGATCGCTGAGACCGCAGGAGCTCAACAAAAACTAGGTGGCGAGAGGGCAAAGTATGATGGAGCAAAAGAAACGTGAAAAAATCTATAGAAATTCTGAGAAAGAAAACAAAAAGATAAAGCAACCTGTTCCAGAATGCTGGAAATGAGCGACGTCTTTCCGCTCCCCACGTTGCCGCACACGCCCAGCAGGTTGCCCTTCAGGAAGCAAAAACAGAGCCCTTTAGTTGCCCGTCAGCTGGGTCCACAACAAGCTCACCGGATTCGCTGCAGACCTTGGGCAGAGTGAAGGAGATGTTCTTCAGCGTCGGTAAGCTCTCACTCAGATCCGTCTCGTCTTGCTTGTGGTTCTTCACCTGGCCGTTCTGGCCGTTGGGGAGGTCCGGCCCGCTGGCTGCTTTGGTCCAGGACAGCGTTGCGTTTCTCATCTCTACAGCGGTGTGGTTGTCTTTCCTCTGCTCCAGGTAGGGCTCGGGATTCTGGACCAGCAGGAGTTTCTGAAACAGCAGCCGCGCATCGAATCAGGGGCATTTATCATATCGCTTATCGCTTATCGTGAACACATTTTTTTATCATGAGAAAAAATTGATTTATTGTTGTCTCAATAAGTTTTGTCAATTAAATAAAAACCAAAATTGATGGAATTATTGACAGTGTTTTTTTTTTTTTTACAATTTTTTCCAGTGTTTGTTGTCAATAGATTTCAGTAAATTTGATTAAATGCAGTTACTGTGTGCTGCTTAGTGACATAAATCACGTATTTTAAGTAACTGGCAACCCAAAAAACACAAATTCTTACCAAGCATTTTGCTCTGATTTCCACAGCAAATATTTTAGCACACTCGAAATCACATAAAACTAATTTACAAGTTGTTAGAGATTTTTTGATATTATCATTTTGTTAAAGTGTTCTCTTCCTTATGTGTGTATGGGCTGACTTGGAGGTTACGACTGTCTTCATGCGAGATAGTAAAGCTTTATGGTTCTCAGACCTTCTTCTCTGGTGTTTATCCACCCAGTCTTAGGTGACAGTTTGACCTAGAGCTGAACTGGGCTCAGATTGTGAATTAGATATCACACCTGGAACTGAGTTGTTGGTCTGTTTGTGTTAAATGTTTTACGACCTCTGTTGTTTGATGACCTGCACCATGTGACTGTTTTCTTTGACAATAAAGAGGGAGCTCACGTGAAAGCAGATCAGAACTCTCTATGAACAGCTTGGAGGAGCTGTTGATTGGAGACTTCTCCTTCTGCAGAAGCCTGACCATATTTAATTCATATACGTTGTCTGTGGTTATTTTATTGTAGGTTCGAGGAAAAAACCTAACACAAGTAACTTGTGAGCCAGAAATAGGAGTTTGTTTTAAGTAAATAAGTCCAAAAACACTTGATAAGATTTTGTGATGCTGCGGAATACAGTTTTTTGTTAGTTTTGATTGTTATCGCAATAGTACCACAAAATATTGCAATAAATCTCTTAATACATACAGCCATATCGGTTTTAGAGTGCTTATCACTGACTTCCTTACATATTACATGGATCTTATGTGAGGGTTAGGGTTAAAAAACAAGCACAAAAAGTTCACTGTTTGAAACTGTACCCTTAATCTCTTGATGGACACAGCGGCTTCAGCAAGAGCCTTCACGCACAGCGGCATCAGAGCGAGGGAGAACCTCATGGAGTTGAATATAGCGATGGTACTGAAGGCCTGTTGATATCAGAGAACACCAGGCAGGGTTAAGACCGAATGGAAATGACAATGGTCTGGCAGACATGAATCAGGCGCGACATACGTCGGATGTGGTGAGCGGCAAACCCAGCAGAGTGTGCACCAAGAAGGTGAGAACGGTGGCGAAGGTCGGGATGATGCTGGTGATGCTGGTGTTGATGTTCTGGATGTAGCTGACAAACCGGACCTGCTTCTTTTCCTTTTTTCTTAACCCTGGAAGGAAGATAACGTTAGTACCACAGATCTGCTTTATGGCCTGCTTTATGTTGATTTAAGTGTGTTAAAAACCTAAATAAAATGACGCTGACGTCAGGATGTGTAAAAAGACGAAGTGTAATAAAAACACTTCTGTGAGACTTTGAATCCAGACGCTCGACATTCAGCCGCTCCCTAACTCACCGGCTATCTTCTTCTCGAAGGATTCCTCCCAGGCGTACATCTTGATGAGCTTGATGCTGTTCAGAATCTCGTTCATGGTTCGGACGCGGCCGTCTGTGAGCTGCATGGCTTTCCATCTGAACTTGTTAATGAGCTTTGCCAAGAAAAACTGCAAAAAGAAATTTGATTTTTGAAGTATTTTTACGGTATTTTTTTTTACTTTTACCTTAATTTTATTGTGCAGTATTGCTACTCTTACTTGAGTTAACACTACTTTTAAATATTAAACGTATCAGTACTTGAGTCGCCTTTTTCCAAAATACTTTTTACTCTTGGGTCATTTCTTGGACGGCTACTTTCAGCTGTTACTTGAGCAAGAACATGTTAAAGCAGTGCTAGTTTTGCTTGAGCCAATCTACCTCCTCTCCATATGGCTGCTTCCTATTGGTTAGAGCAGATCCTGGAAAATTAGATCCACATCTAAATTCTTTCTTTACTTTTTATCTAAAATGATCCTTTAGGGATGAAACTCGGTGCATTTTGTTCTTACTATCAATGCTTAATGCTCAACCAGAACAAACCAACTCTGTGGGGCTTGTGACACGAGCTGCTGACCTGCACGGGGACGAAGATGATGTAGGTGCAGACTCCCGTCAATGCGGTGTAACCCAGAACAACGCAGGCCAACACAATGCATGCGATGAAGATCACCGGTGCGCAGAGCGCGAAGCTCCCAAACAGCACCGCCTCGAACAGCCGGTGGCCGTCGCTGGTCAAGACGTTTATCATCTGACGGGAGAGACGGCGAGCGGATTTCAAAGCCTCCGTAATTACTGCCGCGTCTGGCGACTGCGCCATGCTTTACCTCTCCCATTGAAATGCCGCTGTGCACCCTCAGAGAGATGACCTTCTGAAAGGCCATGGAGGAGAAGGCTCCTTTCAGTCTGGCGGCCGTCCGCAGGTTGACCGCCCACATCAGGGAGATGAAGAACGCCTTGAGGAACTCGGTGCAGAACAGAGCCACAGCCAGGCCGACGCCATGGGCCACCGTGGACTTCTCTGGGCTTTCTATGTAGGTCAGGACTTTGTTGACCAGGATGCCCTGAGGGGGGACAGGAAGACGTGGAAACATAACAAGACAGGCGTGTTGTGAGGACACGTCGAGTTCCACAGTGCGTTGTGACTAACGTCGTATATCACTAAACATAAATACCTGGTAAGATTTTGTGTTTTTGCAGCATAAACATACAAATAGCACCAAGGTGGAATGAAAATCAAAGAATACCTAAGCTTTGGAATGGCCTAGTCAAAGCCCCTGACTTAAATCTAATTAAAACACTTACCTAAATATGACAATTAATGCTGACATGTGCATCGATCTAACTTAACTGGAGCTATTTATCTTAAACTCACTGGGCCAACAAAAGCTGCTCCCATGGCGAAGGTGCCGATGAAGACGGCCAGAATGAGCCTCGTTCTCTGAAAGCGGAGAACGGCTTTGACCAGGGACGCCCTCTCCAGGCCTTTCTTCGCCACCTCCTCCTCCCAGAGTCTCTGCAACCTGCAAGACAGAAATATTTTTGGCTGGTTGCTGAGTTCTGTGAGGACGACTTTCAGGTCTGATGGAACAACGTGACGCTGGTTGCATCACCAGCAACTTCCGGCAAAAACTGTTTGCTAAGCCATTCGCCTTGAAATGAGGGCACTCTTACCAGCCCCTGCAGCATACACTATATCACCAACAATTTGAATTATTTTTCTTCTTTTTGCACTTTGCAAATTTTGATGGTTTTTTAAAGTGCTTCATAAATAAAGCTGGTGATCCTCAAAGGACGTTTTTCCACTATTTTACAGCCTCCAGATGAGGTGACCCCCTGACTTTGGCCACGCGGTGCAAGAACAGGAAGTCAACCTCCCCCCAGTTTCCATCCTTTTGACAAAGTATTTAGCATTGAATTCAAGACAAGACCTTAGGTTCAAAGCTTAGCAACCTGGCTGAGGCGTTCTTTTTCTACAGTCCATGTTGTGAGAGCATCCAATATCATAAACATACATGAGCAAAAGCTAAAGCCACTCACCTCTCTCCGCTGGTGTCAGCTACATCAAATGGGGAGAGGCTAAGAGAGGACAAGTCCAGCCTGTTCCTGAATATGGCCCACATCATGGGAGTCATCCAGGCAAAGGTTGTAAACGACAAGAAGCCTGCATTGTCCACAGGGTGGGATCTGCACAGAATTGAAATATCCACATACATTCAACAAATTTTCATCACTCTTTACAGCCACTGACTTCAATGTGTTGTATTGGGATTTTTATGTTGGACTGATGCAAACAGCTTTATGATTGTGAAATGGAGGTATGACATGCGTTTGATTTAATGTCCATTGCGTCTAAACCCAGTGGAAAATGTCAAGGTTTGTGGGCTCAACATGTCAAAAAGTAAAGCGATTCATGTCGCCAGTGAGACTGACTGTGAGGAAGACCAGCGGAAGGGCTTGAGAGTCTGCAGGCTGGGCTGGTATTTCCCAAACAGGGAGGGGTGGGACACCCTGCTGCCAGGAGCATCGGCGTGATCTGGGCTGGCAAATTCAGATCCGGTTCTCCATCGAAGACCATCATCTGTCTGAGGTGTAAAGTTTGCAAGAAGATGCAAAAGAGAAAGAGGCAGAGTTAGATGACATCCCAGCCAACGAGTCTCAGAGCCTCAATGAACCGTGCAAGAAAAACACAGGATGCAGGCGAGACAATAGGAGGGGAGCGGATCTGAAGGGACGAAACGGAAAGTGTCAGACTGTAAAGTCACAGTTACTGTTTGTTCTGCAGACTTACAAAAGATCTCCGTCGATTCCCAGTCTGCTCTATGGAGTCCTTCATTGTGTCCTGCATGACAAACAGAATGAAAACTGGACGAGTTTCTTAGTCGAGAAATGACAAGAAAATTCACCAGGCGGCGTTTAAACAGACAGAATCAGACTGCAGCGAGTCATCGCATCTCCTGCTCCATTTTCAACCTTCTGGGTGTTTTAACAGGAACAGTAATGAGACATGTATGCAGATGATCCGTGCTGCTTCATCGTGACACTTAAAACTACAGAGTCAATGAATTACAGGTGCTGCTTCCCACTGTGTCAAAGTTCTGGGAGACGACTCCAAACACACAGTCACGATTACGCTGCTCTTCGTCATGACTGTGAAATTTATGCAGAGCTGAAAAGGCAGAACTCGATCTCACCATTATGAGGGCATAAAGAGTTCAGCCATAGAATTACGACCACCGGTCTAATGGCAAAGATAGAAGGTCCTCACTTCGGAGCACAACTCATCAAAACTAACTAGTTAACTAATTAACTAACTAACTGCAGTTTGGTGACCCAAGCAGATGAGTCTGTTCAGTGGTATACTCTGTTTTGTTAACTTGACTCAAAGTACTGACCCTACCAGTTAGAAATCAAGTTTCACATGTAATTTAATTTACTCGATAAGGAGAGTGCACATTAAGCAACATGACCACAATTCACCAGAGTGTAAATATGCAGGAAATAACCGATATTTAGCACAACATCAGCTACATTTTATCCTAAGACAAGTGAGCAGCCAAAACGAAACACCTCAGCAAACAATCCACAGAGCTGAACACAGATTTAAAAAAAAAAGAAATACAGAGAAATAACACCAAAAGCATAAAATAAACTGAATGAAAACAGGATATTACTCAAATAACAGTAAAAGTAGTTCTGAAAGTATTTAGTTTTCTGAAAGATTTCTAAAAAAAAAAAAACAACAACAAAAAAAAACATTACAAGCAAAAAATAAGCAATATACTTTGAATAAAATCAGATTTTTAGTATGAAATTCAGCTTCACGATTCGTCTTTAACACGTTTGTTTTTTAACGTTATGTAAGGGAGTTATCTTCTCAGAAGCTTTTGTGGAACTACGAGTTGACTTGTTTTTTTTCTTCTTTCTAATTCCCATTTCTCTGGTACTGTCAAAGTTCAAGTGTCTGGTGATTGAGACAATAACTGTTAACGTTTTCTAGTATGTTATTTTACATTTATTGCATTGTCACTGTGTCCAAGCACAATGTTTGAGTCACAAAAACTGATTTTCCAGATTTGACTGCAAGGTGGATCGGAACCTAATTGGACTTTTCCTGTTTACTTCCATCAGTTTGGTTTAGTCAGTCATCACCGTTAGCTAACGTGTTTTAAAAACGGCTGATCAGACACATTGGTGTATTCTCTTCTGATGATGATGAACCCATAGCACAGTTGAAATATTGCAGGGATTCATTCATCCAATGCATTGTGGGTATTAACTTGTTGGTTGCCTTTAAAATTCCTGAAGCAGGACATTTAAACCTCCTTTTTTATTATTCCCTCTTAAGTGTCAGAAATGGTTAAAGCTCCACAGGTAAGATACTGTCAACTCAAAATCACTCCACAAATCTTGGCAAAAACGGCGACCAGCTGAATTAAACCGCAAGTCCATTTAAACTCACAGTGCTAATAACCAGCAGTGCAGGCTGCAGGCTGCATGACTGCGGTCTGATAACTAATATTGACTGAGGAAAGACAATTCTCTCACTTTGAAAGAAACAAGGAGCTGGAAGACAAATGTTCTGCAAAAACAATGTGCATACAACCAAAATGTGTATGCACAGAGAGTTATCACAAGCTAAAAGTGGATAATCTAATTGCATTGCAGTTGAGAAGAAAGTTTTAGATCTGGACACAATTAAAACCCTGTTTTTAAAAAAAAAAAAATTTATACTATTATTAAAACAAAAACACTGATACTTTATGTTTTTACTTGCAAAAGGCAAATGGCATCTTTTAAAGAGTAAAAAACAAACAAACAAACAAACAAACAAACAAACAAAAAAAGACTAAATAAATTGACTGAACAATCCTGATCAAAACGAGGCCGAGCTAATAAAATCAGCTGTGAATGACCTGAAAGAGAAGTGTTGGCATAAACAGAAGAGTACCTCAGAGTGGACGGAGCGGCGCCTCTGCAGCCTGTTAACTCGGACTCTGCCGAGATGCCTGGAGAGTTTCCCTCTGCCTCACTTTTTATGAAGATCAAAGGTTGGTCTGCTCAGAGGTAAACGTCCTGCTGTTCCCTGCCGACAGCCTGGATGACACAACAATTACAATCAGTTACAGTACATCAACCTAAAACGATAAAAGTCTGGCTGACTTTCAGCGTAAATGCAAATTTAAGCTAAAAGTCCAGGGCAACCAAAAAAAAAAAAAACACAAAATACAACAAAACAAACAAACAAAAAAAAACCCTGTAATGGTGAATCATTTTCTATTTATGGCTGTTTCTTGGTGGTTATCAAAGTGTGTTAATGAGAAAAACGCATCTTGTACAAATTTAGAGCAAAGACTGCAACACACTGCCCAGACCTACAAATTCAGAACATATTTTCATAACCAAGGACAGGAGACATGAAAGAAAAAGATGGTAATAACAAAGAAAAGTGTGGATGTCCTGATAAAGTGTAGCAATGAGGTACGACACACCTTAACGTGGAGGGAACTGACTCTTGTTTAAGAAGCAGTCGGTGTTCCTGTTTGCTCCTTCAGTGAGAGAAACTGCAACAACAGAATGTATCCATGTGTGTCTGCAGCTTCCACAGATAGGTACATCAATTCTCCAAATGTCTGTGGAAGTGTTTGTTCTCTCTTTATTTAACAAATCATTGTTTTCCTGCAGATTATTAACGTGTTACCAGAGCGACATTTTGGGCCTGTTTAAAACAACTCGCATGTTGCAGATCACCATCATGTCGTCCACTGAGTCAGATTTCAGTGTCTTGACTTCATGTGACGACCTGTTTGTGGGGCCACAACAAAATCTGCACGAAAATGTTTCTGGTGGCCATTTTTGAAATTACAGTTAGGGCCAGAAATATTTGGACAGTGACACAGGTTTTGTTATTTTAGCTGTTGACAAAAATATGTTCAGAAATACAATTTATATATAATATGGGCTGAAAGTGCACACTCCCAGCTGCAGTATGAGAGTTTCCACATCCAAATCGGAGAAAGGGTTTAGGAATCATAGCTCTGTAATGCAGAGCCTCCTTTGACATGCGGTCAAAGGAGCTCTCAATTGAGGTGAAGCAGAACATCCTGAGGCTGAAAAAAAGGAAAAAATCCATCAGAGAGATAGCAGACATGCTTGGAGTAGCAAAATCAACAGTAGGGTACATTCTGAGGAAAAAGGAATTGACTGGTGAGCTTGGGAACTCAAAAAGGCCTGGGCGTCCACGGAAGACAACAGTGGTGGATGATCGCCGCATACTTTCTTTGGTGAAGAAGGACCCGTTCACAACATCAACTGAGGTCCAGAAAACTCTCAGGGAAGTAGATGTATCTGTCTCTAAGTCAACAGTAAAGAGAAGACTCCATGAAAGCAAATACAAAGGGTTCACATGTAGATGCAAACCATTCATCAATTCCAAAAATAGACAGGCCAGAGTTAAATTTGCCCAAAAACACCTCAAGAAGCCAGCCCAGTTCTGGAAAAGTATTCTATGGACAGATGAGACAAAGATCAACCTGTACCAGAATGATGGGAAGAAAAAAGTTTGGAGAAGAAAGGGAACGGCACATGATCCAAGGCACACCACATCCTCTGTAAAACATGGTGGAGGCAATGTGATGGCATGGGCATGCATGGCTTTCAATGGCACTGGGTCACTTGTGTTTATTGATGACATAACAGCAGACAAGAGTAGCCGGATGAATTCTGAAGTGTACCGGGATATACTGTCAGCCCAGATTCAGCCAAATGCTGCAAAGTTGATTGGACGGCGCTTCACAGTACAGATGGATAATGACCCCAAGCATACAGCCAAAGCTACCCAGGAGTTCATGAGAGCAAAAAGGTGGAATATTCTGCAATGGCCAAGTCAATCACCAGATCTTAACCCAATTGAGCATGCATTTCACTTGCTCAAATCCAGACTTCAGACGGAAAGACCCACTAACAAGCAAGACCTGAAGGCTGCGGCTGTAAAGGCCTGGCAAAGCATTAAGAAGGAGGAAACCCAGCGTTTGGTGATGTCCATGGGTTCCAGACTTAAGGCAGTGATTGCCTCCAAAGGATTCGCAACAAAATATTGAGAAAAAACTTTTTTGTTTGGGTTATGTTTATATGTCCAATTACTTTTGAGCTCCTAAAATGTGGAGTGTTTGTAAACAAATGTGTACAATTCCTACATTTTCTATCACATATTTTTGTTCAACCCTTTAAATTAAACGTTACAATCTGCACTTGAATTCTGTTGTAGAGGTTTCATTTCAAATCCAATGTGGTGGCATGCAGAGCCCAACTCACAAATATTGTGTTACTGTCCAAATATTTCTGGCCCTAAATGTATAAATAAGTGTATCTTTCTTAAAAATATATAAAATTTTAGTGTTTTTTGATTTGAAGAAAAAGTAACCTTCCCATTGTACTGGTCTACATAATTATTTTTGAGTAGCAGTAAAATGTTAATAACTGATGTTCCTTTCATAGAAAACTAAACTCAACTGAGACTGTACAGAAAAAAAAAACAATGATATTCATAACATTCATATCTAGATTAATGTGACCTCACTGATAAATCATGTTTCTGGGTTGCAGATCATTGATGCCATTTCATTTCAACAGCGTTCAGCATCACCTGCCTGCAGTGAGAATCTGGGAACTTGTTGAGTTTTCTTGGGGAGAGTTGGTTGAGTCTTTGTTTGTACGTTGTCTTTACATTGTTCAGTAAAAGCTCCATGTCTTTGCTCTGTTACTAAACACTTCGGTTTGATCATGTTTCAGTTTCAAATACCACCCATAAAGTTCTGTTCAGCATTTTCGTTTTGTTTGTAGCAGTAGTTCAGACTCCAAGAAAGAAATATGTATTATTTATTGTTAGAAGCGCGCCTCCTGCTGGTTCTAACTTGGTACTACATGCTAAAATAGTTCAGATTTTTGCAGAATCAGCAGTTTTTAAAGACTGCTTGGTCTTAGAAACGGATCTCTTTCTCACCAGAGCACAACAGATATTTAGTAAAATGAAAGGCTTTTGTGTGGAAATCCGATCGTCGCCTCAAACATTCATCGATTAAAATAACAACTCACACACTAATGCAACCTAAACCGAACACATTTGGCTCTTTGAGTCTCTTCATGGTTACTGGAAGTGGTAAACAGAGGAGCCAAGTTATTATGACTTCCTGATGTTTTCAGGAAGAGCAGGAGCTTTTAAAGAGACGATAAGTTTTTCTGACAACTGAAGGTAACATAGTTACCAAAGTGATACTGGCTGGAAAACACATAATACTGGTCCTTTAAGCCAGTATTATGGATGGATGGATGGATGGATGGATGGATGGATGGATGTAGCCTTATGGCCACATACCATATTTTAGTCTTCCTTCTCACTCCTTCACAGCCTAAAGTCACATGGACTATATTTAAGTATAAATACATAATTTTGTTTTATGTCGTCATATTTTCTGATAACATCGATCAGAAATTGTGACCATCTGTGTTTTAGTCCAACTCCTAGTTCGAGTCAAAATATTACATGGTTACACTACCTTGGACTTTCAAACAAACAAACAAACAAACAAAACTCAGGCTCCCAGATGTGATTTGTTGCTTTATTATTTACAATCATAAAAGTTGTGCTTAAAATTACAGGTGGAGGACGTACAAATATATAAACATTCTTAAATATGTCTAAAATATCTTCTCAACATCTATCAGAGAAAACTCTCTTGACATATACATTTTTAATCTCCTCCAAGTGAATTTAAATGTCAATGTATTTAACATTATTGATCTTATTTCTGTTCATCCAGTGTACAGATGGTGGGTGTTTATTTACACCCACACAGCCTGGTCACTGTCCTGCTCTCTGGCTGCAATAGAGTCATTGCCTCGTCGTGTCCAGTAGGTGGCGCCACTGCCTTTTGACTTCAGGACATTTCGATCAAGTTTCACCTTCCCATTTTACTCTTCATCTCACTCTCTCAGTTGTTCTTGGCACATTTTATGACAGAAAAATAACAACAAATATGCTCAAATCAAGTAAAATGCCATGTCAAATGTCAAAATAAAAAGTGCAGTAAAGTGCGTTTCCAGGCCAGGATACATTTCTTCCTAGTGTTATTGATTGTTTGCTCTTTCATTTTACAAAAACAAAAAACAAAAAGAAAGCGTGACCCAGATACCATTACCATCCTCTGATGTTCAGACGCTGCCAGCTTTAGTCTTTGGGTCTTCAGCAATAGAAATCCAGCCCATGCTTCTGCTGGAGCAGGGAGGATTTGCTGGCCTCCTCTGAAGTCTGAGCAGGGCAGTCGGGGGAAAGCGCCCAGGCCGACAGCTCCCCGCTCAGCTTCGTGTCCAACAGCGTCTCCCTCATCTGCTGGTTCTCCCGTGTTGCCGCCTGCCACACCACCTCCAACTCCTCCTCTACGTCCCTAAGAGGAAAAATTGTAAAAAAAAAAAAAAAAAAGAAAAAGAATAAAAAAAACAACAACAAAAAGCAAGGAAATCAGCTCAATCAGTCACTTTGCTTCACTCAGAGTAATCTGCAGTGGCTTTCACTCGGGGAGCTGCTGCAGAGTCTCTGCAGGGGGTCTGGAGGGAGCCTCGCATGCAGTGGATGTGTGAAATTGTCTTGAAACAAATTTGAAGATTTCTTCGGCTGTTGCTTATTGGCCTTTGAGCGAGCCGGAGGGTGTCTGCTGATTTCCACAGTGAGACTGGCGTAACCGTCAAGGCAATTGTGACACTGTGGCGGAAAGCCAGGTATTGGTACAGAAATGTGCGGCACATTGGCTTCAGCAGTTTAAATAGCGAGCGGGTTTGTGGCTGTAAGAAGATAGAGCTGCTCGGTTTTCTAAATGGTACCAAAGTGCCGAAACAGTGTCTACCCTCTTACAGATTCTGGTTTTCCTTTTTTTGTCTCTCTAAAACATTGTAAACCATCAAACAAAGGTTAATATCAGACAGAGAACGTCGATCAGAGCTATCCGATATCCAAAACTATCTGACAAAACTGTTGACAATTAGGATGAAGCAGTTTTTTTTAGATCACTGTGGAGGAAGTTTGAGCCGCTTTTCTTTGCGGAGGGCTTTGAAGGCCACTGCCTGTCAGTGAGAAGGAGGTCCTGATCTTGACTAGGACTCTCCAAAACATTTTTAAAGCCATTCTAAGTTGAAACTACTCCTCTGCTTCAGATTGTTTATGTTTGAACATAAGGTCACGAACTGACGGTCAGGCATTGTACGTCTGCTGTAAAGCAGCATTTACGTTTCTAACAACCGACATTATTTCTATTTTCTAAATGTCACAGTTACAAGGAAGATCATCTCTTTAGAGATTTATTATTTATGTCTTCAAAATCAGAAGTTTTCATACATTTCCTGAGCATTTGGTAGCACTGTCTTTGAACTGAATGACTTTGGTTTTCTTCCCCTGGTCTCTCACAGGAGTTTGCTGGATTTCTGGTCCATTCCTCCTGATAAAACTGGTGGAACCGTCACATTTTCACACCTACCCACAATTCACTCATTGGTTGCGATCAGGGCTTTGTGACGGCCACACCTAAACATTGACTTTGATCCCAACAGCGTAAATGGGAGTGAGGGGAAAGGTGCATTATTGTGATGTTCTTAAGTCTCTCTGTAACTAATTTGGCTGTATGTTGACGGTCATTGTCCATTTGGAAAACCAATCTGCAGCCAAGCTTTGACTTCCTGACTTATGTCTTTAGATGTTCCTTCAATGTTCCACTTTAGTTTTCATCTGACCACATGATCTCCAAAGCCAAAGGTTTGTGTGCATGTGTAAACTGGTTTCCTTACATTTTTTTTAGAGCGATGGCTTCCTCCTCACTTTCAGTTTGTGTTGGTTCAGGACTTATCTTACTCTACATGATGTCACTTTCAGACGGCAGAGCTAAAAACTGTTCTTGTTTTTTGTTTTTGGGATCTGCTGGACTGTTGTTGAAAAAATCTGTAAGAGATCAAATACTTTTGAATCGCAACGTAAATAATTATCTGGAAGGCGGTGTCGAGGAGAACATTAAAAGCTTTTGCCACATGAGGTAATCCTGCCAAACGTTTATGAATCACATATATATTTATGGCATATTTTGTGGCATTGTAAATTAATCTTGATGTATTCTTCCCTTGTTGGTCGGTCTTTCTTTTTTTACTTGGAATAATTTAGCTTGCACCATCTGTCAGGGACACAGACAACGGAAATGAGCCTTGGTTGTAAATTGGTGTATTTACATTTGTGTTGTTCAAAATGTTCATTAATGCGCAATGTTTCCCCTCAGCAAATAAAATGAAGTAAATTAAAACATAATTAGTGGCAATACTGGTTGTTTGTATTTGTCCAGCAATATAATCCATGTTCTGTGGTGGTTCAAGATTTACATTTATTGATGCATCTTGATGTAAAAGCAGCTGTGTGTGGCACATATAACTCTCAATTGATGCTTGATGTCAAGGACTTGCTTCCTTCATTGAGCGTTAGAGCGACTGCTAGTCCATCTGGAGAACATCGTCTTGACCGTGAAGGAAAAAAAAGATAAAACCGTTCTTTCAACTGTCGATGTGTTCCAATGCGAACAAAACAAAAAAGGAAAAAAGAACTTTGTCCCTTGTCGTCTCAGAGTGACAACCACCACATATTCTCCGCTAATTACATCCAATCCAGTTACCAATGGCAACCTCATTCACTGCTGCTTCAGCTCACAGGGAAAAAGATTAATGTGCCTGTGTTGGAGGGAAACTCTTACTGAACACTGGCTTGATTGCAGTGTCTACATCCCACTGAAATGTATTGTGCTGCATCAAATATACCTGGTGCCTTGCAAAAGGGTTCCACCAAGAGAGAGAGAGAAAGAGAGAGAGACTTTTGAAGTTTTTCACATCCTGCCATGTTACAAACTTCAATGTATTTTGTTGGGATTTTGTGAAACAGTTCAACAGCATTGTTGCTTTTGAGTAAAAGGGAAAATACTTGATCAATGCAGGATAGAGAGTTGAGTGTTTGAACTAGCCTTCAACCGCTGGATCTGCTGTGTTTTTGATGAGTATTACAAGAATAATAAATTTAAGAGCTTTATCTCTGTCGGACGCAGAAGGAACATTTCAGTGCTGGGTTCAGGGGTACAACATGACTAGAAATTATGTGTATGAGCTGAAGGCTGCTGTTAGCAAAGCACGACCTCTGTATGTCAATTCAGGTTCTCATTCACTACGGGCTGCAAAGACCAGAAAATAACAAACGGGGATCTTTTACAGCGGCTGCTACAAAAACCGCCACCCATCTCTGCTTGTTCCAGCCGTCTTTGTCATGTCTCTCTAACTGGCAGGTTATTACATGGGCAGGCGAAATATAGTCCTTGACGAATGCCTCAGGTTCGTAGAGAATGCCTCATGATTTGAGAGAAAAGTGCTTCTGATGGACGAGGTAGGCCCTGATCAAACTTCTGCAGCATGATCATCTGTGTACTTGAGTTTTATGAATTTTAAGCACGAGGCCAGCTTTACACATTAACATAAATGACTGTCAGCGCTTTGAGGTGCTCGACAGCAGAGGGAAGGGCTGTTTCAACTCTGCGCTTTAGCAGAATTGACAGTAATACTATTAATACTATCTTAAGAATCTGTTTTAAAGGGGCAGTATTATGTCAAAGCAACGTCTTTTAGTTTTACATCATGTTATGCTGTTATTCCTTCATCAAAAACATTCCTGGAGCGTTGCCTTTAATCTCCCATGGCAACCATTCAGCTTTGCAAAACGCCTGGATGGACCTGGCCCCGCCCTTCAGACTCAGCCTCTCCTCTGAGCTGCAGATTTTGGAGCTTCCGCCACGATTCTCCCACTCAGCTCCTTCAGACTAGCCAGCGGCAATTAGAAGACACCTGGTAGAACTGCATATCTCGAGCTCATTGTGCAAGCTTCTTCTCAGTGCAACGCTGATAAAAAATTATAAAAAACGCTAAAGGGTTGATAGAGAAGCGATGCTGTGATGACCTCCTGATGGCGGAGTTTCAGAAAGAGCAGGAGTTTTTAAAGCGACAGAGGCCCAATTTCCAGGCATTAAAACACTAAGTAAAATTTCTTGTAAGTTACATTTGATAAATATAGCTTATATAATCAAGATCTCAGTTTGTTGGCTGCTGAAAGTAAACTAAATAAAAATGGGGGAAATTTATCAGCAAATTACCAACTTTGGTTGTTGACTTGGAGGTTGCTTTTCTTTTGTATTAAGCTAACCTTTTTGAGTTGAGTAGCTAGGTAGCAGTGGGAGAAGCAGACTATGTTTAGAAGGAGGGAAAAAGAAGATCTGAAAGCTCAATTGCCGCCCCCAGAGCTCCATGAATTCTTGGGCAGTGGCACTTCCCCGGAGGCTACGCACAACTCAGCTGGCAGGCAGCAATCACAGCCGATCAGCATCTCTGCGCTGCACCAAGGGTGGAATATAAAGCAGAGGATGAGAGGGATCGGAGACTGACGCACAGAAAGATTCTTCTGAAGGGAGACGTGAAAAAGTTTCGCTCTTCTTCCTGAGAACAAAGCTGACGTATTTTCTCCCAAAAAAAAAAAAAAGAAAAACAACAAAAACAACCAACTATAAGAATTCTGTCTACAAACAGGACTTTTCTGTAACATTTTGGCCCCGGTGTGTGTTCCAGTGACTTGGCAAGGCTTCACTGTGCCATCAGAACGAGTCTAAGTAGGCTGACCATTTTCTGAGGCAAGGTTCAACTCTGCTCTGATCGTGCGAATGAGCCAAAGACGGAAACTTTTTCCTAATAAGATATATTTCGAGACAGTTGGTATCACTCGATGTCATTAAAAGGATTTTCGGCTGTAAAACCTTGAGCTCCGTTTAATGAGGGGCTTCTGATTAGAAACGTTAAAAACACAGAGCTAAGGAGGAAGCTCTAAGTCATGATCAGAATCTGTTCTTATCCGTTTCGATGAGTCGGTGGTTATAGGGATTTAACCACAGCAAGCGAGTTAAGGGCACACCTCTGAAAAGTTCACAACACACGTAGAAAAACGGCGAAAAAGAAACGGGACGCTTTACTTCCCAGAAAACACTGAGCAAAATCATCTCAATTAGTTACCTTGTTCGATTTACTGGTTTGTAAACGTTATAAGCGAGTTAATACCAAAAAAGAAGTTGATTTACATAATACTGCCCCTGTAATGAAATTGAATCAACCAAAAATCATAGGATGTTGTCAGTTTTTAGCTAGGTTCTCATCAAATGTAAATTAACAAATTTCAATATTAGTCATTAGTCTGAAGGATTAATAAGGCATGCTAGAGCCACTGAGAAGAAAAACACTATTGGACGGGAAGCAACTTGATGTGGAAAGAAAGAAATATCTGTCCCTAACGTACATCTTGGTTTATTGCATCACAAGACATCTCTAAAGATGTCTTAAGCCTTTCATACAAAACAAAAATCTCAATTCATATTGTTTATCCCCTGTTAGTCCGATTTCTCTGAAAGGGTCGACTATTCAGCCACGTGTCTCAGAAACAAACCATGCAGAGCACATGGGTGATCAGAGCAAACTTACAAATCGATCACCAAACTGACTGGCAGTCAGTGATAAGAGAGGCTGAATCTCAGCTGATAGGATCTCGTCCTCTGTATTTACTAAAACACAGATGCCTTTTCCACCCGATGAATAGCGCCGATAGTACAACTTTACTACATAAATTACAAAGCAGGTGAGGCGGACTCAAAAGAACGAACGACCTTCCTGAGATCGGGCGAAGCCGCTCTGGTTAGAGATGTGTCTGATAATGTGTGTGATTCGTCATTAAGATGCCCTCCAGGCAGAGCAGGGCCGATTCTTCAGACAATGTGATTAGCTTGCTTTCATTTGATAGCAGCGGGCATCAGGCCCGGAGACGGGTCTAAAAACAGACCAACCCACGGTGGGAGAAACAGAGAAGGGAATTGTTGAGAGTTTTCTTCTTTTTTTTCCTGGAGCAATCTGATTATTAGAAGGGTGCTATATTTATATATGATAAAAACCATGAATATTCAATAAAAATAATACCGAGTACAGATTTATTATCAGGCTGCACAAACTGTGCAGCGTAAACAATCTCTTTTTCCAACCCTTCCATTCATTATTTCAGATTTTTTTGAAAGAAACAAATCTGTTCTTTATTTAAGGCTGAAAGATAGCAAGATTAAAGCTCATGCTTGCCACAAAAAAAAAAAATCCAAATCCATCCATCCATCCATCCATCCATCCATCCATCCATCATCCATCCATCCATCCATCCATCCATCCATCCATCCATCCATCCATCCATCCCATCCATCCATCCATCCCATCCATCCATCCATCCATCCATCCATCATCCATCCATCCATCCATCCATCCATCCATCCATCCATCCATCCATCCATCCATCCATCCATCCATCCATCCATCCATCCATCCATCCATCCATCCATCCATCCATCCTTTTTTTTTTTTTTTTTTTAGAAATCCATCTCCACATATGGTTGCGAATACGCCCGAGAATCTCTCCTGGACTCCCCTCGGCAGACTGAAGCTTAAGGGGTGCTAATGTCCCTGGTGGCATCCCATGATAATGTCGCAGCATCTTCGCTGCTTTTTATCATGATGCCGCTGAGAAACTTCCTGACACGCTGCATCACATTTCGGTGTGGCATCTGCAGTGAACCTGAGAGCAGGATTCAACATGTTATGGGGACGTCTCTGGGGTCTCACTCTCCTTTCTGGAGAGGATTTTTGAAAGTCAATTGTGAGAAAAAGAAGAAAAAGAAAGCCGTCGGCGTGGTGAGAGTGATCCTTCCGCCTCCTCCTGTGAGTTGTTTTATCTCCAACGTCTCTCCATTGAATTACATATAATCGTTATATTGCTCCTGCTGCTTTTTATATCTTAAAATAAAATGAGATATATTTCCTCCATAGGAAGTGTTTCCTTTTCATTACCTGGAATGTAACCCCAATTACAAACACAATCTTTTATTTTTTGTCCATAAAGTCTTGTCTAGTTTCCAGTGTAAATATTTGAGGACACTTGAAATATGACAAAAGAAATGTAGAAATTCAGCAAGAGAAATATGTTTCAGTAAACAAAGTCTGTCAGTGGTACTAGTACATTTTTAAAATTAAAATTAAGAGACAAAACAAGCTCATTTATCTCGCTAAACTGTCACTTACGGCAGATAAACGGCTTTCCTGTAACTGTAAGTTGTTTGTCCGTCATTGGCACATTTAGCAGCGAGTGCATGAGGTTGATTGATAGCGATACGACCCTCCTACTGGCTCCGCTTGCTCACTTTTGATTGGGAGTGGTTCATCTCTTCAAACAGCGACAGTAGCTCAGGGAGCAGGTGGAGAAGATTGATGTTTTCACAGATAATGTGTCTCATGGCAAATTGTCACAACTTTTAACACACATGTAAAAACCATATTCTTTACAAAAGTCGCGTGATGCAGCTTTAATGAGCTAAATCAGACTATTAGATTGTAAAACGTGGTCAATGTTGTTTTCTTACACCTTTTTCTTTCTACACACACAGTTGTCTTTCATCTCATTGTGTCCCCTCTTCTCATTCATACATTATCTCACTATCCTCTCCCGTCCCTCTCTCTCTCTCTCTCTCTCCCCTCTCTCTCTCTCTCTCTCTCTCTCTCACTCTCTCCTCACCCTCCCTCCTACCGTTTGGACTGCAGCAGTTTTTCCTCAGCCTCCTGTCTTTCTCTCAGCAGCTCCTGCAGGTGAAGGATCTCCCTCTTGTAAGAAGCCGTCCTCCCCTCCGCAGCCTCCTCCAACGCTGCCAGCCTGGTTGACGCCTGCCTCCGGTATACCTGCGCACAAACACACACGCACGCACACACATGCAAAAGGGAATGACATGAGGAGTGTTGCTATGAAGAAGGTGGACTTAAATGAAGGACAGCACAGCAGAGACAAGTGGAGCGGAGGAGGGGGTGTCACACACACTGGGACAAGGTGAGGAGTAACAGCAACACACACACACAGGCACAAACTGCAATCTGTAGATTCCCCCTCCACCCGTCATGCGACACGTTGTTGTGAGAAACGTCGGGACTTTTCCTGCATGTTTTTTTGTCTGAAGTGTGTGTGAATACCTGGATGTGTGCGTTAGGCAGCATTTAGGAAGCATTTAGCTGGTAGGTTTAAAGGCGGGTGTGTTTACAGATTAGAAGCTGTTTTGCTGCTGACAGTTCCGAACTGTTGCTGCTAGTGCAGCACACACTCAAACAAGTGGAATAAGAGGCTCCACTGATGGAGAACACTGACAGAGGAGCAAGTAGGTGAGATCTCAGGGGAATGAAATAAAGGACAAGAGCTGAAAAAGATTTGATATTTTTGTGTGCGCGTTTGTTGCACCATTTGTTAGTTAAAGCATGAAATAAACACTTCCGCCACGTCTGCACATGTCTGAATTTTAGAAATTTTTAAAAGGTGATTGTGACACTTTTGCACGAAAGCAGCAACATGAAGAGCTTTTTTTTTTTTTTAAATGAATATGAATTTGATGCAAATTTGCCAATTAACGTTGATTGTGCTCCCAAAACTGCATAATCGCTTTATCCTGTTAAGCCAGAGCCAGTGAAGAAATATGAGAGAAGCGTTCTGATGTAATAATTCCAGAATTCGCCACAAGCAAATTTCACCCCTGACTACTCCTGTCTGTTGTTTGCACAAAGACCGAGAATAGACGGGGGAGCAGAGCAAACAAGTTGAACTTATTATATTAATCTTACAGTGTCTTTCTCTCGAGGGCAGGGGGCAAAATAGAAAGAGAAACTTGTTGCTGCTCCTTTAATTTCAGTGCTGCACTCTTTCTGTTCAGGCTTCTTCAAAGCGGCGACAGTAAACCATAAACTGCTGATGTTTACAACAAGCTGCCCCCCTTTGAGAAATCGAAGTGGATACTTTGCGTTGTTTTTCCCATCTAGACAGTATTCCTGATTTATAGTCTTTTGTGGCTTCATACCACAAAAATACTCTCTTTTAAGTGTGCTTTTAAATTATATTGAACTATATATACATGCTCCTTCTTTCACATTTCACTGCACTACAACCACAAACTTTCAGTTTTACTTAGGTTTTTTTTTTGTCACTGACTAAAATAAATCATGTCAAATTTGAAATAAAAGAAAACAATACATAGTCCAAATAAGATTAGAGAAAGAATATCTGAAAAGTGTGGTGTGCATTTGTGTTCACCTTGTCTGAAAGAATAATTTGCTGAAACCACTTTTTGCTGCAATCTGGGATTTCTAAGTCTGAACGTTTTCCAATTCTTCTTTGCAAATTAGCTCAAGCTACACAGAAAAAAACATTTGTGAGTGGTAATTTTTAGGTCTCAACTTTGACTGGGCCATTCTAACCTGTGAACTCTGGCTGTATGTTTAGGAGTTGCGTCTGTTTTCTCCCACAATTGAGCCATATTTAGCTCCCTAGTACAGTAGGGAACTGTTCCATAATGTATTAGGGAATACTTCCTGTGTTTCCTAGTAAAGAATGCAGGCCCACAGCATGATGCTTCCGTTTCCATTTTTACAAGCAGACAAAAACTGTTGCATTGGTGCACACCTTGTTATTCACTCCAAAGTGACTTCTTGCTTTATTTCTCCTGTAGCTTTTTTTTTTTTTTTTTTTTGTAGTTTTGCCATACTCTTTCCATTTCCAGATGACGGATGGCTCTGAGCTCTTGAAGAGGCTCACAACCTGGATATTGTTCTATAACCTAAGCCTGTTTTATACTTCTCCATAACTTTATTCCTGACCTGCTGTCTGCTGTGTTGCTTGGTCTTGACTCCTCCATTTAAACTTTGTCACCCGTTTCACTGAAACAGACGACAATCATAATCATATCCTGCCAGTCTGTCTAAAATCTACATCAATTTGGATTTGACTGATCCGAAGTTGTTCTGTTAGTTCAGTGGGATTCTCTGGCCTGTGTTTATACCTACAATAAATTACACACAGGCAAACCCTCTAGCAAGTGTAGCAGCACTGAGGAAGGCGCAAAAACAGAAGATACTCATTCATGTTCGTCTTCCTAATATCACTGTACACCGTGGATAGCTGTCTGGACTGCTATAGACATTAGCTAGTTATTTAAATACCAGACTCTTATTTGTTGATAGTAGTTGTTTAATGCATCATAAAGGGTTTTATAAGATAAAGAGGTGATACGGGATTAAAGCCACTGACATTGTTCAGTGGAAATACGCTATGACATGATGTTTGAAACCTTTTGTCAAATTGAAATGTATATTCTCTCTTTGAGTCAACCTTGATATTATCTTGATATTTTTACCAGTAACATGAGTTCTGAAGACAACTTGTTGCCGAGAATTTTATTTAGATGTCTCAGCACATGGAGGCAAAACTCCAAATGTACACACTTTTCAGATTTTTACAATGTTGGTCGACCCTGATGAAATGTACTTAAGTTTGTGTTTTTGTCATGTAACTGGGACGTAGAGGCTCATGGGAATTTTTTAAAGGTTCTAAAAAAATCTAAAAGAATCAAGCTTTTTTTTAAACATATTATTACTGACTAAAAACATCAAAATTTTTCTTTGTTTTGTAATAAACTGAAATGTAAACAGCCTAAGGACTGTGCTTAGGAATTGGCGATTAGTATGGGTACTGTTGAAAGCGTTGGTACATTATTGCTGGCCATGAAACATTTTTGGCAAACAATTAATAGAGTGATTTTCATATCAAAAATGAGTAGAAATAAAAACAACCAATATAAACACAAAGCCTGCATAACTGCATAGGGAATATGTCTTTTATAATCCTTTCTGTGTTGAAATGAAGAAAAACAAATATATATGTATATATCTAAACACTGTCCATTTATTTCTCTACAAGTTCTTCAGCTAGGAAGCATCTCATTTTACCCCAAAACATGTACCTCACCCAGCCGGAAATGTTGCGACATTATTCCATTTTCCGTCCTGCCACAAAATGTCTCCTTCCGTATGAGCCGCAAATCTTGGTGCATCACTGGCTGCCGGGTTTCAATTCTGTTCAGAAGTTTCGCTGACATTTGCATTTTTTAACTCCATTTTGTCACAACATTTATCCTTCTGTTAGCAAGCCAGCGTGCAATAGTTTCAAGCAATAAGTTTCAAGCTGTGACTTTTAGTCAACCTACTCCAGGTTAGCTCTGCCCCACAAATCGCCATGATTTGACTAAGATGAGATTGTATAAATTCAGGACAAATGCTCTGGTGAGTGAAGCAGACACGCAAAGAGCAAATAAGACAATTAAACATTATTGAGCAAAGATGAGCAGGGGTGGCTCTGAAATGAGACGGAATGAAAGCAAAAAGAAGGAATAAGTAGGAACAAATTTAACCATGAACTATTAAATGTCTCTCTGCAAGGCAGTTATTTCCTGTTAATTCCCTCCTGTGCCGAGCGATGAATGCAAATGGTGCTGTCTGGGTCCAGAGCTCACAGCCAAAGAATCCAAATGTCTCGGGGCGCACAGGGAGGCGTGAGGGCACCAGCATCTGGCCAGCTGACGCGGTGACATTTAGCCTGCTCTGTAAGCTGCCAAACCTACCAGCCGTCCCTGCCAGATTTAGGCCGAGGGGGCGCTCGCATTCGCAACAAGGCAACCAGAATACTAATTACTGATGCAATAGTTGATTCTAACAACAATTTTTACTCTCATATCAATTTGCTCTGTTCGATCATCTTTACCATTAACAATGTGCATTCTTGAATGATGTGCCATTCTTTTATTGCTTGTACAAATCAATCATGATCAACAAAATGTGACTTTTTTGACTGTAGATACTGAACATGAAATTAGAATGAGAATTTATTGCGGGGGTTTTTGTCAACAATCAGATTAAAACCCAACACCAAAAACAGTGCAAACAATCCATGAAATATACACCTTATAAACATAAATTGGTGATTTTTATAATCGTATATATATTTAGGTAGATATGTATACAACATATATGCGACAGACTGGCGACCTGTCCAGGGTGACCCCTCCTCTCGCCCGGAACGCAGCTGGAGATAGACTCCAGTAACTCCAAACCCCACCAGGGACATGGGTGAACAGATAATGGATGGATGGATGCATAAATATACCATAATATAATTAGTGCATGTGAGAGATCAGGATATTAATTGCTTTCAGAAATGAACTGTTTTGAGTTTGTTTTTGAGTAAATGCATAATATTCAGCCCCTTAAAGACGGTGAATATCGAACATATCCACACTCAGTGCTGTTATTGCAGCCACATATGCACTGAACACTCACTCTAAGGGTGTGAATATTTATGCAAACACTTATTTTTTGTTCAGTATCTGTATGTGTCATTCAGTTGTAGAAATCAGTTTTCACCTTGACATTAATTGGTTTTTTAAAATCATTTTTTTGTTGATCATGATTGCTTCCTAAAAGCAACAACAACAAAAAAACAGTGTTGGTATTTTTACAAGCACTGTAGTGAAGACTGAAGAAAAATGTTTAAAAACACAGCTTGAGATTCATAAAAACTTTATGATATTCTGTAAATTTCTGGCCTCAAACTTCCAGAGGTCTCACTTCATTTTTGACCTAAATGAATACATTTAGAGAAGATTTCTGCAGAGGCAAACTCTAAATCTGCCAAAAAGTAGTAAGGTGTTTTGTTTAGTTTATTGCTTTCTTGTCTTAGGACAAACAATGAAATGAAACTATTGTGCTAATTCCTATAAATTTATCCTACCATAAATTGCAGTAATGTCCATTAATATGCGATATCCTAATCAATTAAATTGAACTAAATTCAATAAGATGTAGACTAGAACTACCGCTGCTCATAACAAATAACTAAACCATATATCTGACTCTTAACGTTTTAAAGAACTAATATCTTCCACACGATCAGAATAAAGATCATAATAAACCTGTTTGGAAGCTGATCGGCGAGGCTGATAGCAGTCAGATGTCTGTGCAGCAGCAGACATAATGCTGAATGCTGGGAATGAGATTCGCTGTCGGTCTTGACTTTGCCTCTGAAAAATCCCAGCTCCAAGTGAATTACTTGTTTTACTAAGTCTCTTGTTTTGAAAGGAAAACCTTCGAATGCTGTGCTTCTAATTTGACCAATAATGCTCAGATTAAAGGTCATGTTAGCGTGTGCTAACATTCTGAAAAGGATTCACTTTTCTCTGAATGAGCTCCAGTGTTGTATCTGCCTCATGCTGCAGGCAGCAACTTCTAAGATCTCGCTGCAGAGCAGAGCCAAGCGCTGCACTGTAAACACTCTCCTCCCGCCTGACTGTTACTTTAATTAACACCTCACAATCTCAGTAACAACATCATGTCCCTTGATCCGTTCCATTAATTCACAAAATCAAATGCTACTTAAAGCCCCCGAAGCAATAACTCTATTCAACAAGCTATAAAGCGTCTGTCCACGCATGTGTAATCAGATTAACCTTTTCAGCCCTAATTAGGCGACTGCAACATCCGTCTCAGTGCATCAAACAGAGGAGAGACCGGTTCACTGTGTGGAGGAAGAAGAAGCTGGTCGGAAACAAGACGTCAACAGGCTGAACTGGTTTGAAAAGTGTTGGAAAGCAGACAGAGTACAGAGCAAATGGATTCCATTGTAATAATTGGATTTTAATGGGGTCTCAACAACTCCAAATTGATATGTTTTCTCAACATGAAAATAAAGCTGAGGCGTGAGGGCATATATATATATACACACACATGGCGAAAACATATTACCCAGTTTTAGGATTTGATGTTTATGCACCTAAAATGACAATCTAATACTTTGCTGAAGCAAAAATATTTTAGTTGGCATGAAAGCACGATCCCGTTCCTGCTGTAGAACAGAGTTATTTGCGATCAGTGAGCAGCCGGCTCAACCAATAAGTCGTTTCGCTTGTGAGCTGCATTTTGATGAGGACATGAAAGAGTTTGAAAGTCTGATGTGGCTGCTTTTTATTCTAGATTTTGTATAAATTAGTCACTAACGCGTCAGCAGTTGATAGCTTGGTTGCGGCTGTATTTACATAAGCAAATAAAGACACAGCTTCCATAGCTGGCAACTCATACGGCTTTTAAATAGCCGCAGAGGAAATAAAGCAGTTTCTAAAACTGCAGAAAGATCAGCTTCTGCAGAATGCAAGCAAAGCTTTTTAAAAAGGTATTTTCCCTTTGACAACTCTAGTCCTTATGCTGAGATCAGAGATAACCGGCAGCTGCAGCAGGTCATATTCTGGTTGTCTTGGTTTGTTTTGTTTTTTGTTTTCTTCTCTCTGCCTTACGCTATCCAGTCCTACCTGCATCAGCTGGCAGGAAGCCACATACCCAGTTATAGGTCACATGCATTGGTACAGAGGCTGCTCATGAAATATGCATTGATAGGCATAATCCTGACACGCCGAAAAACTAAAAATACCTGATTTGTCATTACTGTCATGACTGGAGGTGGAAGGAGAAGAGGTGTAGAAATTTTGAGAGTGAATGCTGGCCTAATCAAAGAAAAGAAACACAAAACAATAACCAAATCCCCACAGTAATTCAAACAACGCACGCTTTTGGCATAACGGCACACACATTCAGTTGTGTTTTCATAAAACGCTGAATCCTAAAACTGAGAAAAAAAACAACACATTCAGTGTGTAGAAGTTAACAGAGACCGAGTTAGGTGGGACATTGACACTGAGTAATAATTTGTTATAATGTTTTATTTCCCTGCACTTTGAAGCTGCTGAGTTTTATACGTGTTATTGATTTTAATAATGTTGATGTCAGGTTGGGCTCTCAATTAATTTGAATATTCTGACAACAGCGATATCAGCGTCTTTTGATGTATTTGAGGTGATTCACAAAGAGGACATTCTGACAGCAAAGGTCAACACTTTCCGTAACAATCTGCACAGAGAAGAGGCGGACAAAAGACGTAAATGTGTGTATCTTGGGGTTTGGTGGATGAAGGGCTGACAAGCAAGACAAAGGCAATTGGAAGTTTTTTCATCTTGGAAGAAAAAAATCCCACAGCAGACATCCGTACTCCAAAAAAATGGCAACATTTTCGTAATTTTCTCACATTTTAGTGCATGCTTTCCTTTTCTAACTTTAGAGTCTGATCCCGAGCGAAAGCACAGAATTTAACTCAGTATTTTAGCTAATTCTTGTATGCTAATATGAAAATATGTTAATGTGTTTTCTCAGCCGACAAACACCCCAATACCAGATTAAATCTGGGGATGCAAACAATATTGGCTTTACAACACATAAAATGGAAACATGGCTTTGACTTGACCCATAATCCACTTAGATACAAAACTATATAAACAGAGTTAATGTAAATACAGTTCCTGAGATTAATGCAGAGGATAGAATATAGGAGGGTGATTTTTTTTAACAAGCTATTTGTAATGTGCACAAAATGAAAGAAATCTCTTTTGGCGCTAATTGCAGTATGCATATTTTTCACTGCCAGGTTCAGAGGCTGAAAGCCCTTGTGGATCTGTGTGTCACAATAATTAGATCTCTAAATTAGTCCAGACATATGAGAAATGATGTCACCTAAAAGAAGCTCTGAAACGTGTTTTTTTTTTTTTTTTGGTTTTCTGTTCAACTTGATATACGGAGCTCGGAGTTATGTTCTTGGTACGGCTCAAGCAGCTTCTTCTTTCTGACATGTTTCAGGGGGATTTTTAACGCTACACACCTGTTGCAGAAATATCTAACAGTCAGCAAGTCAAAGAGGAGCCTGTTGGCCATTTGCCAGTCTTCACCTATTCAATGTATATTTTATGATCGTAAATGAATGGACGACAGTTTTTCCTTCACATTGCTTCTCCATGATCGGAAGAGGGCTGGTTAATGCATTGACACAAGTGTTAGAAAATAGCCAATATGCAGGACCAAACACTTTCAAAACGATAAATCAAAGCCCTTTTCAGCAGTTCCGGCAAACCCTGTTAACCTATACTAATTCATTTTTAATTAGCCACAGGCTGTACGTCCCTTGCGGATTGCCACTGTCGGAGAATACATTACAGAATACACAGAAGTCCTGCACCATCCTTTAGGAAATGAATAATAGAAGAAGAACTGATTGTACTAAACACATAAGTTGCGCGTGCAACACTTTGGAGAAACTAATAATAAATTCCTCAAATTGAAGAAGAAGTATACATTTCTTGGAAACATTGTGGTTGCAACTCAAACTGAAGTCTGGGAGCTATGACCGGTGCTTGAATTGAAATGATGTTATGCTGCAGTGAAAACAAGCTCAGGAGACCAAGTACAATCACAGTCTGACTGACAATCTGGGCAGTGAGTCAATGGCTGTCAAACCAACTGGCTGAATGCAAAGACCCTAAGTTGACCGGCACATTGCTGAGTTGTAACGGATTGATGCTCGTTATTTATTGGATGTACATCTTCAGAATGGGATACAAACATAAATTTAATCAAGAAAGATACAACAAAGGGATAAATACGGATATGAGAGTTAATTTAGTTTAAAACATACAAAGACCAACAGGGCTGAGACGACTAATCAGGTTAATCGTAATTAATTGATTATTGAAACGATCGTCAACTACTTTAGTGATTGATTAATTATTAACTGGAGAACATTGGCTAAAAGAACATTACACAGAGCAGTAGTTCTCTGAAAAAAAATCTCATATTAAGCACATTTTGCTATCCAATTATGAGCCAGTTAATCAAAATAATAAAGAAAAAAAACCTCAACAGATCAGTCCTGCCCTATATTGATCTTAACTCAGGCAGAAGGGGCTGAGCTCATCACATGTTGATACCAGAAGTGTTTTTTTAGCTGCATATGGATCATTTGCCACAAATGAACAAGCGCACACTAAGGGAATGCTGTGTTGCTTAGCATCTTTTAATGCGTCTCTAATATTGGATAAATAAGGCTTAAGTAGCTAAATGAAAAATGTGCAGTACTCTATACACATATATATACATACAATGGACATAAATATTTATAATACATCAATAAATCAGGGCAATAATCAGCTACTACTGGAAATGACGGGCACTGACCGTAGGAAATGTTAGTTTCGTCTGAAGCAGGATTATAAAGAAAGCACGTTCCCGAAAGCTGCAGCCTCCCCCAGGCCACTTAGTTTGCACACAGAAACTACAAGTCAGTGCTGTATTCAGCTGTCTGCGAGCACATCGAAGGCCGAGTATAAACTAGCCCTGACCCATCAGAGTGTCTTTGACCAATGCTGCAGCAATAAAAGTGTGAAAACAGTCAGAAAAACAAAAATGCTGTCATTTTGGTCCTTCATTTTGCAGTACGCTTTGTCTTAAGACATGACATACAAATAATGTCATGAATCACTTAAAGACCTCACCTTACATTTCTTTTTTATTATTATTTTAAAAGATCAGACAAAGAAGGCTTTGTTAGTCCAAAGGATAAAACTTTGAGATTAGTGGATAAAAGAATCTGAGTGCTAGTCGGAGGTGAAACTTGAACTGTTTTCTTACCTATTCGAAGGACAGAATGAAAGTAACAGGTTTTGTGTCCAAACTGAAAGCATTTCAAATCAAACGGAAAATGAATTTTATATGAGATTACTTTCAATTATTCTGGAAAGTCATCTTCAGTGGGAGCAAAACTGACTCCTGCTGCTCAAAACACAGTGTAGTATTCCAGGAGCCCAAAGATTAAACAACATGTAAGTTTTATTATCATGCTTGTCACCATATCTTATCTATCGCAATATTGTTAATTATAAACTAACAATACGGGTAGTAGTCTTCCACATTCAGGTTCTCGTACTGGAAGGAGGCCAATTGATACCAGCTGAAGCACAAAGCATCCCTACAGATTAAACTCTGAAACCCTATTTTCTGTATATCGGCGTATTAAAACGACATAATAACAGTTTGACAGAGCCCAGACCTTAATAGTCTGATAAAAGGTTGAATCTTGTTCCTTAGAAAGAACCACATGTTACGTAAAACTTGATAAGTGGATCTAGAAGGAAGCTGTTTCCAAGAAAAGCAGGATAGCTTGAATCACTAGAAACAAGCAACATTTTGTTACCATGGAATCACAATTTACCTTTTTTTTAAATGATAGGACACCAGTTGTCCTTCAAAGAGCTACTACCAATCGTCTTCTAATATTCAATCCAGCAAAGAAGGATAAATCCAAAGTAAGGCAGCTATTTGGTTGAATATTGACTATGAATCAACAGTTTATATTCAAATAAACTACATGAAAGCAAAATTTGATGCAAAAGAAACTGCAGAACAAGTCGAAATAAAGCAAAGACCTCCTAACCACTGCTACAACTCTGTAGTCCAGACAAGAACTGAGGGAAAATGTTAAAGAAGTAGAACCTTCTATCACCTTTCCCCACAGATCAATATCACCGCTGGGTTTTGCTTTGTCAGTAAGGGCACAGGGATGACACCCTGATCTAATTCCCAGGCCATAAATCATTCATCACCAGCAGGTACACACAGTCAGAGCAGTCTGAGAAGAAGGCAAAATCCTGACCTTTTCACGCTGGGAACTAAAACATCCTCTTGCTTCTCTCTGTTCCCCTATGTCTCCCTGACTTCACCGTTCAGCTAAACATAACCATTTCTAAATCTAACACTCTCTTTTCAATCTGTTCCCATATGTGTCCCCCAGAACATGACTTGAAGATGAGCAGTCCTCCGGCTACTTCAGAAGAGACGGACTGTCCTCCCCCAGAGGAATTAGAGTGCAAAATCTGCTACCAGCGTTTCAATGCCAACAACAGGAAGCCTAAGATTCTGGACTGCCTACATCGGGTGTGCTCCCGATGCCTCGTTAAGATTCTGGACATCACAGACGGAGCGGGCTGCGTTCCCTGCCCCTTCTGCCGACACCAAACTGAAATCACTGAGTACCAGGTCTCCGCCCTGCCTGACGACGTCAACATCATGTCCCACCTGACAATGCGAGAAAAGTCCTGCTGTTTGGACAAGAAGAGAGAGGTGGTCTTGACGCCAAAGAGTTTGTCCTCCACCAGCCCATCCCATGACTCCTCAAACTGCCTGGTCATCACCATCATGGAGGTTCAAAGGGACTTGCAGCGCTCCCCGAGCAACAATGGCAGCTCGGATATCTACGCCGACCAGAGCCTGGACTCTGTCTCAATCGGTTCCAACGGACCCACTGATCATGATGCGCTTTCGAAGCTCTGCAATCACGTCCCACGTATTCTGGTGTGGCTACTTGGTTTCTTATACTTTGGTTCGCTGCCCTTAGGAATCTATTTGTTAGTGATCCAGAGAGTGACTCTAGGAATCGTATGTGTTAGCTTAGTGCCATCGAGTCTGACAGTTTGCCTAGTGTATGGGTTCTGTCAGTGCCTGTGTCAGGGCATGTGTGACTGCTTTGCCCGGGGCTGAGAGTATGGAAACCAGTGGACCGAGGGATAAGAATAAAGTAAGCTCCAGAAGTAAGAAAGCCAGGGTGATATCATCCTCTTCATGGGGCTTAATAGCACTCCTAGCAGGCAGCTGTCCTCATGCATAGAAAGGACCACGCAGAAAGAAACAGAAACCTATCTTTAGTGATGTGCTCTGCTTTCTTCACGCCTACTGCTTCGATATCAGTTTGGTCAAGAGGAACAGAATCACTGACAAGCTCAGCCAGCAACTGGAGCCTGCAGTATACCTACAGTCCTGTAATGTACGTTTCTGTGTATGTGCCTGAGTTGTTCTGTATTGTGAATATAAGCTGGTCTTACAGTCTTTTAGAGCAGGCACTCGATATTTCACGCAAGCAGATTTAGGAGAAAATGACATAACCATACATTGCTAAAGTACTGATACTGAGTTCGTCTCATTTTGTCATGCTTCAACAACATTCGGTGTTTCACCTTTTAGAAGGATGAGAACACTTAACTTACAGTCAGAACTGCAATCATAGAATCAATTTAAGCGTGCTCATCTGTTAAAATGATTGACTCACAGACACACTATGTCTAATCTGACTTAGCTTGAGCTGTTTTGCAAAGTAGAATATGCACACACAAAAAAAATCAGGTGCCCTGATGTGGAAAGCACTTGCAGCTTTAATTCCAGCAACAAGCTTTGCCAGAGGGGGTGAACAGCAAATGTTTTGAAAAAGATTTGGATAAGCATGAATTTTTTCCTTCTGCTGCACAAACATGGTCAACTTGGTGTTGGTCTATCTGACATGACATGAATGAAGTACATTGTAGTTTACTTTTGGAACTTGGCAAAGTGTGGAAAAACTTTAAGAAGTATGCGTTTACGAGACAAACATTGAAATTACAAAACATATTTACTTATTATGCAGCAAAATGAGATAAGAAAGGAATATAGGAAATCAAATCCTGTGAAAAAGGGGAGTTACATATGCGGCACAATCAAAAAAGTAAAATTTTCCAAAATTTACTTGTATAGATGATATAAATGATTGGTTTGTTCCAAACCCTTATGGTTTTGCTATAACTGCTCCAACAATGGGATTGGCCAATGTTAGTCATTTTGTTTAACTGAAGCAGAGACTCCATCTCTCATTGTGGTCATCTCACAAAGAAAACATCTATAATATCAATAAACATCGGTGATTGCCATAACAGGAATTTTAATATCGGATATTGATATTGGCCCAAATTTTCATACCTATGCATTTCTAGTTCTAAGATTTGAATACTGTTATAATACTACATGAGCTACAGATTTGTTTTATGTAAATCATATACTTTCCAATTAGTTCTGACTGGAGTTAAAATTTGTGTATTTAGGATTGAACAATTTTCCAAAAGTTTTTTTTTTTTTTTTAATAACTCCATGTATTTTTTTTTACGTTGTTGTGTCAAATTTGCATGCAAGACATTGTGAACTGATGCAAAAAAGACTGATATTCCCAGCAGCAACTCAGAGAAAGCTAAAAACTGTTTAACTTTCTAATAATTATTCCGATATGTGAGCTGCACTGCTGTTCACAAAGAAGGTGGTTTGAATTGTATGGGTTTCAAAGACACACAAAGCGTTTGTGTGTTCAGAGCCAAGTCCATGCCAAATAATTTGACAAACTCCATCCTTCAGGCTTTCACACAGCCAGAGTCAATTTAACTTCTTTTGTGTGTGTGTCGATAACTGAGGGCTTTGGAATTACTTGTTTTATGTATCTAATGATAAAATTCCAGTAATAATTTTGAAATTTAAAACTATTTGTCATCAGAGAGCAAATGCAGCCATTTAGGAGGTGCTTTCTGAAAGGCTTTCTGTCTAATATAAATTCTAGTAATTCCTTTATGTTTCAGTTTGACTGCCACAAATCAGCTTCAAACTTGAACATGTTGATGTTCTCACAGTACACAGTCGGCTGAACTCCAAAGCCTAAAGTTTCTCTTTCTTATATGTTCTTCACCTCTTTTAATCGCACATTTCTGTCTGTGTCAATGCCCTCTCCAAAGTTTCCTTTATTTGTACACTGTTTGCTTACTACCACATGATTACATACAGTTGCCATAAGAAGATAAAATAAATGGAGAATTATTTTCTATATAAAGTGTGTGTCTTTGAATCTACCTACTGCTGCGCAATAAGAATTAAAATTATTGTCACGAGTGGATCAGGCTTGAAAAGACACCAGCACACTCACGTCATACTTCAAAAATCAATAAAAATGATTTTTAGGAAGCAAAACGTGAAGAAAAAAAACAACAGTCTTGAACTTATAGGTATTTTTCTACCAAGCCAACTATGTTGTTCATGTAGTCTGACAACTAAATGAGAATAACAAATCAAATCACAATTATTATTATATTATAGATATCAATCTCGCAAACACACAGGAAGGCTTGGAGGATACAATATTTCAAGAGTCATGAATTTTCACTCTGAATTACAATAACACATTTTGTTCGTTGGATTCATTGTTAAATAATTGTGAAATTTGCGAATCTGTTAGCTGCTAAAGCTAACAGTGAGTTATCAGGACATAACATGATTAGGATAGAGCTATTTGTTAGCAGCTTTTAAAAAACTTTCCAAAAGGAATAATTTTTAAAATACAAGGTTTCATGCAGATGCATTATTTAAAGCTACAGTATGTAACTTTTACATAAAATATATTGTCTTTCCAGATTTGTTAAAACTGTCATTATTTCATGACAGTATAATATGATTGAGATAATCTGTGAAAAGATCAGTCTCCTTACCCTCCTCCCTGTGCTGATGCTAAATGTGCTAATGGCAGAGAAACATTTATCATTCAAGGAAAACTGTTTAGCCGCCATCATTGGTGGTCATGCTAACTAACGTTAGCATTCGTGTCAAGATAGGTTGTGGTGAACACACCAACAAGGGGTAGAGCGTGAGCATGAAAGTGATTGACAGCGCCAAGTCCCTCCTCCTGGTTGTTTCTGACTGAGTGGTGTATTTCAGGAGTCTGTACTGGGAGAACTAGGAGATGGCAGAGCTAACTAAATTAAAAACATAGAAGTTAAATTAAAATTTCACAACACAGAAGAGATGGGATAATAAGAGACTATTTCGATTTCCTAAAAGAAAATGTAAATCTGGGTCAGGAACTACATGGGTCATTCAAACTTGTGACTCCATAAAATATGCAAGATTTTCAGGTGTTTCTAGGAGATGGACCAGCATGAATATTAATCGCGTGTGAATAATTTAGTGACAACCTGCTTTCTCTTTATACCACCAAATAACACAATTCATGAGCTGGTGTGAGGCTAATAGGTTGATACCAGGCAAAGAATATCTGAGAACAGTTTTATCATTATTTCAATGTGAGAGAAAAAAAGTGGAGGCCAAAGGCAAAAACTGAAACATTAAGATTCACCTTTCGATGAATTCCATACCGAGGATGAGGAAGTTCGGCACTTCACAGAAGGGAGGCTTGCACAACCGATGAAGCATCGATTTATGACGTTCTATCACCTTTCTGAAAACCACTGGACTTTAAAATGTCATCGCCATGAAAAGTCTCAGTGAAGTCAAAATACCAGAGAGGGAACTCTGTGAAGTTCCACAAGCTGAGAGGAAACATGAGGATAGAAAGAGGGCAAAGGAAAAATGCGGAAACTAGCATTTCTTGTTCTTTACAGTTACATCATTTAAATATATGGGGTTACACCGGGGTCAGTGGCTGGATTATGCTAATACTCTATCTGATTTTTCTGAGAAATGTTCATGGCTGTGATGTTTGATATATCATTATTTGTTTCTGGAGATTGTGGTTGAGGAGAGAGTTTGGTCTTTGGTGTCTGGTGGGCAAGAGTAATTAATTCCAGTGAAAATCCTACTAGAGTTTAGCAAACTGCATTGTTACCATATGTAAATCTGATGTATTGGTTGCTGCCTCTTGGCCAGGACTCTCATGAATAATTAGGATTTTATCCTGGTAATATAAAGGTTAAATAAAAAATAAATAAATGAAATTTATCATGGTACGACAGTGAAGGCTTTTTGCTGGCATCACTCCCTAACAACAACTGCACTGCTTTGAAGATTTTACTTCCTTCATCATCCATCAGTGTATGTGGTGACAGGATAAATATGGCTCCTAGCATATCGAGGCTAACAGGAACAGCCCTCTGTATAAAGTGCTTTTATATTCTGCCTGATATGTAGCTACAGATCAGAAGTTCTCTATTAAAAAAAATCTTCTTACAAGATTTAGCAGAAGTGACAAAAGATAGCTTGTCATATATTATTTAAACGTCTGGACCAAGTGAACAAATAAATGGGACAAAATATATATATACAATAAAATAAAGTCCTTTGTATTCTGCTACAATATGTGTACTTGAGACTGAAACAGGTGAAAATCCCTTTTATTTTAAATGCTATGCTATTAATGTGATGCCGTACCTCCTCTAGATATAACTTCATGTCTGCGTAGCAACATTCAGCAGACCGAAAAACAAGTGCTGGAAATTTGACATAATTTAAATCATCTGCCTTCAGCAACCAAAATGCCCTCAGAGCTCGGAACAGTCTCAGATAAGAGCTTTGCAAATGCAGACATCCTGCATTTGTTTCAGGATGTTGCTGCGATGAGAGGAGCTGATTTGACCTGAGAGAACGTCCCTGAGCACTTCTGAATTCATCCAGCTGCTGCCACCATCTGTTCACTCATCAGTTCAGACGAGAGAGCCAAATCCAGACAGTCGCTTTGATTCTCAGACTGCGGCTTTGCTTCGCTCATGAGTAAAAAATAGACTGTTTTATTAGACACTGAACTCATAACGCTGACTTTTTATCTTGTGCATTTGTTTTTTCCTTTAAATTTGGCAGTAAAAACGTCACCTAGGTAATCACTGCCAGAGCTGATCGTGTGGCTTTTATCCAATCAAGTCACATTCCTTTGATCACGTGACATCAGTGCCGTGTGCTGTGCGGAAGCTGCATTACTAAGCAGTTAACTGTAACTGCAGATGTGCATTGTCACTCTTCAGATTCTTCTTCTACAGATTAAAAAAATGGCAAATAAACAGCTGGAGAGTAAAAATTCTGCATGACAAGTTTCATAATTCCCTTCAACATAGTGGCAGTTATACACTAATTGCGGTTTCAAGTCATTTTGTGGGATATAGGAGCTTGCTTTACATCAATTACTTAGTTTTTTTTTAAAGTACTAGTTCCACAGGCAGAATAGTTCACTTGTAACATGACATTTTTAACATATTGTAAGTGAAATAATCTGTCAGTGGAAGTAGCACTTTTTCATCAAGATTAAGGAATTATTGACTTAAAACAAGCTCATGTTTCTTGCTAAAAAAAAAAAACTAAATAAATAAAGCACTTGCAAGTCAGTTTTCTCTTATTTAAAAAGAAATAAGAGAAATAGTTTTCAAACTATTTCAAGTATAGAGATACTCAAGTGTGAGCATCTCACTTGAAAGATACTAGACCAGAGGTTCTTGGTAGGATTTTGAATTTTTGCAGCCACTTGCAGCTTTATGTTTACAAACATCATCGTCAGTGATGCAGTTTCTCAAAAATAATTTTATTAATGTTGATTTTGCTTCCTTTCAATGAAAATGCTCCCAGTGTTCACTCTTGCGAGACAAAGAGCTGACGGAAATCAGTGTGCACCAAGTAGTAGAAGTTAACAGTAAATGACATTGATCCAGATAGAGTGGGCTGATCAATATTAACTACACATGAGGATTCTATTGAGCAGAATCAACAAGAAAATGGCCTTCATTTTGAGAACTAAAGACACCTGCTGGACGAAGCTCCACAAATATGAATGCTAGGCACCCAAATTCAGCCATCATTGCAGCCTCGAGGAACTTTACTTTCTTGTTTGCATTTAGATCTGTCTCAAATCTTACATCTCCAATCCTAAAAGCCAATCACGACCCCCTGAAATGTGAGTAAAATCACACTTCAGACTTTCAACAAAGAAAGGGGGAAAGGAAAGAAACAGAGAAGGAAAAAGAGCTTACTTTGAGTTCCTCTTGAAGCTTCCCAAAGCGGACCGTACCATTCAGAATTCTGCTGACAAATCCCTGCTTTTCCTGCTGGAGTCCAGATGCCTAAGAGGGCAGAAAGGGAAGATGGAGGGTTACTGAGCTATGAAAGGAAGGGAAGGACACAGAGTTGGGAGAGAGACATGGAGGAAAGGGGGAGAATTGGAAAAAAACAAAGGTTTTTAATGGTCAGAGCATATGACTGTCATATTATGGTAAATTGTGTTTCCCCATTTTATTGGCTTTAGAGAAGAAATTATGGTCAATAGCATTTGGCTTTAAGGAAAATAAAATCTTTAATATCAAAGTAAAAAAAGATTTTTACTAAATACAGTTAAATAAATATTGGTAAAGGAAATCATTCTGTAATTATATATATATATATATATATATATATATATATATATATATATATATATATATATATATATATATATATATATATATATATATATTTTTTTTTTACATTTTTTTTATTATTACTTTTATTCTATAGTCAATGGACACACATCAACTCCTGTAGGGTAATCTCCATATGTCCATAATTTAAAGGTGGAAAATACACTGTCTTTTGTAATAAACCAAACGGACTATCACGGAATCAATCGCAGGGCTGCAAATGGCCCCTGAGCCGCACTACGGACACCCCTGATTTGACATATTGCTTGTGCAATTTTCATAGTTAAATAGAGTGCAGTTCCGTGGATGATCACATTACATGGCATAATAAGCTTAGTGGAATGTGGTCATGTTTAATCTAAGCAGATTAAATACAGCTATTGAAGAATTTTACATTAGCAAATACCTAAAATACATAATTAAACTGAAGTGAATTGTAGTAAAAAGGTTATGTGCTAGATTATCTGCCACCTTCTCTATTTGCACTTGTGTCCATGGAACCCACTGTTGGCTTGATCATTGTCTGTACTTTCCAGACAGAAGGGGCAAAGCTACCTGAGGGTTAAACAACAAGTTCAGACAATGTGCTTTCTGGGATTTTTTAAGCCTATATAAATTGGCTGCCATCACCCAGATGCTGCACAGCTGCTCGGTTTTGTATCCATTAGTTTCTTAATACATATGAGCCCCAGCTTCATCTGACGTGCTAAATCGCCTGCCAGAACACGGCTCACATCTGTCTGTCATTCTGTGCTACGTGCTCCTGCCCAGACTTTCATATTTTGTTCACCTGCACACCTGATAATCAGTCAGATCACAAAATAAATAAACTATTTATTTTGATGAATGTTGGCGAGTATTTCAAATCAACTGCAAGCTTTCTTGCAAGCTAAAACGAATTAGCTCAAAACAGTGTTGACACTCTACTGCAAGAGAAATTATGTCGGTTTATAGCTGTTTTGACCACATAATTGCACAATTTGACAATTAGAAAATCAATTTGCTTCACAAAAACATGGCAATTTTGATCAAATAAAAATTTTTTGCTAAGTTTTTTGCATTTGGTTGAGGTTTTATTGGTTTATTTTGCAATGGAAACCACAGAGAAGACGACAACAGGAAGTGTTTGCAAAATCATGTGACATTTTTTTTATTGAACTAATTTATTCACGTGTGATTTTAATTACGAAATTGTGTCTTTTCGCCACTGGCGAAATATTGGCAAAGTTTTGCGCTGTTAGTGTGTGCATGTTACTTGTGAAGCAGTCCATATCGGAACAGCAGTAACATCAGCAGTACCGTGTGCAATAGATGGTCTCTTTCCCTGGAAATGTGCTCTGCGACAGAAACAACAGCCTCCAGGTAATGACGAGTCTTCTCCTCATTCAGCAAATGCTCTTCCTTTTGTCTCCTCAGCGTACTCATCCTCCCCTCTGCCTTCCTAATTGATTGACAGGAACGATTGTGTGAGTTAACAAGTGAGAGAATTTTAAACAGGAGACGAAAGCTACAATGTAAAATGGAGAGAGGAGATAAAACAATGGAAAAATGTAGCAGGGTTAAGGAAAAAGGAGTTGGGCAGACAGAGAGACAGCGAGAGAGAGGAAGAGAGAGGAGGTGAGAACAGAAGAGAGACAAAGAATTAACTGGATATCTTCAGACGTTTCCATCTGTACAAGGACGTGAGACAATCCTCGGCTAATCCAACACCCTTTTTGACAGTCTTCACACCTCGGAATGAAAAACTCCACATTAATCTCAGAGCAAGCCTGCTGGAACCCAGCACGCTCCCAGAGCAAAGGAAATTTTAGAACAGCTTGAGTCCATGATTAAAATTAAAAAATAAATTAAGAAAATCATCATCTGCAATAAAATCTGCATATGAATTATATGACGTGCAGAACAGAACAAATCGTCTGGTCAAGCCCTTATCGGTGATCAGCCAGAAGGAAACTAAATAATTTACTGGACCACTCAATGCACTAAGTGAAACATTGAATAGATTACACACAGACAGATGTTTTCAAGCCTCTCTTTTGTGTTAACCATAATGATTTTGCACTTAAACTTAAACTTTTTATAGGTGTAGTACTTTATAAAATCAACTTTATTCCTCATCAAAAACATACTTGGAGTGTCGCCTCAATTCTTTCATGCAACTTTGAGAAATACTCCTTCTCACCTCTCCCACTCAGCTCCTTCAAACTAGCCATCAACAATTAGCAAACACCTGGCGGGACAGCACAGTTGTTGAGCTCATCGTATGAACTACTTCTCTGTGTGCACTGGTAAAAACATGGTTAAAGGAGCGACGTTGTCATGATTTCTTGAAGGCAAAGTTTCAGAAAGAGCAGGAATTTTTAAATAGATATAGTCCCAATTTCAAGCCGTTAAATCAGGAAGTAAAATATCTTCTAAGTCACATTTGCTCGATATACGAAGCATTTTTAAAGCAACTGAAGTGACATAGATACTTTATTATTCTATAAAATAATTAAGTATGTACCTGGAGAACATAATACTGCTCCTTTAATACAAAAATGTGGGCTTTATAAAAAAAAGTATGTTTAATATACTTGCTTTAAGGTTGCTATTTTTAAAAGTTACTTTTAATATGACAAAAGTACCTTGTAGCAACACATACTGTCACCTTCCTAGAATGATGAAGGTGATGATAAAGGAGTCGGTGGACCCAGAAGAAGCCCATTTGGTACCTGTTTGCTTGTTTGCAGCGCTCCAGCTCAGTCTTCACTGTCCTCACATCAGCAGCCAGGCTGGCTTTGTCCAGAGCCAGACTCTTGTTCTCCTCTTGCAGGCTGGACATTTTTAGAAGCAACTGCTCCTTCTCGCTCTTATTTCTCCTCTCCTGCTCGTCCAGATGTCTGAAAGTCAGGAGCAGATTTAAGCGTTAAAGGATTCACTTGGGTAAACAAGTTTCAAGGAAAATGTTTTCAGATTTTTTATAATATTCCAGTTGATATCTTGTTTTTTTTTTCATTTGGATTCTGGCTATATAAAGTCTGCGAAAAAAAAAAAACCACAAAACCTTGAAAGGCTCAAAGCTTTGGTAATTTTTTCATTTTCTTTGAGAGTGCTAATTTTTTCTTCTTAATTTGCAGAACTCTGCTGGCTTTAATTACTCTCTTTCTTGTTAAATAATTCATCCCCTCGCTGGTCTCTGCGGCAATTAAGAATGCAATGTTGGACTTCTTGAATCTTATCTTATTTTTCCCGCATCAAATCGTTTGCTTTGAAATATTGAAATAAACTAAACTGTACATTCATGAAAAAAAGTAATAGGGTGGAATCCACAATTTCACAATTCTCAATCAGACGAATGGAACAGAGTTGTTTTAATGCTAGTTAATCATTTAAAGGTGGTAATATTAATCAAAGCAGAGGCTGTAGAAGCACCTTCTGAGTTTGCCTGCAATGCTGCAGTGCTCATCCCATGTGACGACATCCTTGAGGCGAGCCTGCAGCAGCTCGACCTCCTCTGTGCGTTTCTTTAAATCCCGTCTGCTTCCTTCCAGGTCCTCCTGCAGACGCTCGTTCGCTTCCTCCAACATCATAAGCTGCTTAGACATTTTCGAGACTACAGAGAGAGGCAGAAGGAGGAGAACAGTGTAAAGGAAAAGAAGTAGGCGAGAAACCAAAAGATTGTTCAGTTTGGAATTTTATTTCACAACTTTCACGTTGCTGTTTTCTTGGCTGTTGAGAAATGCGTTTCAGTTTACGTTAGCCCTTTTTCGCAGCACCTTCAGATTGGTGTTTGCCGTGGTTGGCTTTGGCTTTTTCATGCTGAGCCTCCAGCTGACCAATCAGGGCCTGGTTCTCCTGCAAAACCAGAAGCGCCTGCTGCTGAATCATCTGGCTGCAGAGAGATTGAAGGGAGGTTTTTGTTTTTAATTCCTCTGTTCTTTTGAGGTAAAACTGAAAATAAATATATCCAGTGCCTTGCAAAGTTATTTTGCACATTTCATGTCAGTGCAGTTTTGATAGACCAACACAAAGTAGTGAATAATTGTCAAGTTGAAGGAAAATGACAGCTCCAATAATAATAATTATAATAACAATAATATTAAGTAAATACAAATACAATAGTAAAAATTAGATCAATGGAAATAAATTAGTATTTTTGCAAAGTAATGCACAATCAACTTAGAGTAAATAATCTCAATGTTTATTTTAATGCATCTAACAGTAAAGAGGTTTATATGTAAACTTTTTTTACTTGAAACAGCACTTTTCAAATTGGCCTCAATGTTCTGAAGATCAACATGACAAATATGAAGCCAAATTAGTGATCAGTGATGTCATGTTGATAAATTTGTTTGGAAAAACTCTCTAAATGCTAATTTATATAATTAAGGACAGATACAAAAGTGATTGTCTCTCTTTGTTCTTTTGACTGATTAAACTAACAGAGCAAAAGGCCAGAAAGGCAGAAGAAAAAGGCACTTCATTTTTTGTCTTTGTTTATCATCAGGATAAGTTCTGATTCTGATGATCCAACATTTCTTACCAGTCCTTATGGTTGACCGCATCCATCTCATCACGGAGCCTCTTGTTTTCTTTCATCACATCGTCTACTTTTGCTCGCAACTTGGTCACCTCCTCCTGTAGCAGGCAAACACACAGACGAAACCAACCTTGAAAATCATATAAACTGGGAAAATGAAACAGAAACCAAGCAAAAAGAGAGCCCTTATTTTTCTCAGTCCTTGCTCCTCCGAGTAGAGACCGAGCCAATGTGTTCTTTTTTCCTAAACTTTCATGTATTTTGATGTGTTATTCGAGAATGTGAAGCTTTTTACACCTTCAGAGAGCTTCTTGTAAATGTGGGAAGAAGGAAAAAAAAACAGAAATGCATATGACCTGTATTAAAAACAGTTTTACCTCAGTAGTTTGTAGAAGAGCTTCCTTCTCATTCATGTTGTCTTCATAGGCCAGCAGCAAAGGGCATAAATACTTCATGTCAACCTAAAAAGATATTGATGATGAAAGAAAATATGCTAAATATTCCGTTTATTTATGTCACATAAAAAAAAAAAAAAACGCTAATTGTCCTTCTTGCCTCAATAACAGGAGAAAAATCTTAAACCTAGCAGAATCAGAAAAAGGTTTTTATCTTTACTAACCAGCCATGGAGGGGGAGAACCTGTGCTTGGTATGCCTTTGATTTTGGAGCTCTAGATGAAATTCAGCCAAAGACAAAACAAAAAAGTTAGTTGTTATTTTTTCTTAAAATTTGTGATTGTATATTCAGAACAATGCAACAACAAAATGGTGACATCATCATAGATGGAACCTTTTTAACTAGGAAGGTTCACATTGAGCTCACTGAAAGAAATCATGGTCCATATCAAAGACGATGTTTATGCAAGGAAAACAAAAGGAGTGAGTGGGATTAGCTGACTGCAACTGGTAATATGTTGCAAAAACAATGCTTTGCTTTCTGTTTCTTTCAGTTCAAACACTTAAGGAGCATGTTGAGAAAGACAAGGAATACAGTACAGTTCTGTGTTTCACTGGTCTAACACAACAGGCTTCCCAGCAAGCTTTTGCTGGGAAAAGCTTGCTGGAAAGCCTATTTCACATATTATTTAACTGTAAAGCTTTGTTTTGACTGAAGTTTAGCTTTATGCTTTTGTCATAAAGTTCTTCCTCTGTCATTACCCTATTTCTTTCTTTCTTTATTCATTTATTCTTTTGTAATGTAGAGCTATTTTAAATCCACCCCCACCTGTCTTTTCTTTTCACCTCCACTGTCACTAATGAGTCGCTCACAAAGACATGCTGGTACATTGGAAGCAAACAGTCAGAGATGAGCACAAAAAAACTCCTGATGTGAAAAAAAAAAAAACAGCATGAGCTAGTCATGATTAAAAGCACAGGTCTGCTTTCATCCGCCGGTTAAACGACGCAGTGGAGCGGAGACTTGGAAGAAGGGACAAGAAAACCTCCTTTCACTCAGCAGGGCTGCGGATCAAAAGGAAGACACTGGATGTCTATCAGTAAAGCTTGATTAGAAAGGCGGAAATGGTGAAATAAACACAAAATATGATTAAATCATATGAGATTACGAAACAAATATTTCCAGAAACACACTGAAGTGAAACATGTCATATCACAGGCATGGTTATTTTACAAAGAGCATGTTTCATTAGTGCTACAGTTGGGTGATTTTGATTGAACTCATTAGTTTGATTAGCTCTTGTTCTCAGCACATTGCCCAAGTCGACTGAGTTTTTCATACCTCTTGTTTGGACAGCGGTCTGAAGCGAGCTTGGTAGTGGCTCAGCTCCACGTTCAGACGGTGGACGGTCAGTTTCAGGGCGTCGTTTTCGTCCACAAGCTCCTGCGCGTGCTGCCTCAGGCTCTGCAGCTCTGTCTGGCTGCCTGCTAGCACAGCACAGCAGGGTGTTCAATATTATCGGTTCTCAGAATGATACGGCTCCATATTAGGGCCAAAGTAGCTAGGTAAAAAACATTGGAGCAAATTTGCACCAAAAAAACTCAGGAATTTTTAGATTAATCTCAGAAATTTTCAAGAAAAAAAACACTGACATCTCTAAGCTCCTTAAGTTGAAAAATTGAGAAAAACCCAAATCTGAGAATTTTTTTTAAAAAGAAATTTGCAGAAAAAAACATGTTTTAGAAAAAAACATGTTTTAGAAAAAAACGTTGAAATTCTATGAAAATGTTCTACTTTTCAAGTTGACCTAAAACAAGATTTTGTTGTTTGTTTGTTTTTGTTTTTTTTTTACCAGAAAATTACTTTTTAATTTGCTATGGTTCTAATAATCCATCATAATGTCTCACTGATTCATTTATAAATCACAACAAAACAAGTGGAAGGATTCTTGGAAGACATTTCCTCAATACTGATGATATTTCCCAGGTGATTTTTATGTTTTGGGATGTAATGAAATCATGGTAGAACTTGAACTTCTGTTTATTGAACGTTTATATTTTTTAACTTTAGAGTTTTTGTTATGTTTTGTTTTTTAATTACAAAATGCTGCAATCATTTCCTTCACTAAACCTTCAGACTTATTTTCCTTTGACACTTCCTTCGTTTTACCTGCAGAGGACCTGAGGTTTGAGGAAGCGCGGCTCTGACTGATCTCCCGCTCCAGGCGATCCAGCCTCTTTTCCAGCTGCTTGTCTTCGTGTATTGTCTTGGTCTTCCTCTGTTTCCGCAGCTCACTGTATCCTTGGTTGCTTTCAAGAACGTTCTGTTTTGGCATTTTTGCACCACCTGGCCTATTAGTGGTTGGGATGGGTGGCAGAGCTGAAATACAATAAGGACAGTTCTAAATCTCTAAAATAAATGCAGAACTTTTCTTTTAATACAGTAATTTACCAGTTATCTTTCTGCTGAATGAACTCAGAAATGCATAAGAAAGCAGAGCACAAAACAAGGAAAGTTTCAGTTTGCCTGACTTTGTGGTAGATTGCCCTCTAGTGGATTCAGAACGTAACACATGGTTGCTGGCTAAAAACAACTGTAGTGCCTTGCAAAAGTCTTCACCCACATTTTGTCACAAATGTTACTCTTTTCTTTTTTTCTGTTGTTTTGGATTGTATGTGACAGCTCAACAAAAAACATCAGAAGAATTTTAAATGCTGGTAAAATGACACGCTTCAGTATGTAGCCGACAACATTTTACCTTACTTGATGTGAAACAGCCAGTTCTTCCTAATCATTTAGACAAATGACTGTGAAACATCTATTTCCTACTGAAAGTTCAGTTCAAGGCAGAACAACAAAGGAACAAGAAAACAAAAAGAGATCTCTGTTTGGAAATTCAATTATTGTTTGGTGGATAAATGAAGATAAATAAATAAAAATAAGAGCGACAGAAGGTGACAGGAAACACATACATCTCACATCTTTCTTGCGGTTTTCAGAGCTCTTTCTGAGAGTTTCTCTCCTCCTTCTGGCTTCTGGAGACTGGCCACTTGATTCCTCAGTGAGATCTGGAAGTTGTAAAGAATGAGTGTAACGGCAGGAAAAGTACACGTACCTGAGTGATGCATTTGAGATCATGTATGGATCACTTTATTAACGTGCACAGTAGAATATTATAGGTCCTCACCATCTAATGCCTGGACACAGCTCAAGTAATAGCGAATATAATTTAGTTCTAATGACATTCATTTAGTAATTAGTCAAGTAAGTATTCGGAACATTTTAAATTAGTTTTGCCTCAAAACTATGAACTCCCACTGTTTTCTGTCCATGAAAACATCAACCTATAGCATGCGTTTTTTGCATGTTGCTGTGATTTTAATCAACCTCTCATAAAGGTGAAGAGAGGTTGATATGCTTTAAAATATCCAAAGTTCAGACCTCAAAGAAAACCAGGATCTGGCAGAAGATTCCTGACTGGAGCAACTTCCTCATGCTTTCTCATGCTGGTGATAAACGTTTCCATCACTTCTGAGCTACAATCACTTTATTCTGAAGCAGTTCTACTGAGTCTACATAGGCTACTATAACCCATCCATGTGTAGAGTAAAGTCAGTACCTGGAGATGGAACTCTTCTACCCGATACGTGAGAGGCCAGAGACAGAACGGCCTGGAAGAGAGACGGGTGAAACAGGAAGTCAGACAGACAAATCTTTTTCTGTCTGAATATGTCAGAGCAGACAGACTATACAGCTCCAACAAAAACATTATCTGATGTTGTATAACACAGCAAAAGTGTGCTTCCTTACCTCTGCTTCTAGAGGCAGGTTATGAACCGTTTCTGACACTCTAAGATCCTCTCGTCTGTCCAGAGTTTGATACACATGCTCGTCCACATCATCCTGGTTATCAGCTCCGTCTTTGTCGTCTTCCAACTCTCCCTCGGAGTGATCAGGGGACGACAGGTGTGGCCGGCTAGCCAAATCCTCTGACCATCTGTCTCTGTTGAAGGTAAAGTGATTCGAAGACTGAACATGACAGAAAACCTATCTCGCTTTTTATGAACTGACTTTAATTCCAGGTGGAAAAGGCAGAATTTGGACTTTGATGCAAGTCTAGGAAGGAACTCTGAGTGGCTCACTAAATTTTGTAGCCTCAAAGGTCTGAGTGGCTCACTAAATTTTGTAGCCTCAAAGGGATACTTTTCTGAAGACTGGACAGCAGTGCAGCTGTAGAGGAGAATTCACCTTGAGTAAAGCACGCTGCTGCCGTTTGGCTCAGAAAGGAAGGATTCGGAACGATCTGTCTCAGAGAAGGACCTTGGCCGAGCGGGCGGGATGACCCACGTTTGTCCCGTCAGCGAGGAAGACAGGATAGCTGCAGCCAACGCCGATCTGTGGATGTGAACACAGACGTTGCATAGCAAAAAGGCACAAACAATAATTATTGTTTGTGTCAAATTTGGCTCATTAAGCCAGAAGATATCATTTTATGAGTTGCTGTAAAAGATAAGTTAGTATCTCGGTTCAGCCCAATAAATAAGTTAAAAGCACCTCATATTCTTACACTCACACTCTTGGTAAAGATGTTTTAAGAGCTCAGTTCTATTCATCCTCCATTCTCTTCAGCTCATTCTGCAGTGTTCCAATGGGGTTTCCATCTGCAAGCTGATTATTGAAGTGCTATACATTCACGTTCTCAATGCCAGTCAAATATTAGGTGACATTTGCTGTTTCATGAAATGTGAAAGAATTTCCCATTGCATGGAATGTCAAATTTCATGCAATTTGACCATGAAAGTCATTAAGAAACTACAACAGGCTTGCAAGTTTCCCCCTGTGCCTTTTTTTTTTTACAAGTTTATAGTTGGAGTTTTGGTGTTGTTAACAATGTCTTCCAACAACAACGATACATAATTAGAGAGTGAAATTTTCCAAATTCTTGTCAACTTCAAACTTTTTTTTTTTTTTTTTTATACTCAAAAACACAGCAGACTGCTGGATGAATGTCTTAGTGCCCCTATGATTAGACATCATCCAGAAGCAACACTCTCAGAAACATGTTGCTGTTGGGGTGGAAATGATCAATTTTATTTGTTTGTGGTTTTTTTGTTCGTTTTTTTGTTTGTTTGTTTTTTACATTAGTGAATACACTTATGTATTCACTAATGTAAAAAAAAAAAAAAAACAATCAATTTCTGGGCTCTATTTTTGCTATGAACCCAAAGCAGAAATCCACTTACCCTGTTCACTTGTTTGTTTGCTTTTTTAATTTATCATAAGGCATTTCACTATTGTGAGGAGCTGTAATTAAAACAAGAGTAGACAATAAATGAAATGATAACTGAATCAAAATAAAATTCTTTCGCTGAATAAATTACTTTTTTTGTTTTGTTTTTGTTTTTGTGGCTTTTTGCACACCTTTACCAGAGGGCCAACAATTGTGGAATCTCCCTTAAAGTTGAATATTGATTACAATAGCAGTCAGTCCACAACATTTCAGTAGTGACCTTGCAAATGTAAAAGAAGAACAGAGAAAGAAAAAAAAGGCTTCTAGGAAAATAGTGCAAATTGTGAAAAGATGTTGGAGGTTGAAGGTGACAAAGGCAGCGTGTGAGGTACCTATGTCTCTCAGGTGAGGGGTCTGGGCTTTGAGGGGGAGGAGTACGAGGCACGGCGGCTTTAGGAGCGATGGAGGCGGCAGGGATCAAACCATGAGCTATGTGCTTCTACACAACACAACACATCGAGAGGGGAGAGATAACAGGGTCAGCCTGTCACACACAGACAATAACTCTGTTTTTGTACAGAGGTTCAGGACTTGGAAATAAAATAACAAGTAATGTTATTTTATAGCAACGATGAAACTGGATGGGGGTCAGGGGAAATGTTGGATGAGGGATGCAGGTGAATGTCAGTGGCAACAGTGCTTTGCATTTGTCAGGTTAATGCTTTCAGTGACGTTTTCAGGTGTAACCTGGTTGAATTTCTCTTTGGTTATAATTACTCAAAACCAACACAAATCAGCACATCATTGTGAAGTTTTGTAAGCCAGGTAGACATTCCTACAGAGACAGGTGGCTGCACAAAGAACTGACTGTGATTTTTATTTGTAAGAGATCATTCAAAACCTTACACTCACTGCTTAATTTGTGTTGCTATTCATTTAAAACTCCACTGCAATTAGTGTTTGCCCAGCAAAAACAATTTCAGACAGATGGATCATTTTGCACGGCGCTGTAAATACTCGCCACTTGCTCCGACAGACAGTCGATATTAAACCAACAATGTTTTAATATTGTACGGACATTATTAAATGTCAGCTGAACACAAGAAAAGCTAAGTGACTCTAATTACACTATGCTAAAGCTAATACAACATGGCATGTTAACCGAGTTAAACATTGGAAAGTGCTAATAATAATAATAATAATGGAAAACTTACAAACTCCTTGTCTTTCTCCCGTCTGAAGTTGAATTTCATCATTATGAAACTGATTTACCTTTAGCTCTTTACCTTGACGGACAAAAAGCTTTTCTTTTACACAAAGACTTTACAAACTAATCGCCAAACTGTCTTGAAAAAAAAACACCCGCTATCTTGTTCTTCTCATATGGTAGGAATGAGTTCTCTGTTCTTAAAAAACAGCCTACGATAAACAAGCTAACTAAATAAAAAGGATACTGATTTACCAGCCGCGGTATCTAGACGCTTAACCATGGGAAACCATGTCTTTGCAAAAGAAGCGGTGATTGGTTTCCCTGCTCAAATCCAGCCAATCAGACACCGTTTTAAATCCCCTAGCAACGGTGTTTCCAACGACCAACAGTCTGTCCACCAGGGGGCGTGTGTGTCCCATTAAATAAAAAAAAAAAGCATAACATCGGTTGAAACCTAAACTGCATTAAAGAAAGAAAGAAAGAAAGAAAGAAAGAAAGAAAGAAAGAAAGAAAGAAAGAAAGAAAGAAAGAAAGAAAGAAAGAAAGAAAGAAAGAAAGAAAGAAAGAAAGAAAGAAAGAAAGAAAGAAAAGAGACTTTAGATTTTATACTTGATATTTTTTCATTTGTATTTTATATAAACTGGCTATAATTAACACATAATTATTATTTAGTTTGGAAAATCCAGTTTTTCTAAGTAACTTTTAGTTCTACAACCTACACCAAGTTGAGATCTCCATTGCATAGACTTGAGACAGTAATTCAAACCTTTGTAACATTACATTTGGATTACAGTAAATGGTGACAGAGTAACTTAATATCTGACAAAAGAAAATTTGGCTTCCAGTCTGTTTTGACTTTCAGTATAAAAAAATTGCATTATATTAGTTAATATTTCTTAAATATAGATACAGACAGTACTAGTTCCACTGGTGGATTTTTTTCCACTTGGAAAAATAAATCATCTTTTTATAAGTGAAAGAATTCGCCAGTGTAACTAGTACTTTTTAAATTAATACTTGAGAATTACTGACTTAAAAAAGCTTACTGAAAAGTGACTTTTGAATTACTTTTGTCTTATTTCTATTGTACAAAAATACAATAGAAACTAGAAACTAGTCAAAAATTCCTGACAGAATTTTGTGTTTTGCAGCACGTAACAGTTTGTTACAGAGGTTATGTGAAAGCCTCGGACTGAAAACATTTGCAGTGTTACAGTCTTGGATGAACATAGCCATTACCCCTCATCTTTGTTTTCTTTTAGTGACACATCCCTCTTTGCACAGTCAGCTCTTGAACAGTCCCAAGAACAGCCAACTACAACGTATACTGTGGCATTGTTAGGACGAAAAATTTGTATGTAATTAATTCGATTTATATTTGGATTACATTTTCTATACCGACATACTGGGAAAAGTTCAACAAACAAACTTTCACTTGTCAAAAAAAAAAAAAAGTCCCATTTAAGTTTAGAGCACACATCACACCCAGCAATCAATTTTTTAGGCCATAAAAAGTTCAAACGAGTAAAATGTAATCACATGTTTCCTTCATTCTGTGGAATGATGGATTAGGATGTCATGTGGTACCAGCCTGACTTTAAAAAAAAAGAAAAAGGAAAAACTGATGAAAGTTTTTTAAGAGGTGTGTGTCGGTCAAACCTCATTCCAGACATTTCTCACCTGCTCCGCATCGTTGGGTCCAGATAGACAAAGCCTGACAAATACTTCAGAAAAGTCACCATTTTTGTTGATTCTGTTTTATTTGAGTGAACATACATGGCAAAGACCTAACAATGCAGCACAAAGTGCAGCACATCGAGCGACCAGAAAGCATTACAAGAAAAGGAGACCAAACCCTCTGCATACACACTAAGGCACTCAGCATCACCAGGCACTGCGGCGTTAACGCACACAAAAAATAAAAGCTAACATCCATACGCATTACTTCATCATTTAACACACATGGCACCTTAAAACAGTGTTAGGTAAACGCAGACAGTACCGAATATTATATAGGTTTATGACAACATTTACAAATACACATTAGAAAAGAAAAACAAAACAAAAAAAAAGGTAGAAGACAATTTTTCCAAGGCTAGTAAAATACATTCCTCCAAAAGACAGAAATCCATCAGGTAACAATTTAGAACTTGAACTAAACTTAAAAAGTAAATATATATATTTATTTTTGCGGTTTTGAACAACATAAATAATTTGATTATCAAACGAATATAAGAATCTACTTTGTAGATAAAGAGATACAGTCCAACACTGAGGAGTGTCAGCACAAAATGTGAGTTGTTAGCGTTAAGGCGCTCGGCTGCAGGCTTTCATCCGAGCCACTCATTTGTCAGAGTGTGCGTCGCAAACATCAGTGTAACCACAACCTTCCCTTCTATTAACATAGATTCGACTACGTACAGATTCACATTAATAAAGATGCTCGGCTCCAGCTTCCTACGAAGATATAAGATCTGTAAATGATTTGTTGCGGGCATGGAAGCATGTGAGGAGATAAAATACAAAGGTCTCTTTATTTACACAGCGTCCCAGACATGGCACGAAGCTCAAACACCATCTTTAAAGGCTGTCTCTCAAAATACAAATAAAAAAAGAAAAGAAGACAGTAACACAAAACTAAAGGTATGATTTAGCAGCTTATCGGATATTGCGTTCTAAAAATATAAAATAAAAAAATCTCGCTAGGCTTAAAAAAAAACTTCACAGCACTTTTAGTTTTCCCTCACTGATCGGCTGTGTGATGTTTTTTTGTAACAATGTCCTTCATGTATGCAGGAATGCTGTGGACTTCTTAGACCACATTCTAATCACTGCCTTGCAAAAGCAGTAGACGCTGGCATGGGTACGCTCACAAATTTTAGAGTTTTTGTTTTGTGTGTGTCTTAAGATGAATGGTAACTGGAGTCACACTGTGCTGTACATGCGCTCGCATGGAATAAAATGGTTTCCCATTATTGCTGACACTCTTAAGACGGGCAGCCTGCGTGCCGTTTTTGGCACCAAACACCAAAATGTGTGACAACTACTCCATACGAAAGCGCATCCGGCGCAGATACAGCAGAGCACTGGCTCAGTGGAGGAAGTTGTCGTTGTTGTAAGCGCTGGAGGTGGGGAACGTGGGGATGGGTTTGTTCCAGGTGAGCGCCCCCGAGTGGTCGTCCGTGGGCAGGCTCAAGGTGCTGGCGCTCTTCATCTTGTTCTTCAGGCCCCAGCTGAGGAACGACGACTTCTTGATGACCTTGCGAGACTTGGGGGGCTTGTCTTCGTCGTTGTGGGCCAGGCAAATCATGGAGTAGGTCTTGGGCAGGTTTCCGCTGAAGGTGGCGCTCTTGGTAGGCTGTGTAGACACAGGATGTGGTTTTTATTAGCTATTTCCTGCTTTTGTCACCAGTCTGAAATATGCAAGTGTGCTGCAGTAATGGTATCATACTAAACTTGTCTAATAAACTTCAACCAAGCATCATTTCCTTCAACACTACATGTATGTGTAGTTTGTCCAGCATTCACTTTTTGGTTTTGACATGAATATTTTAAGAGTATCAATACATTTGCAACATAGTGGAAATAATTCTGACATTTGTCTGACAAGAGCCTCCTTAATTCTTTTTTTTCTTTCAGGAATTCGTCAGACATACCATGGGAGGGCTGTTGTCGATCACGCTGACCACCTGGATTTCAATCCCCTCCTCATCCACGTCTTTCAGAAGTCGCATCATGTCACCGACAGCCATCCACTTGGTGTCTATGTCACCCACGGCAACAATGTAGTCGCCCTCCTTCAGTCCATCGGTCTTAAAAAGACATGGACGAGACAAGAGTCAAACACTTGATTTTAAAGAAGATGCTATATTCACAGAGAATAAGGACTTCCATCTTGTTCCTCCTCTAAGCCAGCTAAAATCAGCAGACAGGTAAGAGTGTGTACAAGAGTGTGTCTTTTTCAGAGAAGGTCCACACCCAAAGGCAGGAGTTGAACCATTTCTGTCCAATTGCTTGATTTAGATTTGCATGATCTGGTCGATAACTCTTCAAAATCAGCTCCCTTGGTTTAAAAAAAAAAAAAAAGTTCTGAATGCTTTATTAAAGACTTGCTAAGAGTTTGGCCTGGTAAGCTCATGCTGTATAATTAATCTGTTTCTCTGGATGGCCTGCACAGCTTATTAAGGCCTGCTTTTTGTTAGCATATCTTAATGAGTTGTCAGGCTGCAGAGGATTGCAGGGCGTAAATACTCCCCGTTTCTTAATTTAATTAAGTGGCCAGAGTGTCAGGAGGGAGGAGGGGAGCGCCTTCCAACATTTTTAGACGCAAATCCCGTTGAGCTTTCGGAGGCAGATTTCATTTGAATCGAACAGCCACAAAACCGGTAGGAGTGTTTGGAATTAGTCCATATTTCCTGTCCAAAAAAGCCGACTCAAACTGAGCTGGTCGTTTAATTATCGTGCAAAGAGTTATAACTAGAGGACCCTTCATAGTTCATAAACTTTAAGCCTAAGAATCGTCAAAGTACAAACTGTAAATAAATTAGAGCAGGTTTTTCTAATGTTTTATTAAAGCAGGTCATATTACAGTAGACTTTTTTTAACATGAAAACAGTATATTCTCTGCCATACACAAGTGATGACTCGGCATATGCAACCTCCCCCTCTGTAAAGGCTGTAAATGGAAAACTGATTGCTAGGCAAAAATAAAAAGCCCTAATGGAAATATGTCAAAGGAGTGAGCGCTCTTATTTTCTTCAAAGCTCTGTAAAAATAAGTAGGTCTGTAGGACAGATTTCTCTCCTTCAAAGCGGTCCTCCACCCCAAAATTGTTAAACAACTAGAAAGCTGGTTTTAAGAGAAAGAGTAGCTCAAAACTGAGGGGTTGGAACAACAAAATTCATATTTAGGAGAGTATTTCCAGGAAATTAAATCAATCGTTTTACTTTAATGTGTACTTTTTTATGATTCAGCACAAAACCTCTGCTGATGGCATTAGGAAAATTATTGCATCTCTCTCAAAACACGTCATCTGCACTGTCTATAAATGACAAATAGCTTTACCAATAACACTACTTTTCTCAGTGTGTGAGACAAATGAAGGAGTAAGTTTTGACAGTAGCTGCGTTTCCATTACATATGTGCGTAAAACTTTGTTGATATTACGCCAATGTAAAAAAAAACAAACAAATCCCCCCCCCCCCAAAAAAAAACAAACACTATTTCACACTTGCAGTGCCTCCATTAAGTAAGAAACGCAATTAAAATCATATGTGAGTAAGTCTGTTCATGCAATAAATCACACAAAAAACATGTCTTGCTATTATCCTAAAACTACTTCCTGTTGACCTCATGTGTCTGGAGTGATGCAAGAAAAGTGTTTCCTTTGCAATTTTGTGAAATAAACTAATTTTGATTTAACAAAAGAAAAAAGAAAACACCTCATCCTGTTGTGTTTCCATTAAACAAATGTATTTTCAAAATATCAAATTGAGGAATGATATGGTCAATGCAAATGGAACTGGTAATTGACCATCAGCTTGGCTGTATCCAGGCAAAACCATGGTACCATAGGTATCATAGCTAACCTATGGCACGTTTTTGAGTTTGAGTACACAAAGTAATTATTTGTAGACAGAAGTGATTCCCACATCTGCTTAAATGCCACAAAAATTTGACATTTTGAATGAAACTTCTGGGCATAAGTGGTCTATCATTACTGTGGTGCATTACAACTAGACTTGCTTTCACTTAAAGTACTTTTAAATCCCTGCGTAACATGCTGGTTTGTTAGGTATCCAAGCTAGCCCTCTAAGACATGTTTTCTTCAGGCTTCCTCTTCCTCTCTGGATAAACTTCTATGTGAATCTTCACCATATAAACTTACATTTGAGTTTCTGACTGAATTCCTCACTTTTGTGTAGGGTGGGCAGTGCTTTAGCGTTCCAAATATAACATAATTTGTAATGTGCAGCCAGATGCAAAGAATGCAGTTTAACTTACGGCGGCGCGGCTCAGAGGGTCCAGTGAGACCACCTGAACTGGTGCCTCTCCTTTTAGTGTGAAACCCAGGTCTCTGTCTTCTGCACAAACTCGGATCTTCCTCGGGACCGTCCACTTCTGCTTGGCCGAGAAGACCGACAGAGGGCCCTGAGTGGACACAAGGTGGAAATGCTTGGGTTAATTTTGTTTTTTTCAATTTAAAAGATCCTGTTGGGTTTTGTAATGGGACGGAACTAAAATTCCAGTTTCTTGTGTCCTCACTGACACGTGACCTGTTGAAACACGGCAGTCAGAGGCAAATTCCTGTGTAGTTCTGTCAAGATTCTTGTATGCCAAGTCACACAGAGAGCAATCATATACATTCTCTCTTCAGTAAACATAAGGATCTGTGTTATCAGGTTTCTGTGTAACAAACTCAGACGTATAAATCTTATCAACATGCTTTCAGAAAGAGAAACATTTTCAAAGTACTTTGTTTTTGACTTGCACAGGGCTGCAGCTACTGATTATTTTAGTAACAGAATAATCAGATTTAAAAATTCAACCACTTGTAATTTTTTATGCAACAATAGAAATATATTAAAGCATGAAAAACAAATGTTTCCATTTCTTTTTTCAGATAAGAAAATAAACATTTTATTGCCTAAAATGCAACAACATAGCATTCCTTCAGAAAGTCTGAACCAACATCTAAAGCTAGAACTATACCACTTGAGGAGTTTTGGTTAAAACATATGTAAAAACTAAAGGTGTTATCTTAAATAAAAAAATACATATTTTTTGTATAGTTTTGGCTTAATATTCTGAATATCTTGTTTTCTTCACCAAATGACATTTTTTTTATTTGTATACTACAGTTAATGCTTAATCAAATAACTTCCTTGATGATTTCAATAATCGATTAATTCAATTGTTTCAGCTTCGTCAGTCATTTCGAATGTATTAGTGAGCATAAATGAGAATAAAAAAATTATAAAAAGTTCCTCCATACAATGTCACATATCAGAAAAGTTTACAAGATCCAAGGTTTACTTTCTGATACACTTGTGACTTTATTGTTTCATAGATGAAGATTGGGTTTGGCCGTCATAAATGTAACCGTTTTTGTAAAATCGTTTAACACCAGGGAATACAGAGAAGTTCACACACTTAAAGGAACAATAAATTTCCTTACAAGAAAAGCTTTTTTGCCTTCATTTTAATCACAGAGAGAAAAGTTATTTATTGTTCTAAATCCAGCAATCCTCTTTATTTTTCTAAGGATGACGATCCTGTGCTTACACTGCTAGTTAATAGGTGGATTTTATGACAGGAACAACAGAAGTCCTTCTGTTCTGAGGCTTTACCACCTGCTGACTGAAACTGATGCCTGCATTTTATCAGCGTAGCTGTAAACTGGGCTGAACCAAAGCGATGTAGCCCATACAATCACTATTACGTAGTACATAGTGACACTCCTTCATGCATTTAGCATGAGACTCATGCTAAATGAATCAGAAACTGAATGTTTAGACGTGAGTAGTTTAGGAATCACTGTGGAGAGTAAAAAGAATAAGAGAAATGTTCCACATTTTCTCACTTTACAACCACAAATGTCAATTTATTTTATTGGTACATTTCCGATCCGCCCCACAGAGTTGACGCTTTGCTTTGAATAACCACTTCTTGCTTTCCCCTAAAAGTCAGATGTGTACGGATATCAGTGTCAAATTTATTTATATGGCACTTTAAAAACAAGTTTTAGACTGCACCAAAACAATGAAATAAGCTCATGAAAAGAAAAAGAGAAATAATACAAGAAAAAATTTTTTTATATATTGTTAAAATAATATGAGTGATCATAAGTTAAAATAAAATCCCAACAGAAGAGCGACAGTATTGATCGAAAGCCAAAGAATAAAAATAAATTTTAAGAAGTGATTTAAAATGATCCAGACTGTGGGCAGATCTAATCTGGACATGTAGAGTATTCCAGAGAATAGGAACGGATATCCGTCCAGATTTGTACGTCTGTCACGTAACATTTCATTCAAACACATTGACGTTGGTGGTTGTAATGCGAGGAAATGTGAAAAAGTCTGAGTGTGATTGATAGGAAATTTAAAACGATATCCTTAACCAGATATCACAAAGAGAATTCAAAATACCAATACTGACCAACAAGACGAAAAAATTGCAAAATATTCCACCTTTCTCTGTTTCCTCAATTTATACCATAGTAACCAAAATAAGGCTTAAACCACGTTCAACACATTTCCGTTCATGGTTAGTGTTAGTTTTCCATTTGTTGTTTTGGATGAAAGTCCAGGAGGCTTTGGGAATTACATGTCTTTAAACACATGATTAAATGTCCCAGAGCTTCCTGGAGACTCACCCTTGGTTGGTTGTATTCAGAAATGATAAAAAAAAAACAGTGAAAGTCTGTTTGTGTTCAATTCTAAGCTGATCTTTAATGGTAAAAACACACAAATCCACAGACATTTTATACCACTTGCTGAATAAACCAACCAGGGAAAAAAAAAACTGGAAAAATAGTAATGTGAGTAAAAGAATATTAGTAACCCACATACCAGCCTCTGGAAAAAGTCGGTGACTTTCACCTTTGTGGCAGCAGGAAGCTCCATTTCTGCTTTGTGCTCTGTTTTAGCTGAGGGGAGAGGAAAAACAATGAGGTCATTTACAACGCCAACCATCGCCAGCACATTTACATCCGCCGTCCTGCAGGGAGGAGTACAGGCGAGGTCAACAGAGTAAATACTGCGTCACCTAACTGTCACTTATCAAAGCTAATAAAACTGCAGCAGGTGTGGACACCAGGAAAGTCAACAAAATGGTCTCTGAGCTTGGGAAGCGTTTGTTGTGGAGACGCTCGGGGTCATTGTTCTGTCGTCAAGTTGATCACAGTGAAGTTTTTCTCTCTCTTAACGCAAGAATACAGACAGACTGCATTCCTCGAATCTCATCTTAACATCCTGTGCTTAAGCAAACAGGATATTTGCTGCTGCTGCTTTTTTTTTCTAAACAGAAAAGCACCCCCAGGACTCACATATGATGTCTGGAGCTTCGACATAGTCAACGAACTCTTCCTCGTTCTCGTAGTCGCTGTACTTGTCGAGTGAGCGCCGGTGGCTGGCTTCTAGAATTTCCTGCAGAGCCTCCAGCTTCTCCAGGTGCTGGCAAAGGCTGTAGTTCCTCAGAGCCTCTTCGTGACCCGAGATGGCACGGCGAATGTGAGCTTTACCTGGAAACACACGAAATATTGTGAAAGCTGCTTGTGTTGCCAAGGCAGCCTCTAGTGTAGTCCCTTCAAGTTGATTCCCCCTGCTGTTATTAGCTCACCAATCCGTTCACGTTCGTCTTTGTTCTTCAGGATGCCGAGTGGGGAGCATCCCTCGGGGAGCTGATCGTACACCTGAGATAAGGTCTTCTCCTGCTGGTCCTCGTCGTCGTTGGGACCCACTAAACACAGAGGAGAGAAACGATCCGTCACTTCAACCCTGAAAAGCTTCACTTTAGTCGAGTTAAGATGCTCAGAAATGCTCCTTTACAGTTTGCTGCATCAGAAACCCTGCACACAATTTTAAAGAGACAGGATTGTTCAATAAGCACTGATAAATGTAGCCGACGCTATTAAAGACACTGCAAAAATACAAAACCTCACCAAATATTTTGGGACAGTTTCCAGTGCAAATATCTTGTTGCACTTGAAATAAGATAGAATTAACTTACAAGTAACTTTTCACCAATAAATAGGAGCTTGTTTTACATCAATAACTCCTTAATATTAATTTAAAAAGAACTAGTTCCACTGACAGATTATTTCACCTAAACATAATATTTTTAAGATAAGTGAAATAATATGCCAGTGGAACTAGTACTTAAAAAAACAATATTAGGGAATTGTTGATTTGGAAAAACAATTCTTTATTTTGCTTAAAACTTGTAAGTTAATTATGTCTTATTCCAAGAGTAACAATTCACTTGCACTAGAAAACTAGACCAAAAAGTACTTGGTAAGATTTTGTGTTTTTGCAGTGATTAATATGGTGTTAGTCTCTCTGCCGGTAAAAAATTAATGTCTCAGAAAGAAGGGTTACTCTTTGGTTGCATCTGATGAGTTTTTCAACATATTGCAACAAATTTCTATTCGATTAATGACTCCTTAATTGTTACTACTCCACACTATTAAGATTAAAAATAAAGACTAAGAAAAATATTAATCATTCTCCCTTCACTTCATAATTATATACTACTTTATGTTGGTCATTCATATAAAATCCCAACAAAATATATTGATGTGTTTGTGATGTGGCAAAATTCAAAGGAAAAAAAAAAGTGAATTTTGCTGAATTCTGTAGATATTAAAATTAAACGGCAATCATTTCTTTACAAAGAAGCTCAACAATTTCTTTTAAAACTTCATAAGTGCTTATAAGCCGTCATCTACATATCCTGGACAGAACTTTCTCTGGGTTGGGTCACACAGCTCGCTTCACTGAGGCAGAACCATTTGCTGGTCTTTGTTTTTCATCTCCGTCCCACTGCTGCCATCATTCACTGACGTTTCTTGCTTGGAAATTAACCTCTCTCTCCGGTTCTGTGGTTAATTGCTTTATTTTTCTCTTCTGCCAGGAATTTGTTAATGAGCTGCCAGATTCAAAGCAGCTTAGTTTCCCTGTTAGTATCTGAAGCTGTGTCCTAGTCCAAGAATTACAGTCGTCCTCTAGGAGGTTTTTAATGTTTTTGTGTGCTCCGGTTAAACTTTCAGCTTGGCCTCTTCAGAATGTGCAGTTAGCTTCAGCACAGACGAAGGGGATTTAATTGGACTGTGGATTAGAAAATAAACCACAAACTTCTTTTTTTAATTATAAAGAATGAAATATGACATCTACAAGACATCAGAACTAATCAATCACCACCGTTACACAACCAGCAGAGTTAAAAAACCAAACAGCAACATTGCTAGCAACCACAGAACACTTTTTCCCCCCGGTGTGTGGTTTTTTTTTTTATCCACTTAAACATCGTTTCCCTTACTTGATTTTTAGTTATGTGGACAGAGATATAAAGAAATAATCCTGCAACATTGTAACTTTTCTCCAGAATGTTTTTTGTACTTTAAAGTCTACTCTTGTCTTCCCCCCTTCCACTCTCTGTTGATCACAGTTTCTGCAGACAAAGCTTCTGAATCTGTGTGTGTGTGTGTGTGTGTGTGTGTGTGTGTGTGCGTGTGTTTGAGTGTGTGAGTGTGTATCCTTAAATAGCTGTTGTGTAATAGTGCAAGGGCTCACTTAGTTCAGTTCACTCATCTGGCAACACCCACAGTAGCTGATACAGAATTAAAGGCAAAGAGCAGCACATTCAATAATGTTTTCTACATGAGGCAGAACTAATTTGTTTTGGAAAAGAAGCAATAAGATTGTACACTAAGAAAGCCTGTTTTTTTGTAAAAGTACATTCTCTCTGTTGCATCTTTCAAAGCTTCAAAAATGTTCCCAGAAAGGTTTCCTTACACTCATGATCCAGTAATGCTGACGCTAAAAAGTGGTGCGCCATGGCTCGGTAGTGGTTGGTTTTGACCTGTGACATGGCGGACCAAAAGAGCGGCACGTTGTCTTTTATTGGCATCTGGACCATAAGCTGATGGACTTGATCGTAGATTTCCGAGACCTGGCAGGAAGAAGGCAACAGAGGAGTGAAAAAAACCCAGACTCTTGTGACCAGGACATTATGGACAGTTCATGAATGTTAGTATGCTGCTTACCTTAGCGGCCTCCTGGGCCATTTTAATCAGGGAAGTGAACTGGTTCAGGACCCCCGGCAGAGCAATCTTCTCAAAGAGGCACTCCTGTGCCTGAGCAATCATCAGTTGGATCAGCATGCTGACCATGGCTGGACTCATGTCATAGCTTGGGATGTGGGTGAAGACTGCCTTGAGGTGACTTAGCATGCCTGAGGGGAGAGGCTTGAGTTAACAGAAACCTAAACAAAACCCAAACGGCTTCAAGACATTTATGTTCTGCTTTCAGCCTCCATTTAATTGAACATTCAGGGGCAGAAAACATCAACAACTTTTCAGGAAACTTCCAGGTAAAGTTAAGAAGCTAAATTTTCTATAGAGCCTTCTGTTTTTTTAATATTAACCACATTAGCAAAGCTAACTGCTAATAAGAGATGCTAAAAACAGCTTAGAAGGTGACCTCTATAATAATGTCTTTGTTTTAAGGTATGAAATTGCTTGTTTTTGCGACTGCTCTCTTACATGCAAACGGCGTGACATCACTTCTGCTCCTAACATAATATTTTATTACTACTCACTTCAGAAAGGCCAGGCAACTTGTTTTGAACTATGCTCCTACTTTACACTATCATAGTTCTCATAGTAATAAGTAATTGACAAATTGGTGTTAAATAAAACTGAGTTTCTACTTTTTCAATCTTTCAAAGTATTCTGCTTCAACCTTTGATTAATGATCGTCTTCATACGTATAACAGTAGTCCTAAAACATATTCAACACTTTAAACAAAATGGAAACAAATAAATAGGTGCGATTCAAACAGCAATTTGTCCTGAAATACTTGACCTGTTTATTTTATTGTTATTCATCTGATAATTACATAAATCAAAAGGTTCTTCTGGGGATGCAATAGGATTTTCAGTTTTTCCAACAAGCCTGTGTGCATTTTGTTTTATTAGATTAGCTAGTAGTAACAGAAAGCTATTTATTACATAGTAACAGAAAACTAGATTGCTAGGACACATTATGCAACATGGCTTCTCCTACAACTCTTTGGAGCACTGAAGCAAATCCAACATATATTTAGATGTGTACATAAATAAATGCTCAGCAACTGTCAACCCTTAGTCTAGTTTTGCTGCTTGTACAATGTTGCCCGTCACAACATAAGTGATTTAGATACTACAAGTCAAAAGAAGATTAATCAATGTGAGAAAAGCGAAACCAAGTTGCAATCTGTAATTACAGTAAAAGACCGGCCGTACAGTAGAGTCATATATCTATCAAGATCTGACGACAATTCTTGAAAACCTTTGAGCGATGGAGAGCTACTTTGTGTTTCTGATGCTTTTTTGGACTGGAGCCACATGACAAGGAGTCAGAAACATCATCTGCTTTCATTCTTCCTCTTGACATGGACACCAGAGGGCGGCGGCCGGCTGATAAACTGACAAGAGCGTCGACAAACTTTATCTGAACATGTTATTGTGTCCCTACTGCCATTATGTACGGTACAAAGAAACACCAACATTTCATGGAAGTATTTCGGGAGGCAGCTATTTTTAAAGGAATTGTAGCTGACAGTTTCTTTCATCGTTTCACTCCGGAGTTGCAAATGCAAACTCCCCCCTGGGCTGACTTCCACATCGTTACAGGTTAATGCAGTCAAAGTGAAAATGTACCTGCGGCTCTTTGAAAAGACGAGATGGCCTCCTGCAAGCCCGTTATTGTCTGCCGGTCACTTCTGGTGCCAATCTGGGAGTACAGCGCGGCCATGTTGAAGACCATGCTGGCCTTCTCTAGAGACAGGTTCTGCTGGCAGACCGGAACACCTGTGAAGGAGTCGTACCTGCAGGAAAGAAGACGATGCTCGTCACCATTTACAGCTCAATTTAAAGCACAAACATAATTTTACAAGTGGCTTAAAATACATAAATGAGTGAAGACACAGTCTAAAACGTCTTTACAAAAACCTTCACCATATTGTGAGACATGTTTTTCATATTAGCAGCAGTTTTTCTGTCATTTCTGCCTTTTTATTTAAACAACTAGAACCTCTTATTGCACAAGAAGACAAACAGCTGGCACCAACCCAAATCTTCCTCATTTAAAGCTCCTATAAGCAAGCGAGGCATTAGGTAGGGATATACCAGCTGATCCACAGGCTTAAGGAGGTGTCAGAATACTTGAAGACTGAAAACCCCCAACATGGCAGCTGATTTAGGAGAGGCCTGCTCTCCGTCTTCTTCATTTATGTAGCACTTGGCTTTTTTAAGGCAGAAACTATGGAAATTAAGGTTTGGTTTGTTTTAAACGCATATCATGTTTGTTAGTTTCTCCTAACTGCAAAAGTTGAGCCTGTCACAATAACAAATTCTGCTGGATAATAAATTGTCCCAGTGATTATTGCTGTAAATGACAATATTGTTGTTTTGAGACCATTTTCAAGTAATATCTTGATAATGGTAACATAATGCAAGTTCATCCTCTCAAAGACCAATAAACTTTAACCTAAGTAACACTTAGCACTGGAACTGGAAGACATTTTAGGTAAGGTAATTTTATTCATGTAGCACATTTTAAATATCCTAAATAAAACAGAAATAAACACATACAACTAAAACCATAAATAAAATGTGTCATTTATTTAATCATCAGAATGGAAATTATGGAGCTCATTTTAATTTATTTTGCGATTTATTGCTTTTTTGCAGCAGGTTACATTACTCAAAGTTCTGTGTATTTTATTAGGAAATAGATCATAATTGTGTAGTGGAAACCAATAAATATACGGTTTCACTTCATTCAACCTTCACTGGGTGATTATTTTGCGGACCCTCTAAAGCATGATACTGTCACCACCATGTTTCACTATGGGACCGGTGTGTCCAGTTCGTTTTCTACTGTACTTCCCATGTAGACAAAAACGTTCCAAACCATCTTCCAAATGTGTGCTTATTTTTGGGTAACTTTTGTGTTGGTGCAAACCCATAAAATGGTAATAATGGTTTTGACTTTTGTAAAGCAGAATACTTAGTAGTACCAGGTGAAGAAGATGCCTGTCTGGCGTGTTGGGGAGAAGAAGCGGTTCTCTATCAGAGGAAGGTGACTGTAGTATTTTGCGAGCAGCTCCACCCCAGTTTCGTTTCGGCTTGGTGTTCTGCAGGCCTAATGCATAAAAAATGTTAAATTTAATACTGTAAGGATGTAATATTCTCACTCAAACTCTCAAAGGCTAGTCATTTAAAAAAATAGGAAAAGTATTTGAAGTTGTAGGAACACAACCGGTTATTTCCACACCTTGAGGAGTGGATATAAAGGTGGTTTTTACAGTAGAAAATGATACGTTGGCAAGAAAACATTCAAAAGCACTACCTGTCGGAGGTCCATCAGGTCGGCAATCTCGTCTTCAAAAGTCCTTCCGTCTTCGTTGTAGTGCTCCATGATGAAGTCCTGTGAAACACACAGGAGTCAACCCTGAGCCTAACACATTTATTCATTGATTTTATGGGGCTTTTCTGGTTCGGCTGAACCTGCTAATTAGCTCAGAGATGTACGCAGAGATCAATTACTGACAGGAAACCAGACCAGGAAGCGACGGGCGATAAACGAGTCATCGTGACATTTACAAGCGGGCTTCCCCTCGGTGCGGTGGTGCTCGATAATTACTCTGGCGTTCCAAGCGGCTGCTGACCTGCTTTGGAACAACTTTATGGCTGTAGCTGTGCTGATAGGCAGGCGTGTAAAACGTGCAGAGGATAAAAGCTGCTTTTTGGCAGGTACTGCGACAACAACAACAGACTGCTGGAACGTGTTTTGGAAACGTCCCACATGCATTTGCTGTTTAGGTAAAAAGAAAAAACAAAAAAAAGCATGATGCCAGACTAGAGATTGGAGCTGCTAATAACATAGTGGAGGGCGACTGGCGGTGCAGACAAATGACACAAATCCTCAATGAAAGGATTTTAAATCCCAACTGTAAACATCGACTATTATAATGTGGGTCATGTTTTCAGGACAGACATTTGCATTTTAACATCGATTATTGCAGGATGGGATGTCATTTTATGAAGCAATGAAAGGATCTGTATGCTATACAACAGTAAACTCGATCCTGGACAATGACGAAAAGCTAGATTTCAGCACAGCCCCAAACAAATGGTTTGCTTTTCTTTCATTTTCTACTGTTCTTTTATATTTTAGGACACATATTGAAATCAAGATGCGCCGTTTGAAGGTTTTATACCTTGAATGGTGCAGAGAAGTCGACTTCTTTCGTCTCCTTCAGACCCAGAGCAATCAGGGGAATGTTGGTTGTCTCCCTGTAAGCAAAACAGAAAGAAGGTTGTCTTGTGATCAACAATGTATTATCATGCAGTTTCTATGTTCCTCTAATCTGGAAGAAAGAAAACAAGTTAGTAAATTCAACAAACATGACCAGTTGAAGCCAAGGCCACTTCAATAATAAAGAAAAACTGCAGTAAAACCTATTAAACCAATATGATTTACTTACAGCAACAACAGAATATTCTTTCTCTAATTATTGCATGTTGTTAATTATTGAACCTGTGAACAAAGGTCAACAATACAGAATAATTTGAAATAATTAAACTGATCCAAGCAGTTCAAGCTGAGAAAGTTAACATTTTGTTCGGCCTTTATGACGAAAATCATACTAGCGAAGCCAGGATTTGGCAGATGGAGTAGTGAACACACTCTGCGGGAGTTGGGATTTAAAGGTGAATGAGGGCCTCGCGCTGCACCGACTCTCCATCAATTAATCATCCTCCCCCGCCTCCCCACGCCCTGACTCGCTGCTTCACTTCAGCAATGCAGAGACGCAAACTCCTGTAATTGCTCCTTTTTTAGAAAAAAAAGAGAAAAAAATTCCTGTTATTAAAACCAGCTTCTAGTAAAAGCGAGCTGCACCGCCTCCTGAAACGTCTCGTTTCATCTCGGCTGGCGCCGTAATCGTTTGGAATGTGGAGCGGGAAGGACTCGGACGTCTGCTGGAGACAGACGGAGAGCAGGTTCAGCTCGTTATCAGGGCTGAAGAAACACACTGTGACAAGTACCTGCTGCTGTTCACAGACCAAAAAAAAACAAAAAAAAAAAACACCTGAACCCTTATTGGCTTCACAGCAAAGTTAGAAACTAAAGGAAGAAGTACACAAAAACAGATTTGGAGAATAAAGAGGTCAGGGTGTTTTCCAAAGGAAGTCATTGAACTCGATGACGGAGGTACAAACTATAAAGTATTTTATTAGGATGTGTTAGGATGTGATAGATTGACGTAAAGTAAGTAGAGCATAATTGTGAGTTGAAAGAAGAAATAATTTTTCATATAAATATTGAAATATTGGCTTATTTAATTATTTTGAGGCAAGAAAGACCTAATGTGGGGATGATGTCAAGCTGAAGCTCACAGTTTGTTTTTCAACAGGCTTTTTATAGTAAACATATTTCACAAAAGGTGCTATTTATATGAAATTTTCACTAAGTGTTGTTAATAACCCAAGTAATCCATATGCAGAAACAAACCAAAACAAATAAGTTCAGAAATCAATTTATGTGAAATGGAAAATATTAATGTCTCCTGAGTAATAAGGAAGAGGATGGCTTTCTAATCGATGCTGGATTTCAGCTGGTGTCTCGACTTTCTATTTCTTTTTCCACCTCCCTTTCTGCGTGTGTTCAATACTTTTCCCTCTGGCATTTCTAATTATCACATATAAATTAGTTCCTAAACTTATTTGTTCTGGTTTCTCTCCTTTCTTTTTGGAGATGTGCTCCAAAAAAATTATATGCTCCCAAAGAAATTGAGAAAGAGATGGGAGACATGAGCTAGGATGGAAACAAACAAGTATAAACACTTCATCAAAAAGTATGTGTGCCTCCGTTAGAGGGGTTCGATTCCTGGCCTCTTGACCTTTGCCGCATGTCTTCCCTCACTTTCTTCACCTACTTTCCTGCCTTAGCACGTTCAAATAAAGGCCACTAGAGCCAGGAAAACCTTTTTTAAAAAAATATCTACGCTGAACTTTGAGGTTGTCAAGTGACAGGACATGACCGAGTGGAAAGAACACATTTGTAATTCCCTGCAAGGTGAAGCTTCGCATATCAACGGAGGCACAAGCTGTCCGGACTACATGCTCCGGTAGAACAACTCCTCGTACTCATTTAACGCTTTAAGATAGTGCTGCATTCCTCTGGCGCTCTGGCTCAGTGAATCACTGCAGATCTTCTGCGTCAGCAGCACAGACAGCAGAGATAGGGGCTGCACATGCAGCAGCACTTGTAGATGAGATCACTCTGATCTCCGGTGTTGTTGGGCAGGGTGCAGGTCCAGGGAGGGGAGGCGTTTGTAATGCTGGGAATGTAAGATGTCAAAAGCCTCACAGAAAATACCCTGCATTTGTTCACTCTGACCGCTGGAAAGAAAGTTTTGAACATAAATAAGAAAGGCGGGAAAAGCGGAGATCGGGATCACAAGTTTAACCTGATTAGATTCTCAGCGATGACAACTCGGGAACCTTACATCCGGTAAATTTGTATCGTTAATTTGGAACGTTTTCTGATAACAGCTACGTGTTTTGACTACTTCTGTGACTCCAGAGTTTGCAGGAGGCTCTAATCTCTCAGCAGATACCAGTATCCTCCTTCTGAGGAAGAGCAGAAAAAATATAACAACCTGATTTGATTTAATGAATACTATCTTTAGAAACTTTCTATAACAGCGAAGAGAGAGGTGTATTCCAGCTAACACTTGAAATTTGCATTACATTTTACTGTGGTGAGCCCTTTAGCAGCTCCAATGAAGTCATGTTGACCTTTGTTTCCCTCTCATACAACAAGGTTGGGGAAGACATGCAGTGATGATGTTCCCATGGCATCAATTTTAGACTGAAATGTTTTGGGAGAGGGGACTGAATCAGAGACATCCCCAAGAGAGAAAGGTTTAGGTGATGGTCCCTTCATGTTGGTCTCCTCGCTTCCCCAAAAAACACAATAAATTTAGAAATTTATGGGTCATTTTTAGGGGATGAAATATAAAAAAATATGGAAAGACTTGAAATCTAAACAACCTGAGCTACAATTTTAAAAAAAATGCCAGAAAGCATTTTGAACTGCCTTGCTGCTGAAATGTGTTTTACACATAAACCTGATTAACAGTGAGGTAATTTTTATAGAGATTTGCTGGATGGAGAAGTTTTTTTTTAAATCCATAGAAAATAAAGATTAGCATTTATTCCTATGCATCTGGCTCTTGTCCAATATTTATGAAGCTAAAACAAAAGTGTCAAAGTGTAAACATTGATACAAATTTTAATTGCTTTAACGAGAACTAGTCAGTTTTTTTTTGCTGTTGTTTTTTTTAAAGATGGTTGGAAATGGGGAAAAGAAAATAAAACAATTTAAGACTTTTTACGACCATTATGGATGTAATTTAAGACCTACAATAAATGCATGAACTTCATCCAGTTCGTCTATTTGTACTTATCCAGGATAGAGGCAGAGAAGCTAGCAAGGACATGCGATTCGTAAAACAAATGTGTTTTCTGTTTTGCAATAGCTCATGTCTGAAAATCCAGCTGAAACTGGTAAGAGTGACAATAAGGGACACCATTTAGAAAACTGAGATCTCCTGGGAAAAGCCTAGAAAGGTTATGAGAGTCTTGTCTTTGTGTATTCACCACTGAGGTTGTGTTTCCACGGTGCAGGTTATGTCTCCACTGTGGAGATTTGTACCATCATCCCAAAGAGACAACTGCTCACAAATCACCTAAAAGAACTTTCTCAACACATCCAAGAGCTTTGTGTTCAGGTAATGAGTATGTAAGGACTGTGTGGTAGGTTTTTTGTTTGTTTGTTTGTGTTTCAGGCTGTGGGAAACACAGGTGGACAGATAATGCTCGCTTCAGAGTCTGCGTATTGTCAGACAGAACAGTGGGCTGGTGATTCTTTAAGAACCTGGCAGACACTGACAACAGGCCGTTTGTTCTGACCCTCCACTCTCTCCTTAATCCCCACGCCGAGGACACTGGCAGAGGACATTGGGGAAAAACAATTTCTAGAAGCAGCTGCTAAACGTCCCGTGTGTTAATAATCCAAATTCCAAATGGGAAAGTATGAAGTTCAACATCAGATGAGTTGCTGAGCAGAAAATCCAAAAAAAAAAAATTAAATGAAAAAAGAACATAAGTGGGAAAGTATTTGCCTCCCTGATCACTGCAGGGAAGGAAAGTTCATAATCTTCCACTGTTTGTGTGTAGTGGTGCAGACTGACTCCCTGAATCTAGGTTAAAACCTCCTGAGTGTTGCAGCACGCCGTCCATGTGGGACAAACAAAATAATCTGGGATTATCATAGTGCCGAGACGAGAATACGTTTTGGGTTTGTGAGGCCATTTACAAGAAAACTTGTCTAGGTCTGATCGTCTGAGCCCGGTGCTATGTAAGCGGTCAATGTGATCAGTGCTGCGGACAAAGGCGTTCAAAGTGAGCCCATTCACAAGGAGCATTAACTTTCTGCAGAACTTTGAGATTAAAAATTGTTATTTTTTTCAACAAAATTGAATTGACCCCACAAACACAAATTATTTTAGGGCTAATTTTACCTACAAAAAGAAGCCTTAGCATTTCCTCACTGAGCCAAGAACTTTGCTTTGAACTTAAAATCAGGTCAAACACCTAAACTAGAAATACAGAAAAAATTATAAAAATATGAAGTTCTGCTCAGCTAGAATCAAAAGACAATGAATAGAAGTTGTGATTTATCTCTGTCTGACATGGAGTCCTTGTCAAGTGTTTTTTATGAGCGTCTTAAAATGACTGATTGAGCAACTCCAGTGTACAAAGGGAGGTTGTTCCAGCACCAGGAAGCCTCCATCACAGGTGACTGGTAGACATTTAGGCCATGCTTGGAATGAAGCAAAGGGGTCAAAGGTTTATTTGAATTTGGTGCAGCAAATCATTAAAATTCCAAAAAAACAAGAAATAAAACCATGAACTGGATCCTTCATTGAACAGGGAACTGATTATGAGCAAATGCAATTGCACCATAAAAGCTAAAGTTTCACATTTTGCAGGCTTGAAGCATTTTAGGTGCTTTTATTAAAAAGCTCACCATTGAAAGAAGAAGATGGAGTTCAAGAGCGAGTTTGAATTCGTATGTTAAAGAATCCTGCCAGCATTCGGGTCGGTCTCATTGAGAGAGTAAGCAAGGAAGCAGGATGGTGAATTACCCTCTCCCTCTGGGTGGTTGCAATCAGAGCCTATAATTACACCTGAGAACTTGCCAACTCATTCTCTGCTGTATGTTTGCTAAACAGGAGCCAGGAGCCTCCTTCCAGGTGAGCCCTCCGGTTGACGTGTTGATCCCCATTGGCTGAACTGTGGCTTTGATGTGATGCGCCGGCTAACCGGATCCCCCTGATTCATCTTTTCAAACGATGAGGAAATGCTTCGCCGACTAATTTCCCTCCAAATATCTAGAAACGCTTTTTAAAGCTTCACATTTCCTCATTGCTGTGGCTCTGTTTAAGGTTGTGGAGGATCCTCTAGACATGCATGCTTTGTTTTCCTTCACACCACAGAAAGTTGTGAATAAACAAAATAAATGAAAAAACAAAACAAACAGCAGGACCTCTCAGTACCTGCTGTTTGCAGAACACACCCAGTGATGCAACTTGCAGAGAACACCAGACGCTTAAATTGGGTTTGCATAAAGGTTCAGCTCACAGTTTCCTTGTTGCTTTTTATACAGTGGCACAGAAACCTGTTAGTCTGGTTTGACATTCAAATGATCGGTCTGTCTTCAGGGTTTCTCTAAATGTCTTTCTCCTTTTAAACGTCTGCAATCAGGAAGCTACTCTTAATTAAAGAGAGCTTATGAACTAAAAACAACACATTTTAGAGCCACATTTTCAACTTTGCTAATCTTCCTCCACAGATGCTTTTAAAGGTAACTGAAGGTGAAGACCCAGACTTGTCAAATGAGTTGTGAAGACCCCTCAGTGCTACATGGAGGGACGCTTTTAACATAACTACAATAGGAAATTCCACCGATTTGTAAATTTCAATGTGAATCAAAGCAACAAAAATAAACGTACAAATAGAGACCAATAGTAATTGACAATGAAAATGCAGGGATAGATTGTGCAGCGAAACGTTCCCGTTACTTTAATATTTATGATTGTTTCTAAACCTGAGGTCAGCAGGAACATATTCATAATTATAAAGGGGTCAGGAAAGGAGCCATCTTACTCTGCGCTCTGATAGACGTCCACTGAGCTGTTGAGTCCTTCCAGCTGTCCCATCAGCAGCTGCAGGTTGGAGTTGACGTAGCTTAGCTCCAGAACAACCATCTCTTTAACCTTGTTGTTGTTTGTGGCCCTGCAAGGAGCAACAAACGAGAGGACAGACAAAAGCAAAGGATTAAACGGAGGATAAAAGGATACACATGCAGATAGTAATCCCCTTTAAAGTAAGGCCCAAGGCTGAACGGGAAAAGAAAACATCTATTAGTGGGTCTAAAGGTTTCTGTGGCTGAATATTAAAACAAATCTCTCTCTTCCAGTAATCTGGACCACAGACCATAGTGACTATGTGGTTGGCTCTGCAACACATTTACTCTTCAACACACACAAACATTTGTCTACACAACAATTTATCAATGACTTCTATTCGTTCTATAGCTTAACTTTAATGTCGTCTTGTTTTGCTGTATAATATTGGGTGATTAATAAAAACTTAATACTTCAGAGCAAAACAAACTTAATGAGTGAAATAATTGGTATATTTGCACAAAATGAGCAGTTGTGCGACTTTGTGAAACCAACAGCAAAGGCCTCGCTGCATGAGAGAGATAAGGTTGCCCTAGCAACTTAGGGTTGCGTTTCTTGTAACACCCATGAAGCACCTGTCCGCGGTTTTGTAGGTAAGAATTTATGTTTCACCGGCAGCCCTCTTAAAACAAAAACCAGCACACTGGCCCAGATACTAGCTGACAACCGCATCCCGTCGCGCCATCTTATCTGCATGACCGTAACAGAGAAGATGGATGTGCTAAACACACCTCAAGCTTGTCAGTTCAGAGCCAAACGCTTTGGCTTTGACACCACTATGTAATTACAGGGTATTATTTTCATCATTAGGTGTGACATGGATTAGGTGTTGACAGGCAACTTTACAAAAACGCAGCAATTTTTGGCTAAGAACCAGAAAAAAAAGACGCCACATATAAGCACTGCCAGGTCTTCAGTGAGAATGTTTCACTGAAAATTATTTCCAGCGATAGTGAAGCAGTTCAATAATAATAATGTCAGTAATCATTTTCATTTTAAAACATCAATAAAACATTTTTTATACACACAGTGTGACGTCACCCCTTCTGCCAACATAGATACTTGCTACTCATTACAGAAAGGCTAGAAAGAAGTTTGAGGGGACTCCTTATATCTGTTCATACTATGAGACTTGCTTTTTATTTCAGCCCACCAACAGCTGTTTTTTGTTTAAATCTTCGGTTTAGGGGGAAAAAAAAAACTGGGTTGAATAGGTGGATGTGCTGTGGTTTGGGAAAAAAGTGATGCAGCAAATCTGACCATAAGTTGTTATTAAAATCCAATTTCAATATCAAATATCACCCAGCAGTGCGTGGGAACCAGACAGGAAGCCAGCAAGTGTGGCTTTACACAAGGATTTTCCCCCATCCTCTTCTCTGGAAAAGCCGTTTTATACTTTTGGCACCTTGACATTATTGTCTTGAGGAAAAGATGCAAAGCACTGACACAGGACAGGAAAAGTTTGTAACTTTAAACAGGGCAACCCATGCAATCCTTTTTTTGTTCATTCTACTGTGACAAATATCTTCTAATTCTCCAAAAAGCTTTTCAACGACACAAACAAAAACAATCCTGGCTCAAACAACATCATTAAGAGATAAGCGTTGTGGTTTTAAAAGTGAAACAATAGAAAAAAGAAAGAGAAAAGAGAGAGAAACTGGTCAGACCAGACAGACTCCACCTGTTGCTGATTGGGAGAGGAATGCAGAACAATGGAGAAGGGGCAAAAGAAAGGTGCACTGATGTCAGCCAATGACAAATAGTGTCACCTAGAAAGTACCATGGCAACATCACTAAAGGTTAAAACTTTGTAAAAAAAAAAAAAAAAAAAAAATATATATATATATATATATATATATATATATATATATATATATATATATATATATATATATATATATATATAATTTTTTTTTTTTTTTTTTTTTTTTTTTTAGCTTTATCAAAAAGTCTGTTTGAGACATGCAGTCGATGTCCAAACTTTGAGAGTCCGGTCATGCAAACACGCCCAGACACGGACAAAAGACGTCCCACTATTCCCGAAATGTAGCACAGAAAGCGAATCAGAAATAAGCACAGGAGGTTCTGTGTGTTTGGAGCAGAGGTGGAAATTAAAAATGTTCTCCACAGTGGCAGGTGGAGAACATTTTTACCAGCCACTCTGATATTTCATCAGCCAATGTTTTTTACTTTCAATTACAAATCCAACCAGTACAAGCAAATGACATAAAATACATGATTTCTTCTTAACTCTATAAAAACAAATTTACTGACAATACGTTTACCGTACATATGTACGTCTTATCTACCAAGAAAGACAGACATATAGACAGGATGTGCACAACGGCCACTTGCCCCCAACCTTTGTGTCAGCAAGTTATACGCGGTACAAGAGGAATGTCGGGCCTCTGCAGGTTCCAGACAGGTAAAGTCAGACCTTTACCTGTAAACACTGACCTTGTTCATCGTGACGCCATATAGTGACAGTAGTTGCTACATCAAATAATTTTCAGCGACTTTGTCGCTATGTTAAGATGAAAAACAAATCGGCGTCAGCCAAATGCGAATTGGTAGGTCGAGGTTTTTGAAATTTCTACAGGGAACACACCAGCCTGGTGAATTCACAGTGAAAAAAAGACTCTGGGTTGGTCTTTGTCAGTAATGTGATGTTTAACAATCAAGTCAGATAAGACACAGAAAAATGAAAAGCTATTTAAAAAGGAAACTGTATTTTCTACCAAGATATGCGATAAAGTTCAGCTCCTGGTTATTTAGTTTCCAGGTTTCTTACTTTTCATCATTTCAGCTCTGAGTCTTATCTACCGTTTATGTAGATAAGACCATTTAAGCAGCTGACTTCTGCAAATACCTGGAAGCTTGAAGGTATCGATACAGAAATGCTGCTCTTTTTTTCTATTTGAATGTTCAACTTCTGTCCATTACAGAAGATCTAGTTTAAGAAATGTGGACCACCTTTTGGAAATCTCAGAATAAAGCTAGACTTGGACTCTAACAAACACACAGGGAGACAGCTCTTCTGATCATCAAAGCTGACTGCGCTACTTGTGAAATAGAATATGCAAAGTATATCTTAAAATATCAAATTCCAAAGCATCATCTTTGTTGCAAATTATCCAACTTCTTTGTTTTAAGAGTGCAGTGACAGCTGCAAAAGCAAAGATGCACAGTTGCTTTTTTGTTGTTGCAAAAGCAGAAGCTTCAGCTACAGTGTTGGGACTTTTGACAGCTGAATGTTGCTGAATGTAAGCTTGACTTTTCTTGTTATGATGGAAACTTTCTGCCAAAACCAGCAAAGAACACAACACAGGGATACAGCAACAAATGGCTAGAAATGACGCATAAAGCTATTCAGATTTTTTTCTACCTATTTTTGTCATTTGCATGAATATATACTACTATAGAAGAACAGACATTCCAGTTATCAGATTTCCAAAATGTTTTAGGACTCTGGGCTCTGACTGCATTATTTTTAAACTGTATTCATGGCATATAACTGGCATATAACATTCAGATATAAATGAATATTATCGTTCTATGCAACATATTTTTTTCTTCAATGTTATATAGGCAACTTATGTTGCTACATGTTGCCTATAAAAACTTATAGCAATATTTGTCATTAAAATCAGATAAAATGCATCAAACGCTCAGACTGCAGGGATCAAATATAAAAATTTAATTTCTGTAAATCTTTCATTAAAAATGAGAAAAATACCCTCCTATTACTTACGTGCTTGTTCGTATTTTTATCTTGCGACCACTGACAAATGCTGACTTAAATAAAGTTTAAATGAATTTAGGACTATACAAATACAAAAATAAAGGTTTGAAAACATTATCTGGTTTATGTTTTGGCCAGAAAAGGCACAGCGAGTTGTTAATCAATTCAATGTCATAATTAAGACAAAATGCTAATTAAAAACCAGGAGTGTGATTAGAAGGGTTTTTTGGTAGCCTGGTCAAAGCAGCAAGTTCATGAGCAAAAATGTTCCGAGTCTTTTTTTTTCCTTCTCTTTAGTGTGAATCACAGTGACTCTTTGTTTTCAGGCTAAATGGAATGCTCCTGTTTCAGAGCTTTATCATCCAATCCCAGCAATGACAGAGGAGTGCAAGGGGTGCAGCCAAGCACGTCAAAATGGAAAACAAGTTGGAGTTTTCCATTTTGGAGTACCATAAGTCCACTTACTGTACAAAAAATTACATAATTATAGTGTATTCACCTTAGGTGACACATGCAAAAATCACAGTTTGCATGTGTCACCGTCGCCGGTGAACTTGGGTTATTTTTATCCAGATAGATGGACGTTGTGCAATGATCCTCGTTTTGTGGAGGCGTGAACAATCCATCTACAGTAGTATTTGGTAGTGTGTGCGTGAGTTGGACCGTACTTCAGTAGATTCTCAGCGCCGGCCCTCATCCTCATCTGTTTGATGATCTGCTGGTTGAGACTGGCTCGCTGCTTCTGCAGTTTGCTCCGTCCGGTCTGCGCGAGCGGGTTGCAGCCCTGGAGGAGAAGACACAGAAACGAGAACGACAACTCAGCCAAATGCTGCCTTCAAGCAGTTCTTTCCCATTACAGTTCTGCCCGCTTTGATACTGCCGTGATGATTGCGAGTCCATATATCGAGCGGCTTTATTTTAAATGTAAGTTTGCTTTCACTTAGACTGTCCCTGACTGTACAAAAGAATGAGAGGAAGAAGGCACTGTAGTTACAAACACCAAGCATTACTCCATACAGCAACAATGTGAAGTATTTCGTAAAACATACATTTGAAAACTTGTCAAATTTAATTGGTTGTGCATATTACATTTTTGCTTAAGTCAATGTATGAAAATGCTAAACGTTATTAAATACTGTAATATTTTAGCAGCAATAGGAGTAATTATTCATTTCCTGATTAGAAGAAAGTAAATACTATGATATTGTGGACATATTTCTGAAAACGGATATTTCTGTCACACTGTTAGAATCTAATACTGGCACTTCCCTATTCAGTATACACAATAGAGGTGTTGGCTCCATTAGAATTTGCCTTGCAAAAACAAGCCTAGTAAAGAAACCAGTTAACCAGTCAAACCAGACCAGTCACAGACTTAGAGAAAGCAATTAGGTTTATTCATCAACACCAAGTAGAGCTGGAAGTCAAAAAACACAAAAAATGACCCAAGAGGTTAAAAAAAAGAAGAAACATCAATCATTTCAGAGGTTTTTCTGTAAACCACCGATTCAGTTCAAGAATGACTCAACACAAAAAGAATTTCAAATTTCACAGGTGTCCTTTTATTTGAAGTAAAAAAATCATTTAAAAAAAGCCATGATGACTTAAACATGTTTTTATTCAGTGAAGTGCCTCTTATGCTGTCAGCTGCCCAAAGGATGTGACATCATTCTGCTGGTACGGATTGTTTCTACTCATTCCTGTCATTGTAAGTGCGGTTCTCGGTGAGTGCTTTTCCTCTGACTGTCCTCTCAAATCCTTTACATTCACCTCTGAGTCATGCTGCGATGGCAGAGCCTGTGTCAGAGGTTTTCTTGAAGGAGCCGAGCAGAACAGCGAGGTGGAAAGGGTCACAAAGCTCCAATGAGGCAGGTACTCAACCAAACACCACAGCCAAAGCACAATGCGCCTATTGAGGTCACAAGATTGGACAAGTGCAAACACTTCAGTGACCTGTAGGTTTAATAAGTAACCGTGTATTCAAATGACTGCCATTATCAACTGAGGCAGGCGCTGAGCTATTCTGGGAACAGCGACAGGATGAGAACATGAGCACGCGACTTGACAGGGTGTGCGCTGATCGTGACACACTGTCCTCCAATCGTTACTTCTCAGGTGGGGCATGTAACAGAACTGAGGAGTGGCTTGAGGCGGATGGTTGCCATAGCAGTAAGTTTCTGTCGTTTGTATATAGCAAAATAAAACGTCACTCATCGTCTGTCATCGAAGTTAGCAAGTCGTCACGAAGCAGGTTATAGGGTGTTGGAACTTATCTGCCAAGATTCAAACTACCCACTTTTTTGTTTTTCAATTTCCAAAGCAACAGCTGTAATACTGTTACAATGATGACAATCTAAACAACAATCCTGTGGTGGCACTGTACCAAAAACTACAGAAGAAAAAGACACAAACGCCTCAGAAGAAGACATTAACGCAACTTCCTTTTTCATAAAATGAAATGAAACAAAAATGAGGCGACATCAAATTTTAGAGATTGTTAAGATTTCTCTTTTGTATTTTACGAAACCCACTAGCACTAGACTCTGGCAGGTTTCTTTTGGTTGTATTTACCCAGAATGCTCAGCACTATAGTCTGCTTTCTGCTACTGGAGCGGTCTCCGGTCCGCTTGGCATTCAGATATGCGCCACAGGTCACTTCAACCAAACAGAAACCTAGATTTTTAAGCAGACCCGAGTTTGCTTTTTTAGTCTGCAACAGAGTTTGATTGAAGCAGAGTAAACTGGGTTGACACGACCATGCCCCTAGTGAGGGTTTGTTCTGATAGGATAAAGACTTGGCCACCAGTACCCACCCACAAGCCTAATTGAACATCAGTGACATAAATCACTTTTTGCCATGTCTGCCTCCATCTTTATTATCCCCTTTAGTCCAACTAATTTCCCCGACCTGCTGGGCTGCCTGAACAGTGCAGCCTTTCTCCAACACTGTGCTATGCACTTAATTAGAGCAAAACACAAAGGGCCGCCCAGTCCAGCATCATATCCATCACACAGAAAATTCACTTGCTGTTGTATAACCGAGGTTTCATAAAGAACATGTGGGGCAATGTATAATGAGATAGCTGGTTTGCGCAAGTGGTGATTAACAGTGGTTATCTGCCAAGAGGGGGCTTCAGGCACGACCCAGTTTTGAGCTGGAACATAGATATAGATTACGTGTGCTTGGTATTTTTTGATACCAAGCACAAGTAGTGAAAACTAAAATCATAGGACTTTCTAGTTTCATCTGCAAGTTAAAAAGCTCAAATCTTAATTCGGAGTAAATTAATGTACACATTTATTGTTGATTATTGCTTCCCCCACATCTCCATTAGGTTGTCTCCACAGTGACCAACGCTTGGAGGGAGCAAATGTTTCTCCCAGAAAGGGGAGCTTGCCTGGTTCGAGAATCAAGGCACATGTTGTCAATTTGTGTCTGTGGTCTGGCTGAAGGAGAGCCCCAGGCCAGATGCTACGTCAATGCTCTCTCTGGCCAAGGAGGATGAGATGAAGAGCAGAAACATGCCGATTCGGGGGTTTTGTTCTGCCATCTTTCCATCCTGCACACATCCAGTCAGCCTTCAGCCAGCTGGAAGCCAACCTACGGACAGCCCCGAACCGCGACAGCTCCCTGGAGTATCGCTCAGACCCGATGAGGTCTTGTTAATCACTGCGACTTATTTTCACCAAGTAGAGAAAAAAAATAAAAAAATAATAACATAAAATACTCACCAAGTTCCACAGGGGCAGAAATTTAACTGAGAAGTTTCCTAGTTGTAAATCTCTTTAAGAAGGCCAAATGAAAACATGTGGATGTAATTGTGGTTGACATGAATCTGCAAACTCTTTAATACTCAATGAAAGTGAAAAGCAAAGAGTGAGGATCATAACGAAAGTAGAGCTCAGGCTCCACATTTTAAAAGGTATTAGAACATTTGGTCGTGTCCTGTGGCTGTACCAGCCCCCGACTCCCACTGACCTTTTTATAGACACAGGAAGTCTCAAACCAGACAGCGTTCAAAAGTGGAATTTGGATGGATTTAAATACACAAAAGCTGCGCTCAGATGCCCATCGAAACAAACTTGCCCTATGAAAACACCCAGGAACATGTGGAGTGCTCAAAGGCCGACCGAACTCTGTGAAAACACATTAGATAATAACTCAGCTTGCCAACTGTCTCTCCTATAACCTCAGACTACACAAAACCCAAACCTCCAGAAAATGCTACTGTAGCTGGTACTGTATCTGGGCAATTTACCAACTTCAACATCAAAACATTAGAAGATGAAAGTGCTGCCTTTAGTAGCGGTTGAGGTAACAAACCACTTTTAATTATTCAGATGATGCCATTATAAAGAGCACTGCCCACATGTTCAGCTGTTGGTTACAATCAATTAAAAGGTAAATACTTTGATAAAATTTCTTAGAAACACAAGAATCGTTGGTCAAACTGCAGGGAAAGAACGTAAAGAAAATCTTGATGAAACAGAAATTATGTGGACAGGAGACCATAAGGGAGATTTTGGACCCATTGCAAATTTGATGGAAAGATAAAAAATAATGGTTATGGCCATCCAGTTTCTCAAGACAAAGCTATTCCCAGAAGAGATCTCACACATACACACACACACGCAGACGGACACCTGAATCTGATAGCCGAGTGGTTTCTACTGCTGTTGGTGACATTTCAGGATCGGAAAAGACTAAAACCAGTAGTTATCCATTCAAATCAGTGTCTTTTGGAGCTGGTTTGTCGTCTCCCACACATTATTAACCTTTAACCAGTATTTTGGGGGGTTTTTTACATGAGAAATATACATTGACAGTAAATACATTATTTATTTACTTTACTGTCAGTACAGTACAAGATTTTTACAAAACGCAATGCTTTTTTAAAGAAAAGTTATTAAACAAAACAAACATGAAGTTTTTTTCTTGTTTGTTTTGTGTTGATGATGTCACAAGAAATGGCTCCCATCAGTAAATACTATGGTATGAAAAGCAGCTTTTGAGCAAATTCAACAGAGATTTTCAAGTATATATTTCTGACCAGCATTAGGTTCAATTTTATGAGTCTGAAATGGGGTCCGGCTCATGAAACACTGAATTACAAAACTGAAGGGAGATAATGACAACTTTCATAACTTTAATGGGTAAAAATTTGTTTAAGTTGCCGTTTGAATCTTTGTTTAATCTATGTGGCATCTGTGTGCATTTACTCCTGGGAAGATTCCCCAAGACCTCTGAAAATGACACCTATCCATGCCAGCCTGATGTGGCATTTAATTTAATTTGATTCCTCCAAATAACTAGAACATCTTGCTGAAGCCATACAAAATTTAGGAACCAGCTTGGTTGGGCTATGTACCTTCTGTGACGTCACCAGAGGCACTTCAAATGTGGGGAGGGGTGGATTTAATCTTGACTGAATACTAATTTCCACTAAGATTTCCCAACTGACTTGGGGTAAAAAATGATCACAGTGTATCATTTAACAGGTGACAAGCAATGTCGAAAGTGAGGTGGGTTGATTTTAGAGAAGTGAATGGATGGTAGCTTTAAAACTGGGCAACACGTCAAAGACAAGCTCCTCTTTAAACTCCCTGACATTTAAAGCAAGCGCCTCGTTTAAAAACCTGGAGCCAACACGGACGCGTTGAAGGAAACAGCAGCTGACATGGTTTTACTGTAAGCTCGCGCGTTTGTTGGAAAACTAAACTCACCTTTCTGAAATGCTTTCCGTCTCCTCCGCTGTCTTCAATGCCGTTCGGTAAAAGTGCGTCCGTCATTCTGAGGGCAAGGTTAAAACGAAGCAAAACAACCCCCCCCAAAAAAAAATTTAAAGAAAAGAAATGGCAATAAAAGCGAGCTGAATGAGAAAGCAGCGCGCCGCTGTACAACAGGTGAGTTTGGTCCTCTCTCCAACAGCGTTCCTGGGGCTCTGTCCTCCTCACTCCACCCGGCAGAGCAGTTTTCCAGCAGGGATAGCAGACTCCGCCCACAATAAGAAACGGGGCAGATAGGAGAGAAAAAGGTCACCGGAAGTCACCTGTTTCCTTCAGGAGATGCACGCAGCATGACTGTAGAATGGTGAAAGAAAGCGCCGCAAAAAAAAAAAAACCCAGCATTAACCCACAGACCCTGTTACTAGCACAAAATTACTGTGCATGTTTATGTGACTCGAGCAATATCATGGAGTAGCAGTCCTAACTTTTGATGTAATAGTATAACTTCCAAATAATAATAAAAATAGATAACGCCAAAACTCTGGATACGTCATGTCCGCTTTCCCAGAAACTTGTTTACAATGCTGTGAGTGAGTTGGCCTCCAGTTGCGTTACTGTGTTTTGCAGCTTTTAAAACCCCGTAGGATGCCTAAATCTAATGGAAATTATTCCAGGGCACGACTTTTCTTCTCTTTCTCAGAATGTTGTCTTTAAATTAAATGTTGTAATTCACAAATTGTTCAAAGAGTTGTTGTAGGTGGTGATGGCTGTGATCAGCTCCTGTAGAGATCTGTGTTACAGCAACTTTGACAAAACCTCTGTCTGGAGACACTGAGTTGAATAAAAGTTTTATAAAGATGTTTAGGGTTGTCCATAATTGTCTTTATTTTATGGCAAGTACTTGATCTCAGAATTATGACTTTTTTTTCCTGCTCTTCTATTCACCTTTACAATCGATGTGCACTTTGATACACCTCTCTCATAAAAAGAAAAATCACTTAAATTCGACCTCTCGTCCAGTAAAAACTTACATTTCTGTCACTGAAGCTGGTTGCTAGCAGGTGCCCGTCTGCATTAAAATTAGATGTTTTTTTTTTTATTTCAGTGGGCCAATCTATTCTGTAATTCTGAAACAGTTCTGTTTGTGGAAACAGAACCACACGTTGTGTGACGGATGTCTGGCTTTGTTCCTTGTGACAATTAATTTGGTGACAGCTGGACTAGATCCATGACTGTCCTTAAAGATGTTTTAGCAGCATTCCCTTTTCATGACGATCTGGAAACTAGAATAGCCTTTGTGCTTTGTGTCTTTCCGGTTTTTCCGGGTGAAAGGCATGTTGCTGTTCTGCTGGTGAAGGAGGTGGCTATTAATGTCATGGGAGGATTATTGTCAACAACAGAGTTGAAGCTGGGGCAACAGGGTGTTGCCAGGACTGTAAACTAGGTTAAAACAGTTTTTTGTCTCTAAGATCCGTGGGTTTCAAATCAAAAGCTGTAACATCTACAGAATAGTAAAAAGTTGAAACTCGTTAGCGGTTGGGCAGAGGATGCATTATTTAACTTTAATTTATGAAAGAACTGGAAGGATGATATAATAACACAGATTTTCCTTTTCTGTTTTGATGATTGGGGTGAAATATGTTCCCAGTTGGTTTGATGGCCAGTGAGTGTAAAGGTAATAGATGTGAGTTTATATCATCATCTTTATATGAATCTTTATGCAACACATTTATTTAGTCTAGATCTGAATCCATGACGCAGCACTGGGCTAATACGCCAATCTTTTGTAATGCTCATATTTGACCACTAGATGGAGATAGACACTTAGATTTCATTTCATTTTACTCACCTATTTCTACGGCCTTTCTCATTCAAAATGTTTATTAGTCAGTCCACTGTCCCAAAGTCACTGAAGACTTTACATTGCTTTGATATATGTACCGACTACAAGTAGCATTTGTACTGAAAAATAAAGCTTCCTAGTACAAAGGCTCACCATGACACTGCTCCATGATTCACAATGCTTGATGACTCTTTAAAGGAGGACTCAAAATAGTTTGTTTGGTACTGATTTCTTAAGCAAATAAGCAATGAAATGGAAAAACTCTTAACTTTGAAACTCCTGACAGAAGGAGGTATAAAAGCTTTAACTTTAACTTTCAAAGGTTCTGCTGGAATTGTAAATGTCGACAGATGGCACAGTTTCATTAAGACACTGCAAAAACCAAATGTGACCAAATACCTGAGCATCTTACAACAATAAAATTAGCTCTCACAAGTCATAAGTGTAAAAGGAAATGTATTCCAGTTGTCACTACCTGACCTGTCTCTTGGCAGAGTTGCTGCATGAATTGTTATTTTATCATAGATGTAAGGGTTGCCAATGTCTTAGTTAGATTGAATAGTATTGTTAATCAACAATTTGGAGAATGGAGTTTGTGTTCACAAATACATAGATGCTCACTCTGTGACTACCATATGAACGCTATCATGTTTTGAAAGGGCAGATGACGCAAAATGAGGGTGTTTCTTCTAGCACCTGTGATTTAGGGCTCAGTGGGCTGGCTGAAGTGTAATCACAGTAATCCACTGGGTGTTAAAGAGATGCAGCCATGTTTTTTGCACAGTGTATTGGATAGGCAAAGCCCTAAATTTAACCCCCCCCCCCCCTCTTACCTCACTTCACAAACTCCTTGACTCTTAGTACCTTAATTTCAAAGACGTCTGTTCAAAACACACATTTGTTACCCCATATGGAGGTGCAGTGAACTGGGGTGGCTCGGCCTTCACGCTCATTTCCTTTCTCCTCACAACGTAGCACAAAGCTGATTGTGAGCAAACTGCTTCCCGTCTGTTTTTGTAAAGGCAGAGGGGGCACAGCGACGAACAACGGCCACTGACGTTCAACCCCTGGTCCAGCAGGAAGTGCTGTGGGGTTGCTATGCAGCTCTGCTCCCGAACCACAAGAACTCTGGGTTGCCTGTTAACAAACGATGCGTGATGTGGGTAGTATGGCAGACTATTCGACCAGGCACTCCAGAAGCTCTAGAGTAAGAATAGATCAAGGGTGGGATGAACGCGAGATTGAGACAGAGTGATAGTTTGTTCCTGGCAGAAAAGTGCTGTTGGGTTCATGGCCTTTTCCTTCCTCTCTTGTTCTCGATTTTCTTGTCCTTACTTTTTGTTTTTCTTAACAACTCTTTCCCTCTTGTCCTTCTCTCTCACTTTTTATCTTTAGGATCTCACCATTGTTCTTCATTTTTTATTCCAAGTAAAGCGTTTCATTCATTGAACATTAGTAAGGCGTGTTTGTCATAGTTGGTGAGTTCTTTAGCAGTGGATTCTGACAGATTACCACAAGGACTTCTTAACAGACCTACAGACCGCCGTCTCTGTTCTTCATGCTAACCCCTAACCCTAACCACTCAACCTGACCTGTCTTTCCTGACATATTCATTTTTATTCCTCTCTATGTTGGCCACTGTCAATGAAAATCTTAACACTTTTAAGTCTGCCATTTTGTTATTGCCACTGACTCCAAAATACACCTCCAGGAAGGTCTGACTGCCATCCCCTAAGCCTTTTTTCTCACTCTTGCAGATATCTTCCTGTCCCAGAGCTCTCCTTATACTCTTCTCCATCGACTCAACCTTGTCAGTACTTTCTTCTTCACCTGCTTTTGCACCTTTCAGTCGCTTGGACTGTTAACCTAAGCTTCTCCACTTTCAATACCTACACTCCAGAAGTGACTCAGTTTTTTGTTGTGACAGACATTATCTTGCAACAGTGTTCCAGTCTGCACATACTCTGGAATTCAACAGGGCTATTATAATTTGAGATACCTCACATGTCCTGTTTTTTTCTTTTGCTCTTTTTCAGATCAATCTTTTCCTCTTCACTCCTGTCTTGCTTCTTTTCCCCTTCCATATATCCTGCGATCCATCATCATCATCATCATCATCATCATTGTCTATGTACAACTCCATCACTTCTGCACCACAGTGTTTCTGCTATTTTCCTGCTTGATCACCTCCTCTTCCTCATCCTATCCTGCAATTACACTAAAGTTAGTGTTTCAGCTTGCCTTCCTGTTGCCAACAAAGCATCTCCTCTCTTTGTCGGGGCCTCACGTTGGAGAGGGAGGCTGGCCTCCAAGTTCATTGTGCATTCGTTAGCGTTTGCCTGCCACAACTTAACGACTCAACTCTCTAAACTACCATATGTGTGTTTGTGGATATGTGAGAAAAATAAGTCAGGCTCCGAAAGAGACGTATATTCTTTAAAAATTGCAACATGTAAGAAATGTTCCTTCATTATCATCAGATCTGCAGAAGCTTTGGCTCATGCATTGCAGAAATCTAAACATCTACTGTTTCCAATCTCAGAAGTCTCTCTTTACATTCAAAATATTCCTCAAGTAAAAGTGAAAAGTGCAGTAAAACCACTCCCATAAGTTTTATTTCTTCAAAAAGTTTCTCAAATAAATGTTACTTTGACATCACATTGCAAAAAATAAAAACAAATATTTTTCATCATCCATAAAAAACACACAATGGTAATATATAAAAAAAAATCACAGATATTATATTACATTTGTAAAAACATAATATACTTGACAGCCTGTCATCTGCATTCAGCAGCATTATTCAACTTCCTCGGCTTGTTCTAGAAAAATCTGTGTACAAGTTTTTCTCTTTTGTTGGCTCGCTGCCATGACTCTTGCACACACTAATGCCCGTGTTGCATTTAGAGGCGATTTGGAAAAAAACATTTTATGACATGTGAACAATGGACTAAACAGTTGTAATAGCTGAAAAAAATGTAAACAGAAGATACAGGAAGTGTGGGAACCCCGTTAAATCAAAATAGGAGTAAAGAGAAAGTTAGCCATTCAGAGGTGAAAAAAATAAAACCCAAATAAAATAAACAGTCATTCTTTAAGGTTAATCTTTGGGGTGAGAGTGTGGCATACCAAAACTGTACAGGGGCTCATGTGAACCAGCTCTTACTGTAAGACTTTTGTCACATGTCTACCGTATCATTTTTGGCCTTTCGTCATTGGAAACTTTCTATTTTGAAAGAAAACCTCAGATTCTCTATCTGATTTAGGTCTGAATTGTGTCTCAATTGTGCCTGAGGCATGACTGTGTTCTGACCCGGCCCATTGCACTGTAGCTCAGACAATAACTTAAGGGTCATCATCATCAAGCTGCCGAAATGGGTTTTCTCCATAGGAGAAGAGATAGGGTGAGAAGCTAAGTCATGTGGGAGGTACACAGCATAAAGTGTTTCGGGCACATCCCACTGGGAAGAGGCCCCGGGGAAGACCCAAGACACGCTGGAGGGACTATGTCTCTCGGCTGGCCTGGGAACGCCTTGGGGTTCCCCCGGAAGAGCTGGAAGAAGTGGCTGGGGAGACGGAAGTCTGGGCCTCCCTTCTGAAGCTGCTACCCCCGCGACCCGACCCTGAATAAACGGAAGGAAATGGATGGATGGATCATCCTTGTGGAATATAAACATATCCCCATCAACTCTAAGGAACCTCTATGTCTCTTTCTGAAGAAGAGCATCCCGCAGCATGATTCCATTACCATCGTGTTTCACTGTGGGAGTTTTTTGCCACACAGGTAAAGAGATTGAATTCTGCTGTCATCCCAGAGCCATGTCTCCTCCATTGCGAGAGGCCTATTTTTATAAAGGTTTCTCTTTTGTTACGTTTGTTGTTGTATTGACCTTTTCCTCCACTTGAATGGCGGTTCTCTCCAGACTTCCCCACAGTCCTTTAGGTTGCTTCTCTCATTAATGCTTTCCTTGTCCTCCCTGTCGGGTTAGGTGGCTAGGTTTGTTTTTGTGCCATACTTCTACCGCTGCCAGAGGATCAATTGAACGGTACTCAGTGCAAACATTAGATACATTGGTATTTAGAATAAAAGCTGTGCTGCTAATGGTTTGGTCGACTGGGTTGTCTGATATTTGGCATACCGTAGTAGCTTGGAGATCTGTTCAGAGAGATCTCCTGGATCAGAAGCCCAGATAAATATTCCCCATTGTGGCCCTATTGAGCTGTTGTCACGATTTCTGTGTTAAGCTAATTGTAAACAAGACTCGTCAGTTCATTAGGGTAGGTAATGACGTAAAATATGAGGTGTTCCCTGTGGCAACTTGACATGTAGCCACAGGAGAGAATTACTGGTGGTCACTTGACAGAAGGCGGCTCTCTTAGAGTGCCTCTCTTGTTTTCTAATTGAGGATGCTTTCAATCTGTCACTTCACAGGCGACGAGCCAGCAGAGGCGTTTCAAGTAGAATGGATCTTACTTAACATTTTTGTTTGCATTTTGAATGCAAAGTTAGATGTAATTAAGGGAGGGAAAACAGCTTTAACCGCATAACTACTCTGTTTTAAGCCTTTTGTGTCTTAGCAAGACACAAAAGGCTTAATTCCTCCAGGCCATTTCTCACATACCTTAAAAAAGCAGATTAATTGAATTTATGTAGCTGTTAAAAGTTGCGCCAATAATCCATGGCAAAATCTCTGTTGTGTTTGTTGGATTCATTTGAAATGATCAAAGTTGAATTTAGATTGATTTTCCATCTTCCTCTCACTTCTGCATTTTCAGAAGGTGAAATGAAGTCTGATACTAAACACATTGGCAAATTTTAAAAATTGAATATTATTTTAGTCATCAATATCATACATAGAACTAAAACATTTATTTTATTTATTGGAGAATCAAAAAATATCAACCATAAATAATTTACTCCACTAACAGATAAATAGAAGCCAATCGTTTATCAGAATTACAGTTTTTTCTGGTTCATTAAAACAAAGCTGAGATAAAAGTGTGATGATATCACAGCTCTAACCCGATCTGATCTGTATATAGTTAATGTTGTACATTTCTGCCGTGACTTCTTTCAGCTCCCTGGTTCAAGCTTCAAAACTAGGTTGAGCCAGTTATTTTCTTCCTCACAACTGACCTAAATACCTAAATGCTTTCAGTGGCAAACTGAGAAAAATACGGCCACTAAGCAGCTGTGTGAAAACCAACCTTTCTCAAGAAGCCCATCTTTTTTTGTTGTTGTTGTTTGTTATTTTGTCTGACAAGTAGAGATAATATTTCCTGTGGAAGACAAGTACGCTTCTGCTAGTCAGTTGCATTAAAGTCAAGATATGTTGCGTCCTGGATTTCTCCTCATATTGAATGAAGAGGAACATCTTCTTGCTGTAGGTTTAAATGTCCCGCCATAGCCGCCATAGCTGCTTCCACAGGATTAGTGCTCTACATACTTGACCTGTTTTCCTGGCGACACCATTGACCTTTGGGTGATACTTCCAGTACTGTAAAAACCTAGTTGTCTGCTTAAAGATTTTTTGTAGCACATAAAAGTTATACGTTTTTTAATATTTTGTAGGCAGAATCAGCATAAGTAAAAAAAAAAACTTTTTTAAAATTTTTATTTCATTTAGTAAGTGTAAATGTGTACCCAAACCAATATGGTTCTGTGTGAAAACATAATTCTCCCTTGAGCTCAATAACTGGTTAGCAATGAGAACTGATATTAAGTGTTTGTGATTACTGGCAATAAGTCTTTAACATCACTGTAACAATTGTAACTCACTCTTCTTTGCAGATTTGTGTCAAATCAGGCATGTTGTTGGATTTCTGAGCATTACAGACACCTGTCAAAAGTGTTTCCATTAAATTCAAGGAGACACTTTGTATGTCCTTGAAAACGTTTGTTTATTTTATCAGTTCATATGTGAACTTGCTGGTGGGCTGGCTGGATAACTTTTTTTTTTCCTTTTCAAAAATGAAATCATCATTTTAAAACTGCTTTATTTGGTGGCAGTGTTACAGTGCCACCGATTGGCATGACATACCAGCTACGCTTTCAGTGGAATCCTGCAGCCTGTTGTGTGGACCCACATTTTTTCTTAATCGCTCACAGAATTTTACCATGTTTGTCTACGAGTCGCTGGGAAAGTTTGTAATCACGTTGTGGCAAAATGCTTAACATTTTAAGGGGTAAAAATGCTTTTGTGAATATTATTTGTCACTAATTTGGAATGTGCTTGTCAGTGCTTTGGTTCAGAGTTGTTCCACACTGTTCCTGTTCCAGAAGGCTCCTTTCTGTTTCTGTGTAAGCTGATGAGCTTCAGTTTGGAACTCCTTATGCTGACGGTGTCAAAAGTGACCTCTAGGCAGAACTTTGTATCAAAAAAATTACACTGTACTGCTCAGATTTTCAGAGCTCTTGAAACCTGAAGTTTTTCCGTCACATCTCTAAATCCACATGCAAACAGCTTCAACATCTATACTGAAAAAAGAAAATAAATGTTCCAATTTAAAGAAATTGCTTTGAGTAGTAACAATTCATTTCAGTTTAACTATTTATTATAGTTCCTTTAACATGACGACTTAATAACTTAACTTAACATTCAATTACTTGTAACTAGTTGAAATACTTTTTTTTCTTTTTTTAGTGTGTTTGAAAATATTTTTAATCGATTAATAAAATTCTCTTACATTTCATTTGAACGCGTTTGCTGGAAAGGGACGTGTAAATCATTCTATACTCATCAATATATGAGTATAGCCTGGCAAACTAAAAACAAAAACATTGTCCTTTTTGTTCGAGGTCCAGATGCTCCATCCCTGAATCTCGACACACCTCTCCCATCAACCTACCTGAGTCAATGTTTGGGACTGTCACGCATGCGCACCTCCTCCTCCCCCGTCATCTGCGCGATATTATAAGTGCGGCCGGCAGCGTAAAACGTGGTTCAGTCTACAGTATCTGAACCGGACCGAGGGGGAAGAGGAAGACAGAGAGGGAGCGATGGATGACAAAAAGAAAAGGAAGAAGGATGAAAACGTCAAAAGTGATGACAAAGTCACGCTGAAGAAGGAAATCGGACTCCTGAGCGCCTGCGCTATTATCATCGGTGAGTGCGCGCGACAGCAGTGGAAGATGAGCTGCCAGGTTGTGGAGGGGAAGGAAACGGAGAAACGTGTTTGAGGCGCCGGCTCAGTCATGACACGGCATCCCCCAACGCTCAGCTGCCCAAAAGTTACTCACAGCGGGGTGTTCCGGCTCAAATTGATCTCATTTCCTCAAACTTGGACGCGAAACCGAGTAAAAATGAATAAACAATCTCACGGAAAAGTCGTTTGAGCGCGCGCCAGCTGCAAGGGGCAGGCTCTGAGCACAAAGGTAGTTTTTTTTTTTAGTGGAAACTGTTGCATCAGTCGTGAGGGTCTGAATGTGAGGATGCTTACGTGGCCGGGCAGTGTGGTGAAGTTGGGAGGCTCGGTTCTGTGGGACAACTTGAGCACCGAGGCTGTGCAGCAGTCCGCCCTGTAATATACAAACCAGCCACTCTCACAGACGATTTAACATGTACAGTAAGCGGCCCACGTACACAGTGGTGCTTTGAAACACACAGATTGCTCTGCTGTTTAATGTCCCGAGCTCCACTGAGCTGCTGGTTACTAGCCTGGGGTCAGAGGGAGGACTCAGATGCCTTAATAACATTTTTCAGTTCTAAATGCTATCACTTCTGCTTCATTTGGGACAGAGATGCACCAACTGGCTGACCAGGTAGTAAAACACTAAATTTTTTAAAAATAATTTTCTAATGCGTACATCAAAGCAATTAAGTACTGCTGTTTTTTTAGTGTATAAATGCATCAACTCAGCATATACTTTAATGCAGTGGCCAAACTGATTTTATGCGGCCCACAACTCCAATTCAAGAAAATACAAATCTGCCAGCCTGCTGCACAGGTAGAGATGATGCAGATAAACAAAAAATATTAAACATTTTCGGTCAGGACAAACGTATAACAAACTAATTGAAATTTTGCAACAGAAAATCCTGGCTCCAGCACAACGTGACGGCCACATCCATCAGCAGGCTTTGATTCTTTTAATGAATTTATTCAACTTGGCTACATACTCTTCAATAAAAGTGATATAAATCTTGCTTTTATTGCCCAGAACTGAAAAAAAATATATATATATTATTTTGAGTCGAGAAATTTAAAAATTCAAAAAGTGGAGCCCTCTCTTTTAACGAGGCAAATCTGCAAAACTCGTTTAACGTTTTTTTAGCTCTAGAATAATTTACACATCCCTTTACAACAAAAGAAAATTGACTATTTTACTTATTTAAAGTAGTGCATTTGATTACATACTTTTATAGTAATAATTTCACATAAATATAAATGTTCATACAAACTTTCAAATAGAATAGCCATGTTTTTTATCAATACAAAACACTGTGTTTATTGCCTATATAGGTTTGCATTAGCAGTACTATGTTGCAGAAATCTAAAAATCTAATGTTTCCAAAAAAAAAGGCTAAAGTGGTTAAAATAAAACTCTGTAAAGATGCGATTAATTGTCAACATAATTAGAATAACTAATTTGCCTCTATCGTGTCAGATCAACATTGTGGAAGTTGAGTTTTGTTTTCTCAGTCATGAAGAGTTGTGATCAACAAGAATACTTATTTAGTAGTGATGCAGTCTTGTAAAGATGAGAGATGCATTGCTCGGGATTTTAGTGGCCGGTGTGTGTGGTGCAATTGGCTTTTGGGTCTCTGGGTTATCGATTGGCTTTCTCCGTAGCCTAAGTCAGAACGGTTCCTGTTGATGAATACAATCTAAAGCGAATTGTAGTTTGTCCTTTTTTTTAGTTGTCCAAAAAAAATCCTTCATCAGAATGGCTGTTTGGTCTGAATTGTAATCTTAGTAGAGTAAAGTGAATGTTCTCTTTAAAAACACTGCAGAGTGGGTGAACATGAGCTGCTTGAGTCATATTGCCACCCACTACCATCAACCTACTCATGAACCGACTGCATTATTCTTGAAATGTGTTGTACTGACTTGGTCTAGAATGGTACTACTACTATTAATAGTACTACTAACAGTAGTACTATTAGTACTAGTAATACTGCTGTTTGACAAAACCACCCAATGAAAATATCAATTCTTACTGAAACAAGAATTAAAACAAAATAAATTAAAAATCCTTCAGTTCCTTTTTTTCTTTTGGTGGTGTAGTGATGTAAACCAGAAACCTACTCGGCTTTTTCACTTTCTGCAGCCCAAATCTTCTCTGCTCTCACATTTGAGTTGTGAGACAGTGAATGGTGAAACTTGCGTCTTGCTCCATCAAGAATACATAAATACTTCTAACTTCCCCTGTTTCTAGTTTTCTTTTTTCAAAACAAAAATCCACATTTCAGTCCTACAGTGGGTGGAACCACCTCACATCAGTTACTGCAAAAGTTCACACACAGATGGAACAATTAGTCAGCTAACGACAGTGCACTGATAAAGTATTCAAACTTAATCATTTGGGGTTTTTTGTATATTTTTGTACAAGTTTTGCTGGAGGACAAATAACCTTTTTGTATGTGCCGCTCCCATCCCGGACATTTGTATTTAAAGGAAAATTTGGGCATTTATTCAAGACTCTTATTTGGAAGAATTCATATTAAAGTGTGTCCATATTCAGAGGATCCACTGAATTGTATGAAGCTTGTGTGTAGGAATGATTTATATAACAGCACTAACATCGGCATTGGCTGATATTGTTCATTTTTAAACATATCAGTATTATAAATCAATAATATATAAATAAATCTGAGCCGATGTCAACAACCAACATTTGTATCTGTTGAAATTTGGGCCAATCAACATCGGTCCAAATTTCCATATTTGCGCATCACAAATTTTGAACACTTGTTAGGTGACTTCTAAAGCCACTTGGCAGCACTGGGGTTTATTTGGGGGCGTCAGAGTAAAAGAGGATGATTACAATAATTGCTCTGTAATTCTGACCTGCTGGGAAAAAATAGTATCCCCACAGCATAATACTACCTCAACCATGTACCATAATCAGGATGATGCGCAGCGTTTTTATAAAATTGCTCAGAAGTGATTTTACCCTGGAGGACAGATTGGAGGATAACCTTCGCTATAATCTGGTACACTGGATCAAAGGGTGACATATATGTTTCAGTTGCATATTATCCATTTTAAGTAAAGTTGACAATCATTTTTTAACATCAACATATGAAAAACTCAGTTCTTTCTGCACTATTTAACGTGAGTTGGGCTTATCTGTTCATTTTTTGGGTTAACCATTTAATAATTGGATAGCAAAAGGTACTTGATATAAAAAAATTTTACAGAATTTGAACCAGGCACAGCTATAACTAGCCCACATGAAGACTTCTGGTTAGTACATATTTACTGTCAAAGAAGATTTTGTTTTGATCTTAAATTTAAAATGTATACATATTTTTTGTGTGCAGTCTTGGCTTAATCACTGCTCTGAGTGTGTTGTTAGGCCAACTCAAAAAGGTCTGCCTTTTTTGAGTCCGTATACTCTAAACAATCAATCCTTTACTAAATTAGTTGACAATGAATCAACAATTAATCACAATTATTCCAATTAATCACTTCAGCCGTATTGCTATTGAAAGGGTATTTCAGATCTCTCCTAACAGTTCAGCTTTGTATACAACAGTGGTGGTAAATTTTCAAAGAAGCCAAATGAGAACCACAGAGACGGGACAAAACCCAGCACTGCTTTCACAGAAACGATTCAGTTTTTCTCCATCGAGAAAAGATTCTCGTGAAGTCATGTATCTGAACTGTAATTATTGAAATAATTTTACAACTGAGATACAGGTAGACATCGACAGACCCCCTGATTCCTGCATTCAGCTTAGATGCTGAACTTCCTGACATAACAAACGCGACAAAGGCTTTATGTAACAGCTCTGCATCTCAACGCGGTCTCCTCCATCAAGTGAGGAGACAATGACAAATGCACATCCTGGTCCTCCTCTCTTGCTCTGCTTCATTAGGGAGCATTCAGAGCAACAGCACGCCTCACTTGGCTTCAACAGCCGCAATGTTTACCCTCAGCAGAGTCACACTTTTTAGGCCCAAACTTACCCCAAGGAAGGGGGAAAACAAGGAGGCCAGTGCAAAAACACCACTTGTTTGGACAGCTGTCGTTTGTTTTGTTACTTTGTAGCATGAAGTAGTTTTCTTTTGTTTCGTGTTTTATCTTTTGGAGAGACTGATGATGTCATACAAGCCAAGCTACAGTTGAACTCATAACATGTTGGTCAAGTGAGGGAGCCCTTGGTTTGTCTTGTGTGGGGGTCAGTGGAGCTCAGACTCCAGCTCAGAGTTGACCTAATAGCAACGACAACAGCACTGCTCTCTCCTAAAGCTCATTTGCAAACACAGATAGCAAGATGGATTATTTACAGCCACAAGTACAAACTCAAACAAGAGAGCTCTTTGTTTTTGTTCATCAGCGTCTCCATTGCAGGAAATTGTAAAAGACGCAGTGTCCAAAGATCATCACAGTTCGAACCCGTTCTCTTCAGTAGAATCACGTTGCCTGTCAATTAAAGGTAGCCGGAGTTGGACTTGGTGGGAAGTTCCACTTTTCTTTTTTGCTATGACAGGGAAGTGGAACACAGCATTTGTTGACTCGCATTCTTATAGTTTCTGACATTTAAAATAGAAGAGGTGTCTAAACTGCAGAGTAAAGGCTTAGATGCTGAGCACAGCAAATGTAGACTCAGCACAGAGCCAAAACAAAGCTGCAACGCGTTCATATTGGAACTAACGGCGTCATCCTCAAACTGTTCCCACAAGGTTGGGAGCATAAAAGTGACCAAAACGATTTGGTTTACTGAAACACTAAGAGTTCCTATCATTAGAGCTAAGCAGCCGAGCCCAGCTGTTTAAAAACGGCTCTAGACCGTAATCTCCTCTACACAGAAAGTTTGCGACCTCTACATACTTGGCAACTCAACTACTATTGACCCTGTTCTGTGATCTTGTGGCCTACTACTCTGTGGACGAGTTGAGTCATTCCCTGTTTCCCTTCTACTTAATCATACCACTGATGGCTGAGTGTGGAATAATGAGGAAACTTTACATCTGGTTGGCAACAAATGTACAATAGATACAGTCTAACATAATACTGCCCCTTTAAGTTTTTTCTGCATATCACAGAACTTCTTAGTTTTTTTTTAAAGGAAACAACATTGGAAACATATTCTATTGCGACTACAACAGCTTAAAATCTCTTGGTTTCTGGCATCACAATCAACGAGTTGTGAATTAGCTCACTACCTGACTTCTACTGAATTATAAAAACAACAACTAACATTGTTAACTCTATCCATGAAGGGAACATCATTGGCTCGGGGATCTTCATCTCGCCTAAAGGAGTGCTGGAGCATGCAGGCTCGGTGGGACTGTCGCTCATCGTCTGGGTTTGCGGAGGAGGGATCTGCGCTCTTGGGTCGTTGTGCTACGCTGAACTCGGTGTCACAATCCCAAAGTCTGGAGGAGACTATTCGTATGTGACTGAGATCTTTGGAGGGCTTGTAGGGTAAGTAGAACGTATTGGCAACTTGCATCTTTTTGTAAATGCTGCATCTCAGCCTTTGATGGGTTTAGTTTAGGAAACTGAAGACCGGGGGGTCCAAAGTCGGGCCTGGACTTTGTCTGATCCGGATGGAGTAAAGGGCCGGCATCCTGCACGTCTTAGTTCTCTCCCTGGTGGTAGTAACAACCTTTTCAGCATGTCAGTGTTTCATTGGATCCAGGTGCATTAAACCAGGGAGAGATGCCAGTCCTCCAGGATCCACTTTGGGCTTCCCTGGAGTGTTGCTTTTCGCGTAAAAGCAATACTCCAGTCGAGGGTCTAGATTTTCCAAGTTTTTATTTTTCACTCAAGTATTTTGCTCTCTGAGATAGAAAATATGATGCAGGGAAGACAAAAGTACCTTTTCAATGGTATAAAAGTATTAATCATTATGGCATCACAACGTTGAGTTATAATAGATTTGTCAAACTCTGCATTGATCATTCAACACGGCTTTGCAACCTCAAAATATTGAGGGCACAAACTATTGAAAAATTAGTACTTGAGCCTTCAGAAGAATGCAAAATGATAAACTCTGAGAGATGTAAAGTCTATGTATCCCAGTATTTTTCCTTAAGTTTCAAAAAATAAGATATTCTTCTGATATATTACTTTTTAAAACTGGACAAAATCAATGTTTCTACAGCAGTTCATGCTCAATTCAATAAATATAGCTAAACTGGAATTCAGAAAAATTAAAGCAGGAAAAAGTGGAACGCTGCTTGATCCTGCCATCGTTTACTACTGGACTTACTGCATCATGCTTCTTCTGATGTAGAATTATGACATGTGTTTCATCTCAATAATGTAAAAGTTATATTAAATGTGCAGGTCACTCGAGCTACCTATGCTATTCTTTTTCCAGGGATGATGTTTAAGGAAATTTGATCTTGTAGGACACACTCTTCTAAAGAGCCTTGACTTCTGCTTTTTCCTGAAAGATTGTGTATTCGCAACATTGTTGCCCAACAAGTATTTCAAACTTTCTGGTGTAGCCTGGCTTTGAAAAAAATGGTGTCAGGAAAACAACAGCAACTTCAATGTTTTGACTTCTCTAAGTGCAGATTGGTCCTGAAAGCATACTTGCATTTTTTACATATTTTTCAGCTTTTAACAAGCCTGAGTCAGAGGATTGGTGTTCAGTAAAATCCTGGTAATCAGTCATCAATTTAAATCAGTTGAGCTGAAGCAGGGAAACACCCTGGCAGTGGCTTGAGGACCATCGTTGGGAAACAAAGTAGACTCCTTTGAGGCCTTTCAGATCATGTGACTTGTGTGGAAAAAGGTACTTTGCAGTTTTGTGATATTTTGATATAGCCAATAAAGCTCCTTGTTTTAGAGTCAAAAAGTGAGCTATTTAAAAAAAATCCTGTCTCCATTAAGCTAATTTATTTTTGAAATGCCAAATTGCAATTATACTGTCATTGGAAACGCAGCTAATGGGATGACACTGTTTTGGCTGCAAAAACAGTTTTTGTACCAACAATGTAGAGAAACTAAATTTTTACCTCTGTAACTCGCTTAGAGCTTGAACAGCAAAAATAGCTGCCAGCACAAAATAGCTTGTGAGTTGTCATGAATTTTAAAAAAGGATGTTTTGTATTTTTTGAATAGCGTGTTGCAGTCATGCTTGTTCTTTTATTTCTAGCTTCCTGTTGTTATGGAGTGCTGTTCTCATCATGTATCCAACTACGCTGGCGGTCATTGCCCTCACCTTCTCCAATTACGTCTTGCAGCCAGCCTTCCAGAACTGCTTGCCTCCGTTCATCGCCACCAGACTGCTTGCCACCATCTGTGTCTGTGAGTCTAAAGCCTTCTAGGATTTACATTTTCTGTCTGTGTGCAGTTTACTCATCCCAGTTCCTTCAGCTGCTATGCTGGTGTTTGTAACCAGCATGTCTGTGACGCCTTACCAAATATGTTGTTCTTTTCTGGCAAACTAAGACTGTTGAAACAGAGAGGTATCGTGCAAATTTCAACCTCTGGCAGAAGTCCTTCTGTTTGAGGCCTGGTTTTGGTACTGGGGCATAAGTAAGATGCACTGAATTATTTCTAAAATTATAATATAAACCAGTCTGTCACATCACCTTTCATCTCGAAATCATTGGAAAAGTTAAGCTTCCTCCTTCCTTCATGTGTTTCTTCTGAGCCCCACTTTGCTACCTGTAATGTTGTCTCATAACATGAACATTTTTGATTGCGACTGGATGAATGTGACTCTAGAAATGCTTTGCTTAGTCAGTGTGACTAAGCACTGATCTCCTTTACCTGATCTCCTTTACCTATAGGTAAAAAGGTTGTAGCTTGTTGGTTAGCTTGGCGAAAGAAAGCACCAAGCTAACTGAATGAAAGCACAGGGTTTTTTTTGTTGTTGTTTTGTGAGAAATTAAAAATTAAATTGCTGTGGCTCAAAGTTTACCATCCGAATTTTTTTAAAGGCGTACAAGTCCAAGTCCGTCTTGATCAGTAGAGTGATAAGCATAGCGAGTCGAAAATGTGGATAGTGTTGAATCGAAGGTTATTGGGAGTTTGAACTGTCCAGTGTTGCTGTGGAGTAGCCGGCATAGTGTCTTTTTTTATTTTCCTTGTGCCACCATGCTTCAAAATATCTTAACTACAGACCCTCTGTTGCTCAGACAGTCAGGTCAGATGACTTCATGAACCAGAGTAACTCCCAGTGACGTAATCAAAAGGGCAGACATTCTTTCACACAAGCATCATATGTAGACAACGTATCTTCTCAGAGGAGCCAGGAGTTAGATCGACCATTAAACAATCTCATGTAAAGCTCTTCAAGTTCTGACTGTAACCAAAGAAAATATTTTAATGACAAAGTCTTCGTTTGCTACCAGTTATTTGTGTATCATTGTTCGATGGCATCAGGACCCCAGGATGTCGCCTGAGGCTGTTCATTGTCATTCGAAAATCCCATTCAAAATGTTCTGCTCCATTTATAGCCTCTAATTTCATCAGTGTATGTCAGCACCTTTGCTTGAAATGCAAGACTGGAAATGGCTTATGGCAAAAGCATACTGTACATGTATCGGATCAGCAGGACAGCCTGTCAGGTCTTGTCTGATCCGGATGGAGTAAAGGGACATTGAGGGGGGAGATGGAAGGTAGTGGGATGGGTATCTGCAGGAGAGTGTATCCACATGTCAAGCTGAGCTTAGCGTTTTCAGAGCCCAGTGATGAAGCGCTGCTATTTTAGGCAACAGTGTGCTACAACTGCTGTCCGGTCAGACCAGGTGTAACATGGACAGTATATATTTATATAAATATATATATATATATATATATATATATATATATATATATATATATATATATATATATATATATATATATATATATTTATATAAATATATAATATGTGTGTGTGTGTATGCGTTGCGTTGACTTACTGAAGGCGGAGTTTCAGAAAGAGCACAAGTTTTTTTTGAAGAGACACAGGCCCAATTTCAAAATATGTATGTATGTGTGTGTGTGTGTGTGTGTGTGTGTGTGTATGTATGTATGTATGTATGTATGTATGTATGTATGTATGTATGTATGTATGTATGTGTGTGTATGTCAGACTTTGGTTGGACTGATTGGTTTATTTTGTGCAAGTGTGTGTCAGTGGCAGTGTCAGATTACATAATGGTGCCAGGCTTTGTGGACGCCGCTAATGAGTGGCTATGTTCACACTATTGTGTATTGTTTGATGCTCCTGTGGCTGAGTCAAACGCAAACAGGAAATGGGCCGGACACCTTGCACATTATTGAGACGGAATCCTATTGGCTGACTGTGTTTCGGGAAGGATGTCGTTGGCTTCCATTGGCTGTTTACTACTTTCCACATCCTCATAGCGTCACTCGTCAGTGCTGAAGTACCAGAGACGTTATTTTTCTGTCTGCGATCAGCCTCACTTCCTTTAAGAGTTCATACTGTTAAGCAGACAGACTGAGATAAATGCTTGTGGGATTTATTTTCACCTCTTTGTAAAGCTGAGTGTCTGACTGGTCTGAGGTCAGCGTAATTTATGAATGTCAGCAAGCCCAGATATTTATGTTCCCCCTCCTTCCTCTCATGCAGAGCATACTGCAAAGGAGACGCAAGTCACCCTGGAGTGAGTGAGTAAAAACCAGACAGGTCCAGTTTTGGGCTAGCAGTGTTCTACTAAGAATAGACACACAGAGCTTCATCTCACTTACGTGACGACACTTCCTCTGTAACTTGGTGAGGTGCTCTAGGTTCTGCTGGTTCTTATTTTGATTGGTTATTTTTAGGTGAGCTTTGCTAAAACCAGTGAAAAACTTTGTCACAGTTAATTATTTCTTATTTTAGCATCAGTTTTCTCATTAATCTTGATGAGTTATGCTGCGATCCAGTTGTACTCGAAACCTAGAAATTCTTTTTTCCCAGTCAGAAAAATCAATGAAAGTCGGATATCCCACTGAGAAATCGGGAGCAACTCAGACTCCACCCAGTTATGACTGACTTTGCTTTTCAATGTGGCCGGTCCTCGCAAGGTGTGGTGGAAACATTCATTGGGAAACTAATTTTAGAAGAGACACATGCAAGAGTGTCTAAAATCAATGTGAAAAGTGCTGTTTGGTTATGGAAAGTAGTCAGTCTGTAATATGTAAGACAGAGTTTTTTCATGTTAGAAAGTTACTCCCTCTTCAAAAACATACCTGAATTGTTGCTTTGACTCTTTCTTTCATGCATGTTTGAGAAATCCTTGAATCTCTCCTGGTAACCATTCAGCTTTGCAAAAATGCCCGGGTGGACCTAGTCCCGCCTTCGAGGCACAGTTCTAATGAGGAGCTGCAGTTTGCAAGCAACAGAAGACCCCTCCCACCTCAGCTCCTTCAGACTAGCCAGCAGCACTTAGCAAACACCTGGTGGAACGGCACATCTGCTGAGCTCAATGTCAGGACTCTTTTTCAGCGCAACGCTGGTAAAAACCTTGTTAAAGGGTTAATAGAGGAGATGCGTTGCGGTGACTTACTGAAGGCGGAGTTTCAGAAAGAGCACAAGTTTTTTTTTGAAGAGACACAGACCCAATTTCAAGGTATTAAATTCGAAGAGTAAACATTTTTTAAGTCATATTTGATATATGCAGCATTTTTATAACAATTGGAGGTAATATAATTACTTTATTGTACTATAAAATGATACAAAGTACTTGGAAAATATATAATACTCCATCTTTAAAATGATGTTTGTAAGAGATACTCCATTGCATCGGTATTGTTACAACATGCGTCGCCATGTTGTAACAATACCGACATTCTACCTGGAACTCATAGATAGAAGCTGTAAAAATAGGAACGCATGGAGATTAGAGTCATTTTAACAATATTGATCTGGATGTTCAAGGTCTGCGGTGCTCAGTACATGTCAACGGTGATACACAGGTGTCAGCTCATGGCTCGCCAAGGTTCCCAATGAACATGGAGAGAAAAAAAGACTGGAATCTGTGGCCTGATTGAATAGAAAAGTGACGTTAAATCAAATTGCTGAAAAAGTTTATGCATGTCCTGAGAACTGAATGTCAAACTACACAGTGCATTGCAGCTTTTTACGTAACAGGCTGCATAGCGGCAGTCCAGACAGGATGTCCATGTTGACTACTGCTGAGGGAGCTCACTGCCAAGTGTGGACCTGTACCCGTAAATAATCCATGCTGTTATCCATAGACTGAACATTAGCAGGGAAAATCTGTTAAGTAGTCATTTCCTGTAGGTGAGCTGTGCCGGACAGTCCGTCTCCAAGCCCGCACTTGGGTTTGTACCTACTCAGCTTTCTGTCTCTTCAGCAACTCCTCTTCTCCATAATAAGCCAATTATTTCCCATATACCATTAATTATCCTAATCTCCTCTAAAATCCCTGAAGCTATTTTTTAGAGGAGGAACAATGTTTCTTGGAGTTTGTGAACTTTCTCACTGGCAGAAACAAAACAATAAAAAGGAAATCCTCAAAATAAAATGCACTTTTGTCACTTCAGTGCAGTTTTATCGTTAGACATGTGATGGATGTTGACCTGTCCTCAGAAATCATGTGCTCATGTAGTTTGTGACCAGTGATTTCAATTTAGTGTTGGCAATCTTTCTAAACTCCCCAGAATGTTCTGGACTCTTTATTAGATGCTGCGTTAAAGTCATTTACTGTTTGACTGGAGGATCTTTGTTGGTCATCAGAATGAAGCGGTTTCCATATAAACTCTGCAATATCTGTTCTGTCATTTTGGCCTTAGTGATTGTAGAACAGAAATTTGGTATTTGGTACTGTTTATGATTTTTAGAAATATAGCGCAAAGCACTTGAACTACAAAACCCATGTTTTGGTTTTTTTTCTGGATACATATGTGACCTGTCACACCCTATAAATGTTAAAGGGGAGTAAAAAAATAGTCTTTTACAGAGCAGGAATAGCAGCACACACAAATATAACCCAAAGTATCAACACGTTGGCAATTATTTAAATCATTACAAACATGTAAAATATCAGAAAACTGAATGAGAAAAACCAAACAAACATAATCATCGAATATAAAATACATTTTGAAGACTTTTTTTTTTTTTTACCTTTTGAGCTTTAAAATTAAGACATACATCATCTGATTTATGGGCCTGTGCTTTTTCTTTCTTTTTTTTTTTTTTTTTACATTTATTTAAAATGAGGAGAGCAATCATTCTCACCGCTCAGTGTGTCGAACTTTCAGAGCCAAAAGAGTGGAGATCATAACAGAAGGATTTGATTTATTTATATAGCTGCAATTCACAACAAATATTGTCTCAAGGCACTTTAAAACACATCATATCAGTTCATCATATACATTTTAAGTTGATTCCTAATAATGGTCATAGATGGTAATTGGAATAGACTTGGTACGTATGGAAAAAAATCCAGATTTTCCAACTTCAAACATCCAAAATTTTATTAATCTATAAAGCCAATTGATCACCCATCCCCAGTTATGTAGCTAACTCTGACTGCTTTCTGATGTTGGAGGAACTTGGTGGGAGTCATTACCAATTCAGTGACTCCAGTGACCACATCCTGAACCAGAAGGGGGTGTTCCTGAGGTTGAAGCCCCCCACACCCCACGGTCCCCCTCCCTGATAAATCTGCACAGACTTTGGATCTGAATCCATTAAGGCTAAAAGCAGTAATTTGTTTAGTATTCAAGTGCTGGAGCGGCCTTCAATGGAAGCCCCTGATGGCGGCACACATATTTACCTGCACTGTCACATTCAAAGCCGCTGGCACCTCCTTCCTGTCAGGGTTAAAACAGAGGAAATTTGGGGGAGACGGCGGAGGGAACACAGGAACAGAAACGCATGTAACACCCAGAGAGTAACTGACTATAAAACTCAGCAGTGCTGTGGAGAAGAAAAAAAAAAAAAGCTCTGCTCGGTGCCACCAAAACCTCCTGCCAACAATTCACGTGTGTGTGTGTGTGTGTGTGTGTGTGTGTGTGTGTGTGTGTGTGTGTGTGTGTGTGTGTGTGTGTGTGTGTGTGTGTGTGTGTGTGTGTGTGTGTGTGAGTGTGAGTGTGAGTGTACCAGCGGAAGAAGTGTTCTGTGGTGGGAGGGAAAACCTTGTTCTAGTGATGGATGACCTGCCGTCTGTATGTGCCGGTACACACACTATTGTTTCCCATGCAAGTCACTGTGTTAGTAGTCTGAAAGTGAGGTACGGTGGGAAGTTAGCGTAACGAAGAAATAATAGGTTTTAGGGCTTTTGTTTTACCAAAATAAGGATTTAATCATTCAGAAACTTAGTAAAAGGGATGACAAATGAAGATTTACTTAGCACACATGGGAAGTGGAAAGACTGACATTTCGTCACATTTAAACTACAAACTTTAATGTGCTTTTAATGGGTTTTTATATGCGTGCTTGGTCTGTTTTTTTTTGTAACAGTGCTTAATGGTAAAAAAGAAAAAAAATCATCTTATTGGAAAGTCTGTCAGTTTCAGCAGAAATGGTTCTGCAGTCTTAAGGAAAAATGCAGCTGTGGCACCATTGTGGGTTTCACCCAAGAAAAACCAGCCAACGTTTCTGCAAACAGTTTACTTAACCCGGCTTTAAACTGGTCCACAGCTTTTCCCCTGACGTGTCTGCTGTATTCCTTCACGTTGTTTGGATCTTGTTGTTGTTCCAGGAGTCAAACCACTTTGAAGAGCTGATTAACTCGATGTTGGTGCTGCATGCTCAAAGCGTTCCAGGCTGGAGGCAACTCCCAGAGCAAGACAGCACAGCTGTAGATGTGTTGGTGTATGTTTAGAGTGGGTAATTACAGCGTTTCATTTAATGATGTGTTTTCTCTCATTTTGAGTAAAGGGTTTTGCATGACTCCAACTATAAGAGTAATCTTAGTATTTTATGCTGGAGGAAATTTGCAACTTTTCTTCAGTTATTGTATGACAGTCTGACATGCTAACAGCTTGACATCCAGGCAGCAGAGAAGCAGAGATGATATTCCATAGTAGCATGTGCTGGATGCCACCATCAGTCATTAGCAAGCACTGCTGATCCACTTCATTTGCTTTTGCCGCTCTTTTTAAAATCCTTGTCTGGCCGTTTGGTTAGAAAGTCGGGGCAGGGAGTCGGGGATGTGATCGCCATCTGTTAAGATTTACTAAAGAGACAGTGTGATGAGCATCCAATGCATCTCCTTTTCCCCACTAGGATTTGGGGTCATAGTTCATGTGTTATTTGGGGGGCTAATCAGCTGCCCCCAGTCATTAAAGAAAAAACCCCAAAACAATAGTTTCATCGACATGATCTAAAATCTTCTCGATTGTTGTTGAAGGGCTGTAACTGGTAACTTCCTGGTTGCGAAACCTTTTTAAAAAAATAAGGTTTGTATCCAGACTAACATTAGAGAGAGAGGCTTCTTTATCTTTCCACAAATGTGAGAACTCTTAATTTGAAACAGGTTTTCCAACAGTAACAGATTTCTTTACAAGAAGAAATAAATGACCAATTACAAATGTGTCTGCGCTCCAACACAATGACGACTCCATGTGGGTGAAAAAAAGGTTGTGGGTTTATTAAATGAGGTCATTTTGACTGATTAAGGCAGGCTTATGGATTAGACACTGAAAAGCAAAATCAGGAAACGTTCAGTTTGTAATTTAGTTAACCCAGAAAATCATGTGCTTACCTTTTTTTTTAAAGACAGTAATAAAAGCTTGGCTAGCAGGCACTAATGAATCGTTTTAGTGTTTATTATGTACATTGATTTGTTAGGTTTCTGTCCTCATCAGATTTTCAGTTTTGTTTGTATCTATGAAGAATTTTTGCTATGCTGTATGAGATGTCTGTATAAATATAGACTTGTGTGTGTGTGTGTGCGTGCGTGTGTGTGCGTGCGTGTGTGCGTGCGTGCGTGCGGGTGGGTGTGTGTGTGTGTGTGCCTGTGTGTATACAGTGTTCCTGACCTGGGTGAATTGCTCCAGTGTCCGCTGGGCGACGAGGATTCAGGATATTTTCACTGTAGGAAAACTTCTGGCTCTAGTGCTCATCATCGTGGTTGGACTCGTCCAGATCTTTAGAGGTAAACACTGCAACTGATACAATTAATAGTAATGGATGACTTTACCCAATTGCATCACCCAATTTAATAACGGATTGGTCGTTAACTAGAGTATTCAGACTCACAAACAACACACTTCCAAAAGTGTACAAAAAGATTTATACACTTTTTATTTAAGATAAAAAAAGCATTTGTTTGCCCAAAATTCCTCAAGTGGACATTTAGCTTCACCTGGTTCAAATTCAGATCACTGTTTTTGATGTTAAGTCAAACTGAAAGGGCTGACCTTTTCATGTGTTGAAGTTAGAAGTATTTTTTAGTCTTTTGTTTGTGTTTTTATTTAAAAAATGAATTGAGGTTTATGCTTACTTGAATTTTAGTGTATTTCTAACATTGTGTAAAAAAGACTAAAATAAAAAGATTTGCAGTATATGTACTTTTTTTTATCTGATTGTCAGAATGATTAATAGAATAATCTATCACTAAAATAATTGCTAGTTTCAGCCCTTGTAAACATAAACTCACAAATATGAGTGACTGACATCTCAGCATTCTTTCTCTGCTGTCCAGGTATTCTGTAAGTCTATCAGACGATCAAACTTAACAGCAGGAAAATTAGTTTACAATTTTAGATTTTTCTTCTGCTATTCATGATCCAACCATTACCTTTTTCAGGTGTTAATTTCTACCTTTTCTTGGCCCGTCCTCCTCCCGTGTCTGTGCAGGTCACTACGACGCCCTGCGGCCCAGCGTGGCCTTTGAATTCAGCCAGGACCCATCATTTGGACAGATAGCTCTGGCCTTCCTGCAGGCTTCCTTCGCTTACAGTGGCTGGAACTTCCTTAACTACGTTACGGAGGAAGTCGTGGAACCACGCAAGTACGATGGCACCGATACGACAGGGAGCGCGTCTCAGCTTCTTTGGTCCAGTTGAATAATTGTTTTTTTTTTGTACCATCAGGAACCTGCCTCTTGCCATCTACATCTCCATCCCACTGGTGACCCTGGTGTACACCATGACCAACATTGCCTACTTCACCTCCATGACTCCAGAGGAGTTGCTCGCCTCCAACGCTGTAGCAGTGGTGAGCAGTCACTGATTACTTCTGTGTGTTTTGTCAAACCATACAAAGTATTTCCTCATTGTGAAATGGAGAGAAAATTATTTTCAGTAGTTTCTTCACAAGTAAAAATCTAAATGTGTTTACATTCTTCAAAGTAGAGATGCATCGAACCACTTTTCACTTCACTCCAATAAAGATATTTGAGGTTTAGCAAATTGTGTAATAACTTCTTGTCATTTCAGTAGACTTTTAGTAGACATTTCCATTCTTCTGTGAGTTAAACTGTCTTTGGAAGATGTTTAAACGTTGCAACATTGCCCAATAATCTGTTTTCCTGTTTCAGACGTTTGGGGAAAAGCTGCTGGGCATATTTTCCTGGGTGATGCCCATCTCAGTGGCGCTGTCCACGTTCGGAGGCATCAACGGCTATTTATTCACCTCCTCCAGGTACAGCCTTGTGCGTCTTTTAAAATGTCCTTCTTTGCAACCACTGCTAAATGTTTTGTTTCAAATATGTCAGAGAAGGAAAAATAAAACTGTGTACAATGGATTTTTCCTTTCAGATTGTGTTTCTCTGGAGCCAGAGAGGGTCACCTGCCGTACCTGCTGGCCATGATCCATCTGAAAAACTGCACACCGATCCCCGCCCTGCTTGTCTGTGTACGTGCTGTTCAGCTTTTATTCCTAATACCCAAAACTGTAGAAATTGTAATAAACCACTAAAGTGCCTGTCATTTTAGTTTAACATCTTCCTTCTGTTTAAACCTACCTGCATGTCTTCCAGTGTATCGCCACGGTACTCATCTTGTGTATCGGAGAGACGCACAACCTGATCAACTACGTGTCCTTCATCAACTTCCTGTCCTATGGGGTGACCATTGCTGGCCTGCTCTACCTGCGCAAGAAGAGGCCCAACCTGGCCAGACCCATTAAGGTACAGCTTCCCTGATGTTAACGGGACCATTTTACCAGAACCTCAGCCGGTGTCCATTAGGTCATGAACGTCCATTAAATTAGTCAAGCACTTTGTATGTACACCAGGTAGGCCTGTCAACATGACAAATTTTGCTGGACAATAAATATTCCCAGAAATGATCATGATGAATGATGATATTGTCATATTGAGACAGTTTTCAAGTCTTTTAATAGTAATGGGATAATCATACAAGTGCACTCTCTCAAAGATGGATAAACTTTAACATTTTAGACAAATATTTAACACAGGAACTGGAAATATTCAAAATAAATAAACTAAATTAACAAATAAAATTAATTATGAAATATTGGCAAACGAAAGTGGCCTTCAAAAAACAGGTATGTTGAGACTGGAGTTTTTTTTTCACACTTTTTATTTAGTCTGTCTCTCTTTCTACCAATCAGTCACACAAATGGAAATTATTGGGCTCATTTAGATTTATCATGTGATTAATTAATTATTGGGATAATCTTAACATCAGCTGTCATCTTGCCACATCTTTCTGATGGACACACTTAATTCTTTGCTGCCACCTAGTGACTGGTATATACAGCTACATGTTAAGTGTGGGGGAGAATGTAAACTTTCATGTATTTTCTTGGAATATTAAGAGAAAAAATGTCTAGTACATGTCACATGTGTATGTTGAAGCATGAATATGAATATTTCTGCCTGTTTTTGTTGTGTGCAGGTGAACCTGTTGGTTCCCATCACCTACCTGATTTTCTGGGCCCTGTTGCTGTTCTGCAGTCTGTACTCTGAGCCGGTGGTGTGCGGCCTGGGGATGGTCATCATGCTGACCGGCGTCCCAGTTTACTTTGTGGGAGTTCATTGGAAAGAAAAGCCCAAGTGGATTTATATACTGCTGGGTAAAGTTTAAACTGTACTAAGGACACAAAAACTTGTCTTTTGCAAAAGGAGAAACACATGTCAGACGTAGCTGCATCAGACGAGCTAACTCCAACAGGCCAACTGCATCGGGGGCTTGGAGCACTTTAATATTTATTCACTAATCATAGGCGTGTCGTCACACTGATAATTCAACAGCTCAAGCAGGTACAAGAAAATACGTTCTGTATATGGTAACTCTTTAAGACAGATTAAGTTTACACACTTGTCTCTATTTTTGTAGACAGCTGCGAAAGCTTCTGCACATTGTCTGGAAACATCTGTAACAGGAAATCACATCTTGCAGAAGTATAAAAACAGCAGATACATCAGTAAAAAGTATCAATTCCTGATCAGCCATTGTAGATAAGAACAAAAAGGAGTACATTTCTGCTAAAAAAAAACTGAAATTTTGAGATTAACCTCAGAAATTTTCTAGAATTTCAAAAGTCAAAAATTTCCAAGTTCTTTCTGGAAAATTTCTTATGTAAACTTTTTTTTCTCCCACATTTTTGACTTTTGGAGCTAAAATTTACGCCACTTACTTTAAGTGTAACCTGAACTGCACACAGTAACGAATCATATTCTGGAATTTACTGATATTTACTGATTCTCTTGTGGAAGAAAAAGAGAAAAACATATCTGATCATACTGTTTGTTTTTTGTTTTTAATTTAACATCCATAATTGAAATTTATCATGTCAATGATAAAACAGAATTCCTATTAAAACATCAATGATATGCGATACAATACTTTTCTAAATATTTCTTCCTGTTTGCAGACATTGCCATCAGCTGACCTGTTCCGTTTGCCTTGCAGAAAGAGTGACATACATGGGCCAGAAGCTGTGCTACGTCGTGTTTCCACAGGAAGACTCTTCAGAGACGGAACCCCTCACTGCCAAAGCCATCGACTGAACAGCAACAATGTTTGTTTTTTTTGTTTTTGTTTTGCATTCGCGCCTGCACTTTCAGTTTTTCTTGTGTAGGTTTTCCAATTTTGTGCTCTGTGAGTTGTGAAGAATCACCGCCATGTACTTTCTTGTACATCTTCCCGAATGCAGGTGGCATTTAGAAACACTTAAAAGAAAAAAAAAGAAGAGAGAAACTTTTCAGATGAATATGCAAGCAGTTTCTGCACTTAGCCATATTTTTATCTCTACTTCTTTGTCCAGTGCCGTTTCACTAATTATTCTTGATCCTCTCTGCTCAGCTGTAATTTCTTAATTTTTTCACAATACATCAATTACTTTATCCTCTTATTTGTCAGAAATATACTGAGAGATGCCATATGTGCCTTGTCGGTGTTGATTGTTTTGAATTGTATTTTTCTCTCCTAGCAAGAAAACTACAAACTGAGAGAGACGTGAGAATGGCGAGAAGCTTCAGTTGAACTGGATAAATGAATTGTTTCATGTCTGAGGTTGGCACCTGACAGGGTCTTCAGGTTTTCCAGATTTAGCGGTGGACTCTTTAGAGGTGCTCACCCGGCCAAGGTGTTATCGCTATAGAATTTCTTGTTACCGTATAGTAACACTTGTTACACTTCCTGCTTGCACCATAGCACATTAGGGCATTTATTGATAGACAAAACAGGAGAGTGGCAAATTTCTGGCAAACATTTTGGAAATATAGAGGTTAATCTCTTAAATTTTCGATTAAAGAAATTAGAAATTTGAGTTTCAAAAGTCAACAAAACTACAAATAAAAATGTATTTTTCTTGAATTTTTTTTCAGAGATTAATTTAAAAATTTCCGAGTTTCTTGAAAATTTTGTCTATGTACGATAGCCCTTTCATGCTGTCGCACTGCTCCCATTTCACTAACATTGATTGTCCCCTTGTGGCCCACAGCTCGTCCAGCCAGTTGACTTTTTATAAACCTGCCAACTAACTTAAGGTACTGATGACATTTTACGCTTGTACAGATTTTAGTCCTGTTAACGTACTAAAGCTTACTTGAATTTGTGTCGTCAAATTTTTGCATCATACTGTCACAGGATAGCGCAGGTGAAGTGTTTGAAGAGATGGTCTCCTTTCTTCTGGGGGTGAAGTTTTTGTAGATTTCTCAAACCAACTCTGTATGAAACGTTCTGCGGTTATAAGAGACATTTAGATTTGTCGCCAATTTCTCAGCCACATAATGTTCTAGAATCGCTAAAATTTTCATCTCATTAGATAGCCTCAGGACTTTTCTACAAACTAACTGCGATGTCGCCGCTTTATTATTATTTTTTGGACGGGAACTTCTGCTGACAAAAACTTCAAAAAACCTCTGCACAAGGATGTCAAACTATTCCTTTAAATTGTTTGGGGACCTGACCGCCAACATAATTCTGCAGCATTACCTTTTTAAAAGAACTGTAACTTACTGAGGAGATATTGTTTTGTTTCCTAGAAAGACAACAATAAGCTTGTGGTGCTTTTTCTAGTATTCTGGTAACTGGGCATTTTAAAAAGAGAGACTCCTTAAACCTAAAACAGGTCTGTTTTGCCATGTTCAGGCAGTAGACGTTGCAGTTTGTAAATACTGTGTAAAAAAGAAAAAAAAAAGGTGCCATGGACTCCTGCAAAGACTACATTCCTCAGATGTGCCGTGATGTCTTCACACACTACATAACGGATGTGTGTACCCTCGAGTTTGTAAAAAAGAAAAAAAGTGTAAAGTTGTACAATGATAACAATGGAAAGTGTTATTAAATATAGCAGCTTATTAAATGCATTTGTCACTTGTCATTCTTGTGGCCTCATCAGATAAAAGCACTGCCAGAATAAACAGTGGCATAAAAATTTTAGTTTGTGATGAAGAGTAGTATTGTTTTTGAAGAGTGTCTTTGAATTTGAAAAGTTCACCATCAAATCTGTTGTCTTTTCCCTCGTCCAAGTTGGGGTGGCTAGTTGCTGTTCAGTATCTTCAAGTTCTTAATTATGTACCAAAACTGCTTGCCTATTTCAACTGATTTTGTCCACAGAGTAGCACTTTTATCCAAGAAGCACAGCGACATGTCAAAACAGTGACCAAATGTTTTTACCGTAGTATTGTCAGAAATGACAGCTGATATCAGGAGATATTATGAGCACAAAGTGCCTGCCATATTTTTTTTTATTTTTTTTTACTGGTTTCAATATGTGTTTTGGTAGAAAATTCAGTTTTTGCATCACTTGGTAAAAGCATTGAACAATTGATGGGAAACCATAACTTTTATGTATTTATTCAGGCACATTAAAACTGTGACACAGGTTTTGATCAGGAGGTCTTGATATACGATTCAACTTTAGTATCTCAAAATAACAATATAAACTTGTGTTGGCTTCAGAATAACAACCCGACCTAATTTACAAACCTTAAATTGTTCTCGAACTAATTCAGTTGAATTCAACAATTAACATATTGGAAATTATTTAAGTCATTTGGGAGGTTAAATGAAACCCAACCTTTTTCAGATTACCCACGCAACAAAATCTTATTAAACTATTCCAAATGATACATGTTTCCATATTAATGAGATATTAAATGTCACCAGAGGAAAAAAATACAAAACATATTTACACAATGTTTTACCAAATGAAAGTTATTGATTTGATGCAGCAGTGAACTGGAACCCGAACCGTCCAGTTGAACAATCATATTTAGCCAGGAAGGCAAAATATCATAAACAGTCGACCACGGCTGTCAGAACGGCTGACAGAAAAACCACGACATGACAGGACGCAGCAGCTTTTTATTAACGTACAAGACAAAAAAAGAACAGTGCTTTGCAAAAATATTCATATTCATTTTTACAGGTTTTTTTGTTCACCCATAGAGGAAGCCACCCCAGGCTTTATGCGCGGCGTAACGGTAACGCTGCACATCATATTGTCCTGCTCTGGTGACGTTGTGATGCCACAAGGTTTCTTTGCTATATCCACTCGCGTGTTTGTAGAGGAAAATAAAAACTTCCACAGCGCTCCGAAATAAGGATGCAAAACAAAAATTTATTCCACAGTTTTGTGAGATATCCTTTACAAGAGCAGTTGTATCTTATCTAACCTTCACAAACAACTACGGTTGAAAAACCGTGTGGCTCTGTAGATAAACTAGCAGCGCCTTTCTTTCTTGTTAACGCTACAGCGTCCACACCTCATTTGCATAAATTGCGAAATGGACACTTAAACTATAAACATACAACTTAAAATAAAACACTCATTGACAACAAAACATTACAAAATTAGCTACATGCAGTACTAATAATTCTTCCTAAACTTAAATAAATTCACTTATTAAATTACATATTAAACAAAATGTTTTAACAATAACTGAATATTACTTCACATTAACTTGGCCTCCACATTCCGGCCCCTAATTGTGACCCTTATCACACAATTACCAACTTAAACTTGTGGAGCCAAAGTACTCAAATGCCATTCAACAAAAACAAATTAAAACAAACTTCTCAGTCTCTATATGAATGACTGCTTCAGTCCGCTTCCTGTAAAAGACAAATCTTCGTTATGGGTCTGTCCAACATGCTTGTCTTGGTTTTGATTTTCACTTGACGCACCATTCCTGTCTTGTCAGAGATGGTTTGGATTATCTTCCCTGTAACCCAAGAATTGCGTGGAGCTGTGTCATCAACAATAAGCACAATGTCTCCAACTGCAAAGTTGCGAGACGGACGGTTCCATTTTTGCCTTTCCTGAAGTAGTGGCAAATATTCTCGTGTCCAACGTTTCCAGAATATTTCTGACATATGTTGTACTTGCTTCCATCTCCTTCTTGCGTAGATATCTTGTTTATCGAACAGTCCAGGAGGAAGAGATGGTTTAGTTTTCAGAAGCAAGAGGTGATTAGGAGTGAGTACCTCCAAATCGTTTGGATCACTGGACAACTTAGTTATTGGCCGACTATTAATAATAGCTTCCGCCTCACACAGAAGTGTGTGTAGGCCCTCCTCATCCAGTGTCTGCAGTTGTAGCGTGACATTTAAGATTTTCTTCACCGACTTTATTAATCTCTCCCAGACGCCGCCATGGTGGGATCCTGTGGGAGGATTGAACATCCATTGAATGCCTTGTTGTTGAAGGTGGTCTTCAATCTTGGACACATTCCATTCATTAATGGCTCTTTTAAGTTCACGCTCTGCACCGATGAAATTCGTTCCATTATCAGAACGAAGGATCTTTACTTGGCCTCGTCTAGCAATAAAGCGACGAAGGGCGTGAATAAAGGAATCCGTATCCAGTGAGGCTGCCATTTCCAAGTGTATCGCACGAGTGGTTAAGCAGGTGAAAATGACACCATACTTCTTCACCACACTTCGTCCACGTTTAATCTCAAACGGACCAAAGTAGTCCACGCCACAGTTAGAAAATGGTGGGTCATCTGGCAGAACTCTGTCTTGAGGAAGGTCTGCCATTTGTTGCTTTCCTACAACTCCATGCGCACGTCGGCAGACAATACACTTGGAGAGTATCTGTCTTACTGCAGTGTTGGCACCAGGAACCCAATATTTTGTTCTCAGCTTTGAGATTACATGATTACGACCACAATGCGCCAAGTTCTCATGAATTTCTTTGAGGATAAGCTTTGTGACGTGTAGATCCTTACTTAAGATTGCTGGGCGCCTTGACTCTTCCGGTAGTGCAGCTTTCCTAAGTCGTCCTCCAACTCTGAGAATGCCTTGTTCAAGTACTGGATTCAGTTTGAAAAGAGAACTAGTCCTTTTCACTCCCTGACCTTTAGAAAGTGCAGTGATCTCTTCGGAAAGTGCCCTTGCTTGACAAAAGCGAACAATTGCTTCTTCAGCTTTTGCAAGGTTCTCTATAGTATGTTTCTTGTGGTTTGCTTGAAACAGGCTTTCCTTGAAACCTCTCATTTCCTTTTCAACTTCAGATTGAGATTTCACAGCAATTAACTCTTTTCTTTTGCGACACAGTTGCAGTAGAATACTCTTAACTTTAAGCATCCACGCAACTGCCGTTTTTAGTCGAAACCAGGATGAGAAGTACTGCAGGAATTCTTGCAATACATCTTTACGTTCCTTAACAGTGTGAGCACAAATCAGTGTACTCTTCACCTCTGGGTCTTCTGTAGTCAGATCTCCAATAGTATGCACACACTCTGGCCATTCGTCCATGTGTTTAACAAGAAAGCCCGGCCCCTGTAACCATACATGGTGGTGAATGAAGCTTTCTGCCTTGAGTCCTCTGGATGCGCAGTCAGCGGGATTCAATGAGGTGTTGATATACCTCCATTGCTGAGGATTGGAGCACTTCAGGATGACATCCACACGATTAGCAACAAATGTGCGGAACCTACTAGTTTGGTTGTTGATGTATTTCAGTACCGTGGTACTATCTGACCAAAACACAGATGGTTGGAGTGGAAGTTGCAGCTCTGATGTTAGAACATTTTCCATGCGTGCTGCCATGGCTGCTGCAGTAAGTTCCATACGTGGAACCGTTACCGACTTAAGTGGGGCCACTCTTGCTTTCCCTAACATGAATGCACAATGAACTTCGTTACTGTTATTCTTCTGTAGCAAGTAGCTAACTGTGCCATAGCCTTCTTCACTGGCATCAGCAAAATGTTGCAGCTGGTTGTATACTGACTGTCCAAATCCTACAGGTTTACAACATCTTGGAACACTTATGTTCTCCAGCTGGTGGAGCTGGGTCTTCCACTCGAGCCACTTATGAGCCAAGTCTTCAGGTATGATGACATCCCATCCAACCTTCCGCCTGCAAAGCTCTTGCAGAATCTTCTTAACTTGAAGCATAACTGGTGACAAGATACCCAATGGGTCGTAGACGGAGCCCACAATAGAAAGGATGTTCCTCCGAGTAGGAGCCTTGTCTGGCATTATGATCTTGAATCTGAAGCTGTCAGACTGAATACACCATTGGACTCCCAACGCTCTCTCTAGAGGAAGCATATCCTGCTCCAGGTCCAGATTTTTAACTTCCGTTGCCCTCTCTTCTTCTGGAATAGCTGATAGTACTGCTGCTATTGCTAATCCATTTTGTGAGTCTGAATCCACCTCTATAACATACCGCTCTCAGGGTGTGGTACAACTGGATGGCTTCCTCTTCTGAGCTCACAGACTTTAAACAATCATCTACATAGAAGTTGTGTAGCATTGTGTCAACTGCTTGATTGTTGGCCTGGTCTCGGTTGTCTTCGGCACATTTGCGGAGAGCGAAACTAGCACAGCTGGCGACGAAGTTGCGCCAAAAATGTGAACCACCATCTTGTACTCCACCATTTTCTGAGTAGTGTCGCCAGATTCCCACCACAGAAACCGTAGAAGGTCTGAATCTTCATTAGGTACCTTTACTTGGTGAAACATTGCTTCCACATCTGCCATAACTGCCACCTCTTCTTGCCTGAATCTGATAATTACTCCAAGCAGAGTACTCGTAAGATTTGGTCCTTGTAATAACTGGTTGTTTAGAGCGGTGCCTTTGTACGACGCTCCACAGTCAAAAACCACTCTAAGTTGTGTTTCTTAGGATGGTAGACTCCGTGATGTGGCAGATACCAAACCTTCCCATCGTCACGATCAAGGTCTTCTTCTGGAACTTTCACCGCGTAACCTTTTTCTATAATGTTACTCATGAAACTTGAGTATTCAGTGTGAAATGAAGAGTCTTCTCCAATTTCCGCCTTAGGTTTAAGGCACGTTGCTCTGCCACTTTACGGTTGTTAGGCATCCGAATATGCTTGTTCCGTAATGGCAAAGCAATACTGTAATGTCCATTCACAATGGTAACTGACTGTTGCAATATCCAAAAACTGCAAATCTTCCCTTGACATTTCCTGTTTCTCATTTCTTTCACTCTCAGGAAAGTCACTTTTAAACTGCTGACTCCACAGTTCATCCAATCTGCTTACTGATATGCGATTTGCTGAAACTTGAATCAACCCTTGCGTTGCACTTTGTAAAATGTGTCCTTGGAGGGGTTCGCTGATGGTCCAACCAAGCCTGGTTCTCACAGCGTATGGACCTCCCCTTTCACTTGCAATAACCTGCCAAGGTTCTATGGCTTTAGGAGCATTAGTCCCAATCAGAAGTCCAACCTTTGCTTCAATCTTAGGTATTGACACCTGCTGAAGATAGGGCCATTTGTTCACGTAATCTTGTGAAGGAATGTTACAGATAGAAGCAGGGATGTTGCTGTGACTGAACATTTCTGGCAGCTCGAAAAAATCATTATTGTCTAAGCTGCTTATTTCCAACCCAGAAACCACGTGACTACTGACGACATTTTCTTCTCCCATTGTTTTCAGCAAAATGTTCATTTTTTGCCTGAAAGATTGAGTTCATGCATCAGCTCTTCAGTACAAAAACAAGCTGTACTGCCTGGGTCTAGAAATGCATAGGTGTATGTCACCTTTTGACCTCTTTTTAGTTTGACTTTGACTGGAACTATCGCCAATATGTGTTCTGGTTTCTCTGCACCATAAGTGGGTGCATCCATTTCCACAAATCCATTCACAACTGACTCTGTCGGTTGTTCCTCTCCCTCTCTTGTTGCCACTTCAGGCCCTGCCTCGTTATTAACACAACTGGGCCTTTTCTTTATGTGTAATACTGTGGGATGGTATTGCGCACAAACCTGACAGCTGGCCTTTTCTTTGCATAAATTACTCATGTGTCCCTTTTTAAGACAGCTAAAACACAATCCTTTAGTTTTCAAGAAATCAATCTTTCCTTGTGAAGTGACTTCCTCATCTTCTTACATTGTTCCATAGTGTGCTCCTCACCATGACAGAAGAGACAAGGTTTGGAAAATGCACACGTCTGGTTTCTGCTGACCTTTTTCTCTGCCTTGGTTTGTGTGTCCTGTGTAGTGGTAATAGTTGCAGCTGTGGTGAATCCCTTTTTGAAGCCACTTTTTCTTTGCAACCTTTCATCCACCTGTCCTTTAACTTGAAGCTTTAAGGTGCTGTCCTTTATGTCACCAAACAGGGGATGTAAAACTTCTTTGGCCTGTTTATTGACAAAATCCACCAGATCGGCAAACTTGACTCTGCGCTTTTCTTTGTCCAAGATTCCACAAGCATGCGATCTCCACCTTTCTCTCAATTTATATGGGAGCTTGGCAATGATGGCACGCATGTTGGCTGTGTTGTCCAACTCCTCCATATACTCTACATCTGCCATTGCATTACGACATCCAGTGAGATATAGTCCGAATGCATGAAGAGCCTCTCCATCGTCAGCCTTGATGGTTGGCCAACCAAGAGCTTTGTTAACGTATGCCACCGATATCTTGTAGGTGTTGCCAAAGTGCTCTTCCAAAAGTCTCTTAGCTTCCTTATACCCACGCGTTGGTTCCATATGAAGACAACTTCTTACCAATTCTCGTGGCTGTCCACTTGTACTGTTCCATGTAGTACAGCCGGTCTTTGTCGCTTTCGGTTTTATCCTCCACCCCATGTTCAAATGCCCGAATGAACAGCCGATACTCTAATGGGTCCCCTTTAAAAACGGAAATGTTCTGAGGGGCAATGCTGCCAACTTCTGCTGCTTTGTTAGCACTTCGACTACATCCTGCAGGGCACTTGGCGTCTGTGCTGGATGAGAGGTAACCACGCGTGTTTGCTGCATGTTTTGGACAACGTTATTGTTCTGAATTTGACCCTCTTGTGTTGGGAAAGGATTATTTGACTGCTGCTGAGCAAACAAATCTTCAGCTCTGTGAGAAGTCACATAGGAGTTCATTCCATCCACTTTGAATGCACGACTGGATGCCTTAGATGAACACTTATATTCTGATAGGATTCATCTTGCCTCATTTGCTGCTAGAGCTGTTTGTATTTCTAGCTCCTCCCTTTCAGCTTTGAGTTTAGCCTCTCTTTCCTCCAGTAAGTGTCTTTGTTTCAAAGATGATGCCTGAACCAACAACTTAGCTCGTTCCAACTCTGCTTTCATTCGTGTGGAAGAGGCAGTCGATGATGCACAAGAACCACGTTCAGAAGAGCTCTTATGACTTCTTTTTGACAAAGATGCATTAGATACGCTGTCGAATGGATCTCCTCGTCATCAGCTCTCTGTGTGTTCTTAGCCTTTCCATCAATCCAAGCCAAAGCTGTCTCTGCAAAAGCCTTGAAAGAATCAGCCTTAGGTTCAAACCAGTTTTCTTGATCCAATTTTAAATCCTCTTCTGACATTTGTTGGAGCAGCTCCTTCACGTTTGTGTTCAAACCACAAAACTCTCCAAACAGTCTATTAAATTCTTTCATTAACTGGTTTGCTTCAGTTAAGCTGATATCATCTTCAGTTTCAATCAGCTGACGCACCTGATTCTGTGCCTGTTAACTTTGCTAACTTGGCTCTTCGTAAACCAATTGCACGCTGCAACTTTTCCTCCATAGCTTTAGGTGTGAGTTTTACTGCTCTAGTTTCCATTGTAGCCACGATATCTTCATTTTCAACGTCCATGACATTAAATATCCAAACAGCAACAGCAGAAAACTCCCTTTCTGATCCGAAAAGCTTGCAGATTGTGTCGAAGAGCACTTAGCATCCACAATGACTCGGCAGTTTTTTTTTTTTGCTGAAATGTTTACACTACTCACTTTTCTTCCAGCTTGATTTTGCTGCTTTAATCCGTCCACAGATGATAATTAATCCACAAAGCAGGTTTTTCAACGAAATGTGATGCCACAAGGTTTCTTTGCTATATCCACTCGCGTGTTTGTAGAGGAAAATAAAAACTTCCACAGCGCTCCGAAATAAGGATGCAAAACAAAAATTTATTCCACAGTTTTGTGAGATATCCTTTACAAGAGCAGTTGTATCTTATCTAACCTTCACAAACAACTACGGTTGAAAAACCGTGTGGCTCTGTAGATAAACTAGCAGCGCCTTTCTTTCTTGTTAACGCTACAGCGTCCACACCTCATTTGCATAAATTGCGAAATGGACACTTAAACTATAAACATACAACTTAAAATAAAACACTCATTGACAACAAAACATTACAAAATTAGCTACATGCAGTACTAATAATTCTTCCTAAACTTAAATAAATTCACTTATTAAATTACATATTAAACAAAATGTTTTAACAATAACTGAATATTACTTCACATTAACTTGGCCTCCACAGACGTTTTCCTTCAGAAAATTGACTGTGAAAAAAATCATGACACACTTTCCAGATTTTCATTTGTAAAACCATTTTCTTCCCACTTCAAAAGCAATTTGTTACTTTGTGTTGGTGTATCATATCAAAGTCAAATACAGTGTTATTGAATGACGCGTGACAAAATGTGAAAATGTTCAGGAGGTATGAATAGGTTGTCAAAGCCTGTGAATCAGGGGCCTCAAACTCCAGGCCTCGAGGGCCCCATGTCCTGCAACTTTTAGATGTGACTCTGCTGCACCTGAACAGAAAAATTAGGTCATTAGCAAGGCTCTGAAAAAAATGATCCAGACAAGGAGGAGATAATTAAGCCGTTTCATTCCAGCATTTTGTATGTGGCACATCTAAAAACTGCAGGCAGTGGCCCTCGAGGACTGGAGTTTGAGGCCCCTGCGTAGCTTGGAACATTCAGCAAGCTGGATAAGACAAAACTAAAAGTTTCATTCATCGACCCACATTAAGCTCCTAACAATGTCTCTTGCTTTCCTGGACAAAGTTAAACCATTCCTTCGTTTTACTGCAAAAATATTGGCGCCATAGTTCAACAGGAAAATAGAAAAACTACATTTCTGTCTATGATTGGTAGAAGCGGCTCCTGCTTTCGAAAAATGGCATTTACAAAACGCGCCAAGACACGAGCAGAAAATGGAAGATAGCCACACAAGTCTCAACCGAAAACTGAAAAATAGTTATTTTCTTTATTGTCTCATTATTGGGAAAAACTTCTTTCATCATTTCCTTGAGCAGTTCCACGAACAGTGAGAAGTTTACGTCAGCTCTGTAGCGTTCATCTCCATTGTCTTCACAATCACTGCAGATACAAGCCAAAGAACATGTAACGTGGCTACGCACATTTACAGGCAACATCCGGGGTCTTTGACCTCTGGGTTCACCCCAAAAACTGATGATGTGGCAAATAAGGAACGTTAAGCAAAAATTGGAGTTGTATCCAAAAACGTGTTGAAAATTCATTTGGCAGCAGAAAAACGCAGGAAAAATCTTTCAAGCTGAAACTGTTTCCTGTTTGTCGATATTTCACAAAATAAGGTGAAACAAGTTTCATTAAAAAATATATTATTAGTGTTACATATATAACATATAAGCCTTCTAGCAAGATTAGCTTAATGCAAAGTTCAAAACCAAGAGGAAACAGCTGCTTAGACTTTTGTTGTTTTTTACCAATTGCTAAATGTGCTAAGCTAACTGCTTCCCTGCTTAAGCCAGGTGGAATGAGGTAAAAACATCTTGAGGAACCTCATTTAATCTTAAATATAAAACCTGAAGCAAGTTGTTAGTCTAACCTAACAAAGAATGAAAACAGAAAAGCAGCAAAATGTATCCCTTCCTCCAATTTTCTAATTTTGCACTAAGCTAACTTGCTAATGTACACTGCACACGTTTAAAAAAAAATGATAAGTTTTGACAGATATTACAACCGCAAGTATCCAATTCAACACACAGACAACAACAAAAAAAAAAGAAAAAAAAAAGAGCAAACCACTTTTCTGTTTCAGGTCTGTATGCTAAGCTAGCTAACTGCCAGCTAACAGCCATTAAACCATAAATGTGATGTGAAGCGTTCATGTTGGCTAACTCAGTTCAAGGAGACCCGAGTATTTTTTTTTAAATATAAAAACCAACTCATTTATTTGTCACACAGTAAAATTTTAACATACTTCTTATGTGTCACATAATTCGGATTAGTCCTGGTATTAGTGCTGGTATCGAGGCAAACCAAGGTTTTTAAAAAGTTTCTGTTTCAAAATCTTCCATCATACCATCAGGACTTTCTCCATTCAAGAAAGCACTGGAGCGACCAGAATTTTCTCTGGTTGCGTCAAGCATAGAGTACAACGCTGCCCTTCCCCCACCTGTTGCTTGCACAATGCCACTGAGCTGGCTTGAAAAGCCTTTGAACTTTCCTCATGCTTACAAGACAGACAAATTTGGCTGAAATATTTTTTTTCCCCAATTATGAAGTGTTCACAAAAAATCCTGCCTTTGAAACTAAAGGGAGTTCCATCCATCACTCATAAAACTACCGTACAGTCGTAACCGGAGGCTAGCTAACCAAACACATATCCTGACTTATTAACCGGCTTGTTATGCAATATTCTCTTCTTAGCTACAACTAAATTCTGAGGCTGTTTCTTCCACATTTTTGCTGAAGATGGTGCGTCACAAAGCAGCAATAAATAAATATCAAACATAAATCAACGTCGTGAGAAATGAGAAACCAGTGGCAGGACTAACCTGGATGTGAGAATGAAACCAACCAGTGATCGATTAAAATAACGGTTCGCCTCTTCAATAAATGAACAGAAGCAATAAATATCTCCACCGTCCATCTTGAACGTGGCAGACTGGGACCAAATGTTAAGAATTATGGTAAAATATCATCTTGTAGGAGAGGGCGGGGAAGAGGTTCGTCGATAGGCCTCAACGGCTCACAGTCGGTAGCGGTGTGTAATGGCTCTGGGCAGCAATGCGAAGCTGTTTTGGCTTGCTCAGGAGAATTGTTTTCTTTATCTGTTGGCCTAAGCAGGTTGATCAGAGTCGCTCCAACCCTCAGTGAGCTCCACAAGGAAATTAACAACACACATTGCTGGTTTTATTCACATCAGGACAGAGTAGTAAGCAGTCAGAATATGGACCGTCACTCAGGTCTCAGACACATTAGAAGGACACTTGATTGGAACATTTTCCAGTTTTCCCCCACTGAAAGCTTTTTATGTTTCATGGCACTTCCCTCCCTGAGTCTTCATCTTCCTCGCTGTGTGGAAGCTGCTGAGTCAGCTTGCTCGCTCTCCGTCCACATCGCTCTTTTCCTCACTTGGCACGTCCACAGAAAAATGGCCGTCAAGTTCCTCTCCTTCCACTGACGGAGGCACGCTCTCAGAGGGTGATGTCACCGCTGAACCCTGAGGATGACGTCGCTCCGACTGCGTCAAGGAGCTGCTCTCCAGCGCGGGAGGCGACATGGGGGAAAACGGCCCCACGGGCGAGTAGCGTTTTAAGGAAACGCCCTTTAGGTTGACTGCGAGTTCCAGAACCAGTTTCTTTGATGGCCGGCGGGGGCAGGGAGGAGCAGCAGCCCCCTGAGGGCCGGCCGGGTCTGACTGGGGAACGCCGCCGACGGGCGATGGGGCCTCCGAGTCGGAACTGTTCACAGAGTGCGGGGACAGCGGTGACGCGGGGCTCTCGGGCGCGCTAGCCTGGAGGTCGACTGCAGCCGAGCACGAGCCTCCATCTTCAGCCACGTCTTGCACTGCAGCTCCTGGCCCCAGGGAGCCCTCCTCCCTCACGGCGTGGTAGCTCTGGAGCCCCAGCGTGACCTGCGCGGGTTCAGCACGGTCCAGCAGGGCGGCGTGGCCCCTGGCTCGACCCGCGGGGCGGAACAGCCGGCTCCACAGTTGGCCGAGGCGCCGGCGGGAGGAGGAAGAGGTGGAGCGGCGGGTGGAGTGACGCCTGATCTGCCTGCGCATCGCCAGCCGCAGGTTCTGGAGCATCGACGCCTGAATGCAGGGGGGAACGGAAATGAAGGTCATGTCTGGTGCTGTGTCACCGTACATTTCCTCGATGCAGAGCCCATATGGCGTTACCTGGGTGGGGTTGTAGGCTGGGAAATCCTCCACCGGGGGGATGAGACCCTGGGCTATCAGCTGGCCGTAGGAAGGGGGGGCTTCCCTCTGAACAAACTCTGCCTCCATGCGAGTCATCTGAGTCTCAAAGGCTCTGCAATTAGAGCAGCAGTGAGAAACGAGACAACCTGTGTTATATTTAATTATTATCATTGTTTATTTCCACCAGCTCCAGTTAAAAGTATTAGACTCAATCAGGTATTCCTGTGTATCACAGCTTCTGCCAAGAAGAAAACATGTTGTACTAAAAAATAAATAAAGACAAAAGCATCAACACTGATGCTATTCCTTGCATCAGTATTCGTTCCCTTTGACCTTTTCCTCACTTTGGTTGATTACGACCACATAGGTCAGCACATGTTTGTTGAAATGTTATGTGTCAAAAAGAAGAGTCAACGAAGAAATGTTTTAACACATTAGATTATCTAATGCATGCATCCAGTGGTGACCTCAGAAAATCAGATAAAAAAAAGTCTTATGCAATGAAGACATAAATTTAAAACCCAATAAACAAATAATTTGAGATCATTTTCAACAAATGTACTGATAACATAATGCAACCCTTCCGAAGATCAATAAACTTTGATTTCTAAAGGACATTTAACACTGGAACTGGAAGACATTTTAAATATCCTAAATAAACAAACAACGACACATAAAATGGACACTGAAATCTGTAAACAAAATGTACCATTCAAAAAAACACAAAGGGCGAGTTGAGACCAAAGCACCAGACAGTGTTTGGTAGAAAACAAACCATCGTGCAAATGGAAATTATTGAGCTACTTTTAACGTATCACGCAATTAATCGATTCACTGCGTAGGATTGCGATATCTCTCACCGGTACTCCCGGTTCCTCAGCGAGTGCAGCTTGAGCGCGCAGCCGAGAGCGATGACCAGCAGCAGGCTGCAGACCAGGCTGCCGATGAGCGCCGCCGTGATCACCTTGCGGGGCACGGCGGCCAGGCAGTCCCGCTCGTCGCTGCCGTCCAGGCAGTCCTCCTGGCCGTCGCAGCGCCACGTCTCGAAGATGCACAGGTTGGTGCCGCAGTGGAAGTTTCCGGGTTGGCAGTCGAAGCAGTTCTTCTCGTCCGAGCCGTCCGGACACCTCTTCTGGTTGTTGCAGCGCTCGGACGCCGCGTAGCACGCGCCTCCGCCTCCCTCGCACGGGAACTCCCCGTCCGGGCACGCGGCGCAGGCCTCCTCGTCGCGGCCCGACGGGCAGTGCCAGTAGCCGTCGCAGCGCTGGTGCTCGGAGTAGCAGCCCTGCTCGCTGCCGCACGGGTGCTCTCCGGGAAAACAGTAACCTTTGACCTTTGAGGCAGAGGAAAGGACACGACGTGGAATAAATGTATAGACTTTGCTTGTCTACGCAGAAACAGGTCGTCATGACAACTGTGGCCCCAGAAAAATGTCCTAGGGGTGATGACACAGATATATATGAATATAACTTTATGTATTTATTCCATAACGTAATAGATTATTATACTGTGGAAGTTATATTTAAAATGCTGAAACATTTACATAAAAGATTTATTAAGAAAGATAATATAAAGTATAAGATTATGACTTGGGAGCATGAGAGATTTAAAAAAATAAAACAACGAAACAAACAAATCTAATTATTTGACTTTTGAGAGAAGGGGTTAGATTATGTATCAAAATCCAAATGTTGTTCATATCAACACGTGACATGCCCATTTTAAACTGTAAAGGGCATGAAATAAATGAATACATTTATTCAGTTGGCCCCCACTGGTTTGTTTTCTACTGTGTCATGGAGCTTAGGAAGGTGGAAGCACCTGGTAGGTGGCGTTAAAGCCTCGCCCCGGGCTGTGAGGCTGCGCCATGTACAGGACACTCATCTGGCCCCGGCTGGACTCCAGCAGCGCCGGCCTCTGGTTGTTGTGATGCGACAGCACCTGCAAGAGATGCTCCGCCCGCTGCAGCAGGCCGTCGTAAACGTGGAGGGAGTCCCCGGGCCCCAGCTGCAGGTCCAGCTGCAGCATGATGGGCTTGGGGTCCTGGGTGTCCAGCAGCCAGGAGCACCTCAGCTCGGTCACGGAGCTCCGGTCGGCGTGGAAGAAGTCCGGCGAGGCAAAGGAGCCATAGAAGTTCCCCAGCCGCTTGCCGCAGGCGGTGTCCGGACAGCGCAGCTCGTCGCTCCCGTCGCGGCAGTCTCGGTCCCCGTTGCAGCGGAGCGCCGCGGGCAGGCAGCGGGTGGTCTGGGCCTCGGTGCACGGCAGGGAGCCCGGGGGGCAGAGGCTGGGGAGGGGCTCGGTGGGAGGCGGGAAGCAGCCGTGTTCATCTGTCGCGTCGCCGCATTCGTCCTGGGCGTTGCACTTCCAGGAGCGAGGAAGACACTTCCCGTTCCCGCACAGGAACTCGTCTGACTGGCAGCTGCTCTGACCGAGGTGACCTGCAGAGTTCAGTTTTATATTTCACCCAAAAGCTAAGGTTTGGCCTCAGCATATGCATCGAACCAGGACCCGGTTTGATGCTATGAAGCTTACCGGAAATTTGCTTACCGTAAACAAACATTCTCCTCCTGAAGAACCAAAACCGACTAAAAACTACAAGCAGATAACTCTAAAACAGAAAATCAACACTGAAGTTGACAACTTCTGATTCTGTTTGGTGGGTGGTTCAGTAGAAAGAAAAAAAATATGGATGGAATCCAAGTAAACGAGAGAAAGCTCAGAGTGTCTGCAAAGTGAGATTTTAATCTGTGGAATTCACAGGAAGCCAGTGAACAGGTCAGTGTGTAAATCAGTGTCAGCATTAGGACTGAAACAATTAATCAGATTAATCGCGATGAATTGCTTACTGAAATAATCGTCGACTAATACAGTAACTGATTAATCCTTAACTTGAGCATAAACACAAAAAAGGCCACTTGAAACCAGAACTCTTGAAGCGGCATTTAGCTTGTTATTTCATTTTTTTTACTCTATTAATCGATTAATCATCAGAATGACTGATAGATTCCTCAAATAATCGCTAGTGGCAGAAAGACACGTCAAAACATTATTTATTTCCTCAGAAAAACATGCAGCGCCGTCCTTCTAGTTTACACTCACTTTTTATCGCATAAAATCCCAATGAAACGCATTCAAGTTTCTGTTGTCATGTCTGACTGTGAAGTGAAATATTTTGTGGAGTATAATGTTTTTTTAATACATTATTATTATTATTATTATTATTTGCAAACCGGAGCGCAGAGAAAGTGTTCCCTTCTCACCTCTGATGTAAGAGAGCCGGAAGCCCTGCGCCTGGCCCGCGCTGTTGCTTCCAGAGTGGAAGTAGAGCCAAACGCGCCCTCTGGTGGAAATAAAAGGAGGGGGCAGCACGGAGCCGCAGAGCCTGGACTCGCCGCTGCGCGTGGGCGTCATCAGCAGCCAGTCCGCCGAGCATCCTCCCGACTCCATGAGGTCAAAGTTACGGAAGCTGGAGCCCAGGACGGATCGTGTCGGTGTTTTGTTTTTTTCTTTTTTTATCTTTTATTTTGCAGGAAGAAAGGAAACATGCGCAGCAGCGACCCTACCTGATGGTGATCACTTCCCCCGGACTCCCCTGGATGTGCCAGCTGCAGTTGAGGCCAGGCGGGTAGTTCAAGGGCCAGGCCGGGCTGTAGAGGACCCCCCTCCGCTCCGTGTGGACCTCCACCTGCTCCGTGCAGGCCGCTGCAACACACCAACACTCTGGACCATAACCATAAGCAGCAAACCATAATATAATACAATACATATCACATGGTGCTTTTTCACTCCCATAAATGCCTTTGAAAATGAATTGTAAAATAGATTTTCTAATGAAGCAAAACGTCCTGCATGTGATCTAATTTGAAATTTAAAATATATGATAAGGATTAATAAAAAAGAGTAGCATAAATATGGGAAAAAAATGCATTTGAAACTGTCCTGATTCAATAATTTTATAGTTTTACATCAAACATTAGGAATAAAAGCCTAAACTATTATTTTTAATTTGCCATTTCTCTGTGACTGCTGCTTTACCCCGTCCATGCTTTACACACCTTTTTTTAAAAAAAAGATCTATATTTTTGTTGAAACACATTTTAGTCGCTGTAAACACCTAAACACCTGCATTTTATGATTTAATATAACATACAAGCCAAAGTCTGACCAAAATAAACAGAATTTTCTTTTAAACGTAATCCAGTAAATAGATTTACATTTTAAGCAAACTCACCGAAGAAAATAATTTCTGTGACACTAATGTGCTCAGACGTGCCTACAAATATTTGCAACTAAACATTTTGACATTTTAAAAACCAACATGATCTTACATAATTTGGGGACTGCTGATTAAACGCAGCAAAAAAAAAAAAAAGTATTTTTGTTCTAGTTTCTAGTGCAAACATCTCAGTACACTTTAAATAAGACAAAACTGATTTACATGAAACTTTTCAGCAGGACAAAGCAGCTTGTTTTAAATCATATCTTAATTTTGATGTAAAAAAATAAATCACTGGCAGATTATTTCTCCTGTAGCAGAAAAAACGTCTTGCAAGTGGAATAATATGCAAAATTTTTAATCACTATTAAAGGATTGTTGACTTGAAACCAGTTAGTTTCAAGATATTCACACCAGAAGCAAAACCAAAAACACTTTGGTAAGATTGTTGTTATGGTTTTAGTCTCTTGCAGTGACTGTAGACCCAAAGAGATCCAGATGGAGCTTAAGCGGCAACCAAGGCAACGGCATCTCTGTCGCCGAGCAACGGCGCCGCCAGAGTGAGGCGCTGAGCGTCAGCAGCCGCACTCTGGGATCCCGATGCTCCTGCAGCAAACAAGACGCCTCAGGATCCACCCTGAAAACCTCCCTCCATCAGGTCTTCAAGGTCAGGGTTAGGGTGATGACCCACCACTTTAAAGTCAACTTCTGTTTTTCTTCAAAATAAGAGCGAAACGTCTGGAGCGGCACGTAGAGCTGATGTTGGCCGATCTGAAAACTCATCCTGCTAAAAGCTCGAGATGTTGATCGGAGAATATTTATGTCTGTGATAAAAGACACCCAGAGACGGACTGGGTTCTGCTGAGGGTGTGTGAGCTTGTTTTTAAAGCCTTTCACACTTGATCAGCAGCAGAGTGAAGCAAGAGGAGTGTGTGTGTGTGTGTGTGTGGTGTCATTAAAAGCAAGTGATGGATATCGACTAACATGACGTCTTTGGCCGCGGACCCAGCAGGGCTGCAGAATGTTTCTGCTCCCTCTGTCAGCTTCAGCAGCAAACGCCTCACACTGACCAACCGACCTGCAGAGCGGCGGAAGGAGGAGGATTTGGAGCTCGCTTTGCAACGGCGTAGTCAAAGTCCGGACCGGAAGCAGGAATGAAAAAAATAAATAAAAACTTTGTGGTGATAAAATTCTAATATTCTTCATAACCTAAAAGTATCACACATTTCTTTTTTACGCATTTTGGCCTTGAAGTACAGTTTGTTGCTTGCAAACAGTTTATCTTTTTTAATCTTTTTTGATCATAGTTACGAATGCATTTATTTACATTCGTAACTATGTTTGTTTCCTAAGTGGAGAGCCCTACGGTGGAGGTGTTTTTATTTTTAATAATCCAGTCACACTTTTTCCCCCAACGCAGCGTGAGCACACAGTCATAACCAGCACACATTTAGTGGAGTTTGGTGACATCGAGCCACTCCAAAAAACCGGAGAATCGGCTTAAACCTGGATTTAAATCACAACATGGTCATGTCAGGGTCAGGGTCGGGATAAAAGTGAGCCCAACAACCCAAAACAACTACACTAGCTGTGAGGCATAGTGGTGGCTGCATTATGCTCAGGGTCAGGCCGGTTTTGGGTTTGATGAAGCAGGCTGATTACTGGCCAGCCGCAGATTCCAACTTCGCGATTCTGTTGCTACATTTAGTGACTTTTCAGACAAGAACAACAAGATAAAACCCTCAGCAAAAATCGGCCTTTTAAGAAAAAGGTCCGGTTGGTGCAGCCCGACTCTATTGAAACTTTAACTGTGCTTTAAAAAAATAAAAAAATAGATCTGAACTTGTGCCGCCAACTCTAGTTTCCAGCAATTCCAACTGTGTCTTCTCAATTCAGTTTAAATCATCATTAAAGTCCCATAAATGAAGGCGATGATGATGATGATGATGATGATGATGATGATGATGATGATGATGATGATGATGATGATGATGATGATGATGAGTGTCTGCATTCGTCTGTCTGCATTTGGGAAGGTGTGCGAATCACTTGTCTCAGTGTCACACACAGACCTCTAAAGAGCATGTGTTGCAGCTTCAGCATCAACTCTATTGTCAATCCATTAAGGTGCAGAGACACAGAGAGGAGGAGGAGGAGGAGGAGGAAGAGCGGGGCTGCAGAGAGAGGCAGTGATGTAATGCTGATAGCAGCATCACATTTGTGAAAGAGCATCCATGTTTCTACACTCGCCCTGATCATTTAGCCACCACAGATCAATGCTCTGAGCAGGATGACTGACACGCTGCTTCCTCCTCCAGATCACAACATGAAAACCTCTGAAGGCTCAGCAGGAACAATGCTGCCCCGGGTTTATTCGGGTTTATTCGGGTGTGATTAGTGAGAAACACATCAGAAGCGATTAAAAGCTAAAACTCAGGTTCATTGAATGTGAGGAACACAGGTATAAAAACATGGGTTCTGCGCTGATGGATGGAGGGATGGATGGAGGGATTGTTGTTTTCTCACCTGCACAGAGCGGGGCGCAGCGGCACCACAGCAGTCCGATCAGCGGCAGCAGCAGCAGCGGCGGCGGCGGCGGAGGCGGGGGCGGCGGCTGTTTCGGCCCCATGGTCCGCTCAGGATCCGGGGCTCCGCATCTGGGACGCAGCGAGGCTCCAGCATCTGCTGTCAGCTCCGACACGCCGCCGGCGGCTCCGCGCAGGAAACGTGCATTGTGTCCTTTGCAGTCGGAGCAAAGCAGGCAGACGGCGTAAGACACGCGGCTTCCGGTTTGACTCTTCAAAATAAAAGCAACACTGGAGGGGAGGGAATATATTTCAACTTTTCAAATTAAGAGGCTGGATCATGGTGTTCTAACGCTGACGCTTTATTACTTTTTTTTATTTTAATGTAACTTCATCATACCTTGTTAAACTTTCCACATTTGTTCACTTTCCTTTATTTTATTTTATTTTTATTTATGTTTTTTTGTTGCAATTTTCGATAAATCATAATTTTCACAATGGTGTAAACAGCTGTTATTTTAAATTTTTATTTTTCTCCTTTTTTAGCTTTACATCATGGTGTAAAAAAAGTACTTTAAAGTTTGTTGTAAAATGACAAACGTGTGAGAGATGAATGTTAATACTTTTGCAAGGTCACTGTATCAATGCTGTATAAATGCATTGTTTTTATGTGATCGTTTATTGTAAATAACCAGTTCACAAATAAATAGTGTACTTCTTTTTTTTAAAAAAGCAACAGGGTATTAACATTCTGAAAATGAATTCATGCTCATTTAAATCGAGTGAAATCTGATTGCTTTTTTAACAGCATAAAATTTCAAACATATAATTAAATATAAATACTTATTCAGATATAGGCCTACTAAAATGCACTTACTCTTTGTCTGATTAAGGGCGGATTCATGTTGACAGTTTTGGCCCTCTCTACTTCCCCTACTGGTGTTTAAAGGTTACTGCATGTAGTGTTTTAGTCCTCCAGAAGATGGCGATGTTTGCCACTCCCTTTTAAAAGCAGCCAAGCCTGGTTCAGCACAAAACCGATCACAATTTTCCTTCGCAAATCAGCACGTTATCCACACACCGGACGCCTGAGCCGCAGACGCTCAAACCTGCTGATTCTGCCTTCCGCACAAAAAGTAGTAGAAATCTTTTATACAAGATGTGCAAGGCACATTTCTTGGATTATCTTTCTGCAAAATATTCAAACTATGGTTCTTCTGAAATAGATTTGAATTATTTCGGCATTTTTGTTTTATATTTTTAAAGGACGTAGAAAGATAAGATAATTAGGACAAAAGGCACCGCTGGGATTCGAACCCAGGATCTCCTGTTTACTAGACAGGCGCTTTAACCAACTAAGCCACGGCGCCGCTGATGTCACCATGGGAAACAGCGTTTATAACTATTGGAAATGTAAAAGTACTGCTCTGTTCATAATCAGTAATGTGAGTTTGTCTTATATTAGACATAGCCACTTGCTTTTGAAATTACATTTTCCTCGGCAAGTAGTTAGTAACCATGGACTGCAATCAAGGCTGCAGATGTAGAGCAGGGGAATCCAGTGTGCCAGATGAACTTTTAGGGCAATATTTTGTGAACAGATGAAGTTTTAAAAAACAGATTCCCATTTATTAAAGTTCTTGCATTTGTATTAATTTTGGAGCAACTAGAATCACAATTATTTACCTACTTTTACTTAAAAGCAAATCTCATAGCAAAAATAAGAATATAAACTCACAACATGTAGCAACTGTGTCTTATACTAATGTAATGATTGTAATGATTGTTTTGCATAAAAATCAGACTATTTCAATTGAAATAAAATTGTCATTTTTCGTCAAGTTTATTACTGAGCAGATGACACAAAAAAGCCACAAAGGTTTGTTTTAAAAATGTCATTAAAAAAAATACATATATGAACAGTTGTTGTGGCCAAATCATGTGATTTCAACTTAACGGTTTTGACCATGACAGCAAAACATTTGGACCCGGCTTGAAGTATGGAGACAGACTGTGAGGAATTATGTCATCAGCTCCAATGTTTTATCAAGTCCAGTCAGAACCGTGTCCATCTGGACACTTTGGATCAATCACTCCATGCTTCCTTCTGCTGATGAACTTCATGGCGATTATCTCTTTTTTTTGTTGTTGTTTTTTTTAAATCAAGGCTTAAAAACAACCAACAAACTCAGCTCACTTATAAACACCTACATATTTCCAGCAGGCTGATTTGTCTGTATTCAGATTTTTTGCAGTTGTTATTGGTCATAACGATTTGTGTTAATCTTGTTCAAAATGAAGAGTCCAATGGAAATTCATCACTAGGCGAGTTTCCACTAGAAACGTGCTCAACACCTTAAAATTCCACTAAACCGTGATGACCTTCAACTACTTCCCGTCTTCTTCTTCACGGTTTGCGTCTGATCATGTGACTCGTGTTATGTGAAAAAACATAAAACAAAAAACCGCAAAACATTTATCAAAAAACTTGTTTTTTTCACATTTGCTGTGTTCCCGTTAACTTCACACTCAGATTCATCACTCAGTAATCAATATTAATTTATAATTGTGTAAGGAATCCATGAGGATTCATTGAAATGAATCGATTCAGTGATGTTGGTGTGGATACTCCAGAGACTCATACATCTGCTTTAATGCTCCAGAAATTATAATAGACAAGAATTGAGTTCAAAGAGTAAAGAATGATTAAAGAAATAAATCTTTGACGAGCTGCAAAGAACGTCATCTTATTTTTCAAAAAACAATGACGAATGGCACCATAGTTTGTATTTCAACAGTTTATTCAACAACTTCATAGACATTTCTTAAGAAGACTGCTGCTTTATTTTGTTTGGTAAGTGCAAGAACCAAAGCTTTTTACATGCAAATGGTCTCAGCACAGAAACAGACAATAGCTTGTTTTATTCTTCCCCGTTTCACTGATGATTTTTATTTTTTTATTTTTCTTAAAAATCACAGCTCAAACTGTGGTGGCTGATGAAGCTTACCAACAACCACCGCAATGATATACACAACCAAATTTCTCATTGAATTAAAATGTAAAAAGAAAGAAAACATAAAAATCCTACAAACGAAAACAACAAGGTAAAAATCAGAAACAAAGTTCTACAAATGTCGCCAAGTGGATGAGTCTGTGAATCAATGAGAAATAATCTTTATGTCACACTGCTCAGCTGCTTTTTGTCTGTGTGGACATTGGTTAGTTCTTAAATTAATGTAAATACTATGAAACAAAATAATATATATGTATATATATATATGCAAGTCACAAACTCTGCAACTGAGAAGCGTTTTGTTTCTTCTTTCCTCCCATCAGATGAGAGGATCTGACTTGAACAGAGGAGGAAGAGGACAGGAAGGGGAAGTGAGCGGGGGACAAACTTATTTCCACAAATCTTCGTTCATATCTAGGTGCGGTGTGATATTCAGAGTTCCTCAGACAAAGATCGGACGATTTGAGCTCTGGGGAGAGTGATGTTAGGGAACAGTTACAAGGTGCAGCCGTGTTCTGGATCTGTGTCTGTGGGAACTGCCTGGACGTTTCTTGGCTCCTTGTTTACTCTGCAACTTGCAGAACGGGGGTGTTTGGGGTTTTATGCATATGTATATATATGGAGAGAGAGAGACTTCTTTTTTATATATATATATGTATTGTGTGTATGTCTGAGAAGCCGGATGGAGATTACTGGTGGGCACATTGCACGCCCTGCCCGTGGTGGCCGCTCTCGTCATCAGAGCTGTCGTTGTACGCCTCCCTGCGGCCGCCGGACGACGAGCCCTGGCTGGCGTCGTAGTCCTGCAGGTCCACCTCCTCCATTTCCCCGGTGATGATGGGGGGCTCCGACCGCGACGGCAGCATGTCCTCCAGCTCCTGTGATGAGGAAAACGGGCGGTAAATACAGAGAGAATAGATGAGCAGAGCAGGACTGTTTATTCAATATACAACAGCTGGGAGACAGCTTGGTGCTCCACTGCCACCTTGTGGTGGTCCTTCATTAGGACACCTTACAGAACAAGACTTACTAAAAGGACAGTTACAGGAACTATTACGTGTCATAATTCAGCAATTATTACTCAGTTATTTCCAGCTTATTGTGTTGACAGTAACAACTATCATTGTGGCCCAAAAAGACTAAAATAAACTAAGTCAGAAATTAATATTTTCTATCAGAACTAATATTTGGATAAGTTTTGTTCAGCTGTTGATTCGTGTCGGAGAAATAAAGGAGCTGTAAAAGAAAATGAGACGAGGCTTTTCTAAAACTAAAAAAATTAAAAAGCAGAGATGACGCGTTAACAGAGGTTCTTGTCCTACCACCAGCTTCTCTGGGCTGATCCAGTTGTTTTCAGGAAACTGGACATCAAACTTGATGAACAAATCTCCTTTCTCAAACGGGTTTCGGTACTGTGGCATGCCCTCTCCCCGCACCACCCTGACCGAGCCTGGAAACAACAAGATTGATAATATTAGCCACACCGCCCAGGAAATGCATGCTGCTCCTCCGAAGGGCCACTAGTAATAGGTGTTGGGGCAACAGTGGAGAGGAAAACTAAAGGAAGAGAAAACTTCTGCCAAAGAAGTCAGAAATTTTAGATTCATCTCAGACATTTTATAGAAAAAAATCAAATAAATGATGTCCAAGTTTCAAAAGTTTAAAATTTGCCAGAAAAACAAACAAACTGAAATCTCAGAAATTCAAAAAAAGAAAAAAAATGTTGACTTTCGAAACTCAAATCTTCCAAAAGTTGAAAACTTGACCTTTGAAATCTCAGTAATGTTCTTGTTTTTGGAAGAATTTCTTTTTGATTAATCTCAAAATTTCACTTTTCTTTTCTAGAAAACTGTTGACTTTTGAAAGTCAGAAATGTTCAAGTTTTTGGCAGAAATTTACTCTGTTTTTAATCTACAATGGCTCTAATACACTAATGGCAGAATTACTGAAAACGATGATACGTTATTACAAGACGATGCAACTCATGTCTTCACTTATAACTGCTTTGTTTGAAGCAACATTTAGTCCTTCAACACAGCATCAAACATTTCAAACACAACTAGAGAACCAGAGAAGAAGAAATCTGACCTGGTTCAATGACTTTCCCTGCAGGATACTTGACAACAATCTGTCTCCCGTCTAAATGCTTCAGCATGAACTGGAAGCCGCACAGCGCCTCCACCAGGCCGATCTTATGGGTCATATAGAGGTCGTTTCCTTCTCGCCTGAACGTCTAAAATGGAGAGAAGATGGAGATGATGTGAAGACCACAGAGACCAGTTCTGATCTGGACTGGTTCCCTGTGACAGTGGTAGGAAACGTGTTCAACTTGTTCAAGGGGGAACAAGCTTTAGATCCAAACTTCTCATAAATGACAGAATATGGACAATTATTAAGATTTACATGTGAAAATAAAGTTTATGGATATTATTTGCCATCTCTTTTGTTTTTAAGGAACTGATGGACCAAAACATTAGCTGCTCGTTGGAATCTACTAATTTTTAGCCTTTTAAAACAGGAGGAAATAACATTTCTTTTACATTCTAAAGGCTGCAGGGAAGTGAGAGAGAGCAGCACTTGCAGCCTAGCCTGGGTTTAAGATTTTTTGGCAATTCAAGTTAAAGACTTACACCCCCTACCCCAAAAATAATAATAATAATAAAACAAAAAGCCACAATGGTGCAGTGCTTGTTTTGCTATCAGCTACACTGATTTCTAGTAGAAGATGGTAAAAGATATATTTTGTAATTATCTCATCTTTGCTTTAAAATGTAAGCAAATCTATGATATAAAAAAACTAGTCAAACACAGTGACAGCGCCCTGCTCATAGTAAGACTTGTTTGATCATGATAGGAAGGAAAGAAAATGAAGGTTCTTAAAAATAGTGTCTTTTTTTGGCTATTGGAAATCAGCATCAGCAGCTTGAAACATCAAAAACCAGAGGTTGCAAACTGATTTCTGGCTGGTGCGTCTATATGAATGATAGAATATGCATTTATGTACCTTTATATGCATCTTCTTTAGAAGACACATTAAAAACTATGTGTGCCAGAGCATCAGCCATGTTTTTAAACCAACACACTTCCAGAGAAACGGCCATATGATCAAGTTTTTAGACGAATGATTTGAAGCTCAACATAAACAAAAATCTTACAGAATAATAATATTACTTGAAGAAGTGGAGGGTTTTACCTCGTGGTCCTTTTCCTGTAGAACCAGAACTATGTCTCCAGGCTCCACCCCCGGCGCCTGGTCGGCTTCCCCTCCAAAGGTGATTTTCTGCCCGTGCCTCATGCCTTTGTCTACGTGGACCTCCAGGATTTTCACCTCCTTCACCACTTTCTTGCCTTCACATTTTTTACAGCGGTCTTTCTCGCTGATGACTTCACCTGGAGCGGATCAAACACACAGAACCAACTGTTACAGCGGCTCTGAGACGCTCGCTGGAACGCAGAAACTCACACGCCGCCGTGGTCCTCACCTTCTCCGTTACAATCGGTACACACAGACTGCATCTGTTGGACCATGCCTGGAGCCAGCTGTCTGATCATGATGCGCATGCCCCGCCCCCTGCAGGCCGTGCATTTCTGTACAGCGCCCGTCTTGCCTCCTTGTCTGAATCGATGAAAGAAGAAACATAACAACGGCTCAGCAGACGGCAACGAGAAAACGGCAAACAGAGGAGGAATAATATACAACTTACCCGTTACAGGAACTACACAGTACATTCTTGCTGAGTTGTAGTTTTGTTGTTTTCCCATTGTAAAGGTCATCCAGTGAGACCCTGAAGAAAACATGAGACACTCGCTGAGCTTACATGACAAATGAAGAAAATTTAGTCAATATTCCACTAATGTCGAAAGAAAAAAGAAATTTGATCGCTGTGTTTCCATTAAATTACAAACTAAATTAAAGTTACAACTGAACAGGTTTATTCACTTAAGTCATTCAAAAACATGTCATCCTCCAACTACGTCCGGTCGTCATCTTCTTCCTGGTTTGCGCCAATGGCAACATCTGGTTGTTGATCATGATCACGCGAAGAAAAGTGCATCCATTGCAGTTTTACGAAACAAACCAATTTTGACTCGACTGAAAAACACTCACCTTATCTTAGTGGCAAAACTTTGGAATCAAATAGAAAGGTTTTATTTTCAACTGCTGTCTTTCCATTAAGCTCATTTATTACCAAACATCAAATTGCAAAATTAAATGGTCAATGAAAACACAGCTAACTAGCAACCTGGCTGTAGATGTCACAGGACCACCGAGGGACATGTCACCTACTTAAGCGGATGGACCATGTCCTCGCCTCTCCTCCGACCGCCGTTTCTGGAGCGCCCCGCCTGTCCGCCCATGAAGCCAAAGAGCCCGCCGCCGAAGATGTGGGAGAAGATGTCGTCCATCCCGGGGCCGCCCCCGCCTCCTTCCCGCAACCCCTGCTCTCCATACCGGTCGTACAGTTCCTTCTTCTCAGGGTTAGTGAGCACATCATAGGCAAAGCTGATTTCTTTAAACTGGACAAAGAGAGAGAGAGAAAAAGGACTTTGGCACAAAAAAGAGGTTTGATGTAATCCAAAGAAAGGGACTGAAGCTGTTACTAAAAACATAACAGGATGGGATCAGCACCTCTACATTCTCTATAACAGATAAAAGAACTAACAGCAGAACATTTTTGAATTCAGAAAGCTACCAGGATGAAGTTAATGCTTGGACTACATCATCGAAATTACATTAGTTACTCTAGAACCATCATCTTTGAGCAAATTTGAATAATTATTTTTTTCTGTCAAATCATCTAAATGATGATGAGGGCAAACAGAGGTTAACAGAGCTTCCCGTGTTCTGTGGAAGAACAGCAAACAGCAGCTCCATTACATCTATCAATTCCAGACAGACTTTATTATCATAACAGCTTAAATCAAAGTCTGAAGTTATTTTTGGCGTTTTATTCAGAATTAATCAATAAATCAATACAACTTGGGTTCAAACAGAACATCTGCTGCAGCCACGTTTCACAGATCTTTACTGGTGTATTTTAAGGCTGGCGGGCCACCAGGCTTTACTTAATCTCTCACCAGGCTGAGCATATTTTGTTTATATACATTATAGGGGTTTTTATACTTCAGTAACACATAGCAAGTTAAAGAGTGTCTTTGGTGAAATTGTTGGAAGCAAAATGGCAACATAGTATGGGAGAGTGAGGTCAGGAGTCTCTATATATTCTCCTGAACTCCATAACCACTGCCCGTCTTCACCAGGTCACTGGCCAACAACTTCAGCAAATATAATAAGTCACGGATAAAGGATCAAAAAACTTTAACTAGGATGAAACAATTGGACAATAAACAAATGAGTACTGCTTATTTTAATGTGCTTTTTTTTTACGTTTGCCTTTTTTAAGACTTTATAGTTGGTGCTTATGTATAAGTAAACAAGTAATGCAAATGTAACATTAACTCAAGGTAAATTTGTTTTCTATTTAATGAGCTTCACTAATATTTGTGTTTCCTATAAGAGAAGTTGAAGTTTTTATACAGTAAAACTTAAGCATTTTGGGGGATTTTTGTAATAGACCAACAAATAATAGTCAACTGATGTTAAGTATTGTGAATTTGACAGGAAATTTCAAAATTTTCTACAATAACATCTCCAAGAATTAAAGTACCGTAGAAGTTTTTTGAGCCTAGAAAAAATTTGGAGAGTTTCACAAGGAGTGAACTGAGGCTGCAGTTGGAGCAGCTAGAGCCATAAAGTCGCTTCAGCCACATGGACTATAAATGTAAACCATGTGTAAAGCCACTTCTTAACCAGAAACGACAAAAGTGTCTAATGAGAAACCTCTGCTTCTAATACACCTCAGCAAAGTCAGACGAACTGCCACGCTAAAGTGATGCAATAATTTATGCGAAAGGAGCCTCAACTAAGTACTTGGTGCACAGAAATCAATAAACTTTCCTAAAATCTGTCATTTCTGTTTGACATGTCTTTTTTTTTTAATGAGCTCTTGTGGTGTAATAATTTCTAGTTGAGGTTTCCGTTCTCTGTAAGCCACAACAATCACCCATGCAAGTAAAAAAAAAAATTAAAAAAGGCTGACATTATTTCTTTCCATAAGTAATGAATCTAAGCAATAAACGGGTTTCACTCTCTGAAATGAGAGACAAATAATATTCAACCTTTGGACCACTGTGTTTCTATATCGGCACATTTTGTCCCCCACAGTAATGCAGGAGGCCAGCACCAAATGTTTACCTTGTCCCCAGCGTTAGGATTCTTGTCAGGGTGATACTCTTTGGCCAGTTTCCGGTATGCCTGGAAAGACAGATGGAGAAGTTGCTTGTGTAATTTTTTTCCCCGTGTGTGACCTGGAACCTCCCGTGAGAGGAACACCTGAAAGGAGCTCACTCAGTTTACGCAATCACACGTGCCTGCGTAAAGAAACCAAAATGTTCCAACCGGCAAACGGACCCCATAACCTAACCCTCAGACACTGGACTCTAAGAACACAATTATCCACTTCTGGAGCAGATAAGGACGCTCCATTCTGCTGTTCGGCTTTTATTTACTTAGCTGTACGTACAAATCGACGTTTAGCATGAAACGGAACCCTCAAAATGTCTGACAACTTTACTGCTAACGAAAACCAGAATTGGCTAATTAGCATTCCTTGCTAACACTCAAAACACAGCAGCACTGTACGGGCAGCAGTTTTTATTTATTGTATTTTTTTATTAAACATACAAAAATACCCTCGGACGTCATGTTTAAGAAGGCAACGGCAAAACTTGGCACAATACGGAGAATAATTAAATATCAAAAACCGGAAACAAACGACTTCGTCATAGCCATGCTAGTTAGCTTCCCTACAGAAAACGCAAAGCAGCATGACATGAGAAATGACGCCATCGAATCGGGACTTTGTAAGACATTAGAATAAATATCCCTAAATATTCACTAAAAAGCGGACTCAGCGGTGGGTCAGTTGATTAAGAAACGCAGTTATTGGGCTATAAGCTGCGGTTCCTTTAGCTAGAGCAAAAACTAACAGCGAAGCTAATCGGAACTCATCCCCAAGTTTTTTTAATATTATATACCCAATATCAATTGAACCTAACTTTGTGCAGTATTCATTGGCATACCATAAGATGGAATAAAATAATGTGTTCATTACAGTCCTTTGACAAACGAAGCTAAGTAAAACGCCACCGAGATTTAAGCTAAAGCTAACTTGAGGTCAACAGTTACATCAGTGCAAGAAACGCTAAACTTTACATATTACCGTTTTGGATTTAATGTGTAAAATTTCTAACGTATACAAAATAAACCGCATAAAAGTGGCTACATTGTGACCGACCTCTCCAGAATGTAAAGAATCTGTAATAATTAAAGGTTACAGTGGCATCGTCACATGAACTTTCAGGCCATTTAAAATGCTAGCACCTTTAGCATGCTAGGCTACCTCACAGCCAGCATTAGCTTAGCAAATCATTTCCTGGTTCGAGAAACGTGACGTTTTTTTCTAGAACTCTCATCTCTAACTGTTTCTTTTCAGGTTGTTATATTTTCTTTTCTACTAAGTTACCTTCTTGAGCTCATTTTCAGTTGCGGACGGAGACACTCCAAGAATGTCGTAGAGTCTTGTGTCGGCAACATTGGCCATGGTGTTGCTGGGGATGTTGCTTCTACAAGGAGGAGGATGGACAAAGAGAAGGAGCCGGTGGAAAATGTTTTGCTCGTCTTCTTCCTCAGTTTCCGGGATGTTAGAGTCTCTTCGTACGCACTGTAGCCCCCTCCTGGCCAGTTTGCAGCTTGACAGCGGAATTTTTGAGCCGTTATCAGTCCGACTATAATCCAGCCTCACTGAGGGTTATGAGATATGGATCATCACCAAAGGACACAATCCTACATGGCACAACTAATCTTCCCTGTAGGGTCACTGCAAAAAAAGGAAAAAAAAGTAGACAAGATGATTTTTCTTTTTACTGTATAAGCAACTCATTGAATAATTTCAACACTTTTTTTTCTAAAACCAAAGCATTTATCTAAATGCTGTATTCTTTTTGTTTTGTTTTCAGAATCAGCTTTATTCACTAAGCTTATAAACACAGACAAGAAGTTTGACTTTTCAGTTTTAAAAGTCTCCAAAGAAGGTGGGTGGAGAAAAATCCTGTTCATGCTGACTAATAAACAAAGACTACATTGAAGAACATTTTCAGAACACTTACCCTTATCAGCCTGTAGAATTACCTCGAAGTACTTTATATTGGCTCATACAGTTATAGGGCTGTCAATGGAAAATAACCATGCTTGTGCAACTCCACAGTTAAGAGAAATTTACAGATTTAAATTAGTCTATCATTCATGTTAGACGACTACGCAGGTAGATCCAACACATCTGAGATTCAAATTCAGGAATGGTGGTATACACCAAACAAAACTTGGCAAAATACTCCCCTCAGTAAAAATCAGTGGCTTCCCTGTAATCCTGAGGGAATTTTTTTCTTTTTTCTTCAAATAATTTCTCTGGACTTTCAATTTAAAATGTTTTTTAAATAAGTCTTTTTTTTTCTTCTTTTTTTTTAAATAGAAAAAAAGCTTCAACAAGTTTGAATGCTCAGTGAAACTATGTGCAAATTACAGAAACTGGACTTCAGCTCAAATTCTACAAGCTTGCTTCCTCATTATTAAAATTCATGACTGTATAAGTTAGAAAGAGACTGAACAGATATGGCCAGGAAGAGCTACCAGTAGAGAAACTAAATTTTTAAAACATGCCAAAAATCAGCATGCCCCAATGTGTCTTACCAGCCCCCTCGCAACTACACCTGCTGATCCGCAGGAGCCACCCCAACAAAACCTGACTCCAAGAAAGTGTACTGGTCAAGTATCGTTAGGATCAATGAGTTGCTCTTAGGCAGAGTAGTTTAAGTATTGGTGTCTTGTTCACTAGTAATTGTAAGACAGAGTGATCGAACAGATTGGAACTTCGGTGGCAGCACTGCAGTTGCTGCTCTGGTCTGTCATGGTGCAGAAAGAACTCAACCAAAGAGCGACTACAATCCAGCCGTCACTAAGGGTTATGAGATGTGGATCATCACCAAACAATACAATCCTACACGGCACAACTGATCTGCCCTGTAGGATCTCTGGAGTTTGGGGCAGGGTGAGAATATTTCTTCTTCGCCTTGAAAGAAGACAGCTGAGGTTGTTCAGGATGGGTGCTGCACTTGGAAGGATGTTCCAATCCAAACACGTACCCCTGCGACCAGGCACTAGAGTGGACCTAGAATTTGCCAAGGAACAAAACATCTTTTCTGGATCGGTAATGGGAAACTGATGTATCTCACTCCTAGATCTTTTACCTGTGGATGGATGAATTAAAACATTAAAGCATACCAGTCATATACTTACCAACAAAGAACATGGCCGCTTATGTCACTCAATTTGCTAAAGAATGTGAGTTTTGACAAGATGAAGCAAACCTTCTAGTTTGAACAGGTTTTATAAGTGCAAGGCCACAGGTTCCCTAAAGACAGGATTTCTCAAATCAAGCTCTGTCCAATCTTTTAGTGGAAACACTGTTTTAGAAATCTACTTCTTGTCCACCTGGTGGGAGTTTAAGCTCTTGTGAGCTTTTATCCAGAGATGAGCAGCAGTCTGCCTCCTGGTGGTGCTGTCGTACCATCACAGTCTGGATTTGATGCAATGTAGGGGGTTTTTTGTGTGTCACTGGTCGAGAAATCCTTTGGGAATGAAAAAAACAAAACACTCACAAGAGTGGCATCTTGAATACAGTTGAGCCATTTTTGTATTATTTAAACCATTGTTGTATGGTTTAAACTTCTAGTTGAACGACAGCTCGTCCAACTAGAAGTTAAGTTATCTTGTTAGAGATGTTCATATGTTTATTATTATTGACACTTTAAAAATGCTGCTGCTTACAAATATCCACCATTCACGGATATAATGACAGTTATTATGAAACACTTGGAAACGTCTGAGAGGCAGAAGACCGCATCATCAGGGTCAAACACACAGCGGCCATATTTGAAGGTCACGTTTTTTTTGGTTAAAAAACAAAAAGGACGCCCCGAGGTTCGGCAGGGATAAATTTGTCTTGACAGCACGGGGAAGGGGTGAGGCGAATGTGAGCGTGGAGGAGAGACAAAAGTAGAGAAATACTGCGAGGATTCATTCACACGTGTGACAGTCAGGAGGATGTGAGCTATCTCAATTTATTTTGTTCATGAGTGGAACTTGGAATTCGTCAGCCTTGAATCCTGCGCATTCAACCAGGTTCAAACAATTCAGAGAATAAATTATCCCTGGAGCACCTTAGTATGTTAATATCCACTGCAGCAAAGCGGGAGGTGGATGGGGGACGGGGGGGGGGACCCAAAACAAGAAAAAAACACTTGGCGTAGGCTGGTTTTTGGTTGTCACAGTGTGTATCTTACCTTGATGAGACATTTCCAACGCGTGGGCCGCGTGTCGTCTTTATGTTTCTTGTTTACAGAAGAAGAAAAAAGAGGGAGACTCCGCTCGAGGATGTGAGTAAGCTCTCGTTTAATTCAACAAAATGAAATTATACAGCAAGTGGTTAAAAAACATAAATGAGTCTAATACAGGCTACATGTGTCACTCAGGGAGAAGGCTTGTGCTTGTTTTACACACTCGGGTTGTGGAGAAAAAGAGAAAAAAAATATATTCTCCCCCCTATTTGAGATGCAGGGTTCGGGGACTGTTGCTTATTTTGACTCGGATTCTCCCAGCTAAGAGCTTCATGTTCCATAAACCATTGTTCACAAACTTCACACACTCCAAATAATCTCTGTTTCTACATTTCTTACCCAAACAAGACAGTCTCTTCATGTGCTCACCCTGAGGAGAGTGATGGGTGTCCCCCGTGAGGTAACCATGGAAACTACATCATTATTATATTGACATAACATTGCAATCGTTTTATTTCATTGATCAGATTTGCGCCACTGAGAATCCACCTCTATGAAATCAGCGCAGCAACAATCTTAACAAACGAAAGAGTAAAAAGCCAAGCAACACCATGAGGCTGGATATATTCTGGTTTCAACAGTACAGTACATTGACCAAAAAGATAAATCAAAAGGATATAAATTATTAGAAGATGCACTATAGATCATATATATTTGTGCCTGGCAAGTGAATAAATGTAACAGTGTCTCACAGTCCCCTTCTGTCCCTTCGGAGTCACCAAGAAACCCAGTGGAGAGAAGTCTGGCTCTGCATGCGAAGACATGTTTCCAACAAGTGTCAGGTGGAAGTAGAGATTATGTGAGTGAAAGACAAGTGAAGAGGCAGGATGTCTTTATGTTGTCTTCACTTGAGGTTCATCAGTATCAAAAAATGAGTTGTTTGGTCCATTTTGTTGCTCTAATATTTTACAAAGGCTCCATGTGAATTTGAGAGGTCCTTGTGTATTAATTCAAAAAGAAAAAAAAAAACAACAACAACAAAAAGTTACCTGGAGACAAGAGGCGAGGGAGGAAGCAGGGGTTGGTCTGTTTATGTGGGGCTTTTGTTCTTTTGTCCCTCTTCACTCCATAAAGGAAATGCAAAGTCAGTGTTTCCTGTTTAACCTTCGGGATCTAGAAGTCCATGGATATGGAGCGCTGCTGTGGGTCAACTATGGTGGTACTGTTGCGAGCGCTGGTCCCCCGAACACTGAGGGTTCCGCAGGCACCTGCCATCCCGGCGCCAATACCTCCAGCTATCCCACTGGGCCCGGCCATGCTCACTCCACTTACCATGCCCATCCCGCCAGCCATGGACACTCCACCTGTAATCCCTCCTCCGGCAATTCCCGATGGGCCGCCTCCTCCCATTGCCCCTCCCATCGCTCCTCCCATTGCCCCTCCCATCGCTCCTCCCATCGCTCCTCCCATCGCTCCTCCCATCGCTCCTCCCATCGCTCCTCCCATCGCTCCTCCCATCGCTCCACCCATCGCTCCTCCGACCAGTCCCACGGCGCCACGACCGTAAATCTCGCACGGAATTTCCTCGGTGACACGATCCTCGATGACCTGCTGGTCGCAGTCATGAGTCTGTGAGTGCTGCTTGTAGCCGTAGCAGCTCTTCTTGTAGGTGGACGTGGAGTTGAAGGTCTTCATGGGAGGGGGCTTGGAGAAGTCGTTGTGGTAGGACAGTTCCATGGAGCTCAGCGTAGTTCTGCTGTGCTTCATGCTGCCGCCGCCGCCGCCGCCACAGCCAGTGGCTACGGAGCCCTGGGAGCCACAGTGGTGCTCGTGGACACAGCGCGACATGGTGGAGGAGCGACGCACCTTGTGGAAGCTGTCCAACTCCTCGGAAAGATCGCCAAGGTCCGAGGACATCTCCTTGTCGCGGAGAGAGAAGAGCTCGTAGTGGGGCGGGTCAAAGACCTCCTGGAATCCAGCCTTGTTGAAGACACCTGGTCGCCGAGCCACCACCTTGAAAAGACCACCCACACCGTTACAGCTTTGGATGCGGAACCGTTTAGATACCTTAAAAGGCTTTAAAAACATTCCTTTAATTCCTCGCAAGTCAGAATGCAGGAAAGGATGCAGGAAAGGTACGGAGGTGTTGAACTGCCAGAGCTTGGAAATAAAAACAGGAGCAGTATCTTGTTGCAACGACAAAGTTTCTCATTGTAAAACGAAACCTTTGCATCTACTTACAACAAGATATCAAACTTGTTAAAACGACAGTTTCTTGTTATAACCAGATGAATCTCATGTCTTGCTATAAGGAGAACGTTAAAATAAGAAAACCCTTGTAAATTAGATGCAAAACAACGTGTCTCACTATAACCAGACGAGTTTTATATCTTGTTATTTTCACTTAAACAAGAAATTTGTCAGTTTGTCAAGATGGCTTTCAAAAATGCATAGATGCTAAATATTCATTAGCAACTTCAAGTTGAACTGCTTTGATTTGCTGAAAGTTAGTATCACTCCTCTGAGGATCACAGCAACATAGCATTTTCTACAACAGCCCAGAGGCCCATGACTGATAATAATGTCATAAGCCTTGCTTCGACGCATCATCTTCAGCTGGTCTAAGACCACATTTCCATTTACGTGTGTAACCTTCACAACTTTACACCTCAGCACCAAACAAAAGAGTGACTCACCTTTTTTCTGGGCTGCTTCATTTGGACCAAAATGGAGATAATAAGAAGTACAAGAACTATGCCTGAGGAAACTCCGATAACGGTGCCATGGGTCTTGGTAATCTGATGGAAAAGCCCCTTGGAGCGCTTCTCTGCAGGAGGACGACAGAACAAACAAGATAAGGGGAAAGAAAGAAATGCAAGTACAGAACCATGCAGTTATCGTTCCCCTTCCAGGCTTTTGTTTGTGTGTTTTGTTACACTTTAATATTTTAAATAATTTAATATCAAACAAATTTCTGTAAGAGTATACTTTTGCCTTAAATCTAATCTTTCATATCACCGTGGAGGAATTTTCATCAACAGCTTTCAAAAAGAATCTGGAAACGACAAATAATTTCTGAGTTATGAAGGTAGCAGGATTGTCTTTTTTCCACATAGGACGTCCATTTGCTTTGTCTAATGTTAAAATGTATTCGGGACAAGGATAAAAAAAATCCAGAAGAAATCTTAAGAGAGTAAATACTTTCTTTTACCAGCCCTGCAGTCATAAAATCCTGGTAAGGACATGAAAACCAAGCACCAGTATGAGAACCATGACGGCGCATTAGGGCCTTTGCACATAAGACACAAAAAAATAAAAATCAAAAGGAGGAGTACATTTCCACCAGAAAATGTTTGAGATGAATCTGCATCTCAACCAGTTATTTTCAGAAATTAATATTTTTTCGGGGACATTTTGTAGATTTTTTTTTTACTTCTTACTGCAAAGCATAGAAAATTTGCAAAAAAAAAAAAAAAAGCTCAGACTTTGAGATCAATCTCAGAAATTTTGTAGAAAAAACATGGAAGCTTGAGTGCTTTTTAGCTAAAATCGAATCCTCCACTTTTCTACCCACAACGTCCCTAATACGCCGTCGCAGGAAGCAGTCTGAGCGCTCACCTTTGCAGTGGTTTTCATCCCACGGATAGACACAGTTCTGGATCCCGTTGCACACCAGGGTGTTGTTGATGCACATGTTGCTGTGGCAGAAGAACGTGTTGGCCGTACAGGGAGCTGCAGGCAAGGAACGAACAGAGGAAACAAAATTTAGCCGAATAAATCTGAATAAAAGATGACTGGAGTGTGAGAAGGACCAGGAGATATTTCGGGGAGAGGAATAATAAAACAACATAAACGCGAACAAAAGAATACTCTGGTAGCAGAAAATCTCCAGGGGCCTGTAACGAACGACAAATGTTATGTTATTTGTAGAAATGCTGGAGGCCTAATGGAGACAGCGCATGTGAAGCAGTACATCATCATTTCCTCGTGAAGGGACATCAGGGGAGCGGACGGCAGCTCCACCGAACTGCAGCCGTGGAGAGAGGGAGCGGAGGACAGCAGTCGGGTTTGTGGCGATTTCAGAGGAAAAGATAAAAAGAAAGGCAGAGCCTGTGAAAATGCAACAGGATGAGGTGCCGCTAGTCCGCCGGGTGCAGAGAGCGGGACCTCATTAGAGCCGTCGTTAGAGTCTGCATGCAGGGACACAAGTGACTGGCAGGTGACTGGTAGGGGTCACCGGCAGGGGTCACCGGCACGGGCGCTGGGGGGAGTCGGAGGATGCTGAAGGCCGGGCGTGGTCAGCACTGAGATAACGCTGGAACATTTACTTTGTAACCATTTATATGTCTTTGCATGTGTGATAGAAGGTTCTGGAAAACTGACTGGAACATTGATTTAATACTTTTGTTTTTTGTTTTTTTTTTAAATGTGAGGGATTGCAGTTTTGTGCCAGCCAAAAATAAAATCCCACAGTGAGCTCTTTATAGCCTGTATACTTTAGCTAATGACAATTCAAATACAAAAGTAGCTGACGATTATATCAATAATCGGTTAATCACGATTAATTCAATTAATCGTTTCAGCCAAATACACTGCATGAGCTTTTCTTGTGTCACTCTGAACCTACGCCCCACAGTCTTGTACTCATATCGGTGCCTCCGGGTCAAACGGCTTTGATAAAAGGACGTGTAGATGAGGTAACCTATGGGAAGCAGCGTGTGCCGAAGTTTCCTCCTACAGACGGAATCAGTCCAGTTAAACCTACTAACACGTCGCCTCTCATAGCACATCAATCTGTTTTTTATTCAACCACAAAGCTACCGACTCCTCGAAGCGCACTCCAGCGTGGCTTCGTGTACGTCTAATAAAGTCCGGCTTAAATCTTGTACCGGCACATCGAAGGTGACAAAGTGTGAAGAGAAAAACACATCAAGTGGCAAAGATTAATCGTTTCCTCTGACCTCTGAGCGAACTTTGGTCAGACGCTGACTGACCAAATAAAGTTTGGGAGTCATTCAGCCAGCAGTTCCCACTTTCCCGGAGATCAGCCGGGAGATCGGAATTAATGAGGACGGAAGCGGTCTTAAGGACTCGCAGGGTAATAAAAAGCATAAAAATAAATAAAAAAATATGGGGTTTGGAAGCTATTAGCTTCTGCCCGCAACGGTGAGGGCTTTTGGTGATGAAAACAACATTAGCATTCAGGCAGGGTCGGGGGATGTGTGCAGGAGAATGTGGCAATTAATATCTCGGCCCGTTCAGGCAGTTAATGGAAATATTACGGCGCTAACAGGAACCGGGGCCTCCGCGTGGTAATTTCTCCTACTTTGTGTCACCTCTGACAGCATTTGTTTAAAGTCTCCTCATCGTTTTAAGAGTGATGAGGCTTGATGCGTGATTTCTATTAACCCCTCTAAGCTCTCGCTTTCTCCGAAATAAATCAAATAATTCGTATTTCCCTGGTGAAAGTGACCTGTAATGAGCTCAGCGTGATGCCGTGACGGGCACGTGAAGGCGACACGCGGCGCTTTGGGTTATTTAGGAAACGCTGAGGTAAATAATTGGTTTTCTCATATCTGCTTTCTAAACACGGCACATATTAATTAGCTTTTTTCGCTGAAACGGCACTTCGAGTCTCTGCTGATGGCTGCTTATGCAGACAGAAGACATCAGAGATGAGCTTAGTTCATGTCTGCTTCTCTCTGTGGGAAGATAGCGAGGCACCTGGTGTGTTACAAATAAATAATGGCAGCAACACACTACCATACTCTGAGGGAAAAGGCACATTTCTTTTGAAAACAAAGGAAATTTAGATTTAATTAGACTTTCATTTGAGGTCATAACATGTTTTTTTTACATGTCCTGTTATGACTGGAAATTATAGTCTAATAGCAAAGGATTTTATGAGGTCAGATAAAGTGCAACATGACTGGGAAGTGAAAAGGAAACATAATGATAGAAAATCTCAAAAGTGTGGCATCAAAATTTTGCAGACCAACAAGTATTTTAGGGTCTGTCTGTGCACATCGAGAGGGCTGTGTATTTGTTAAGGATTACCCGTGTCTTCCTCCCCGCAGCATGACGCTGCCACTACCAGCTTTATCTGTGGTGATCAGTGTTTAGCATATAGGTGATTTTTTTATTTTTTATTATTTGGATGTGTTAATTTTCTTACACCCAGAGTTGGCTTGGAACTTGTTACATTTACATAATTCCATTTACTTGAGTAACTTTTTGGATTTTTTCTGTACTTTTACCATGATGTACTTTTTGCCTTTATTTGGGTAATTCTGTAATGAAGTGTCGCTACTCTTACTTGAGTAAAGTTTCTGGATCCTCTACTTACTGCGAGGAACTTCACTGAAGGAAGAAAAAATTTGTTTTAACCAAAAATTCGCAAGACTCACACCTGCAGTTTTTCGCTAAAGTTTTATATGGAAAGAAATTCATTTAGAGAAATGTTTCTTTTGCCTGTTATTTTGTAAATGTTTTATTTATATGAATTATTTTCATTTAGATCTGATGATGTCATATTAAAATATTAAATAGTTGATGGTTTGATCAGTTACTCAATACCTGAGTTGCTTTTATACCCAAAACATTTTACTCTTATCTGAGTAATTTCTCAAATGGCTACTGTTTACTTTGACTTGAACAAAAACATGTCATGTCAGGTAAAATATTCTGACTTGAATACAACTGTTAGCTACTCTACACTCTGCTTATATCATCACAATAGTGCAACTAGCTGGTACTCTACCACAAAGAATATTTACATGTTTGTGATTTAACAAGTTTCTATTCTTGCTCATTTCAAAAATACAATTTCACAATTGAGGTGTTTCTGTTAAATCAGAAACACACGGATAAGTTTAATCACACGCGATGTCATTACAGAACATGACAACTACTTCCTGTTGTTTTCTTCTTCCCGGTTTGCGCTGGCAGCAACATCCGGTTGTTGATCTTGTGACTCGTGTGATGCAGGAAAAATGTTTCCATTTGCAGGTTTGCCAAATAAACCAATTTTGTTATTTTTCACAATTGGTGTGTTTCCATGAAGCGAGTTTATTTTCTACATCCCAAATTGTGCAATTATTTGTTCAGTGAAAACACAGCTATTTTAAAACACGCCAAAGGAGCGGTAGAAGACCACACCAGATCCAGATCATGTTCTCTTACGGTCGATGTAGGAGGTGAACAGCATGCGGAAGCGGCTCAGCCTGCTCTTCTCGTCGGCCCACATTCGTATGACTCCCACGCCGTTGTCCAGCATCAGGTCGTTGGCCACGGTGCTGCAGAACTTGGCCTTGAGGTTCTCGATGGCGCTGCTGCCGTCATACACGGCCACAAAGTTCTTCTTGCACTCGTTTGAGTGTTCCATCTGGTAATCCATGAAGCGCAGGTAAATCTGTGGACGCACAGACAGTTGGCATTGGGACAATCTGGAAAATACAAAAGGCGACTTAGACTTTAAAGAACCGCCATTTTATTTCTAGTTTTAGGATTTAAAATAAAGACACGGATGACAAAACAAGATGTACTTTTTGTGTGTGGGATGGGAAATAAAAACACACATGGTTTCCGACCTAATAAGAAAAACAGATCTAAATGCATATTGATAGGACTTTTGTTGTCATTCTTTGGGGAAATAATGCAAATATTTTAACTAAAAAAAAAACAGTTTAAGAAAACAGTTAAAGTAATGTGTGTTATTCTATCTAAATTTAAAAACATTGGTTGGTTCGTTTCCATTTTTAGCTAAATTTATTGCGAGCCCATGTGGGAGGAGCCACTTGTGGCTCCGGAGCAGCATGTTGTGTGTTCAGCCGTCTCTCTATGTAAAACAGTAGATATGTCAAGATTTCATAGGTACATTTTCAGCACTGCATTAAATTCTTATTTCAAAAACTTCTTGCCGTTTTGTTTCGGCTTGGAGAGCAACCCTTCTGACAAAAACCTCCCGCCCATGTAGCAACTGTCACCTGCAGCAGCCGACTGCTCTCCTCTCCTTCTGCTTCATCTGCCTGATATCTGGCAAGAAAAGCCAGAGCCTCTGCTAAATTCAGATCATCGTCACCGCTGCCTCCGAAAACATGAGCCGGACCGGCGCAACACGTCCGTCAAGACTGTCGGAGGGCCAGAAATGTGCTCATATGTGTAAAACATTACTTACACTATGTGACACTTCATTATGTAATTTGGGTACATCTGGGGTTTTACACTATTTAAGATGTGCATTCATTTGTGCTCATTTTGCGGCCAGTGAGCAGCGCGGGAGTTCGGATGAGTCACTTAGCCGTGAGGGAAGAAACAGAGCTGCTGTGAATCAAGGCTGGCCTGACTATGTTTGTAATTTCAATGAGATTCTTCATATCATCTCATAAATATCAGAAGAAGTCAGTGGGTTTTCACTCTTGGCACATGAAAAAAAAAGATACTCTTCACAATTTCCAGGGTGTTTTTCTTATTGCTAAATTCTGCTTTCACCAAGACGCAGAGATGCACACATCCAGGCAACCTGAACGGTAGGAAGCCGAGTGACGGGAAATTACAAATTTGAACAGAAAAGGGTTGCTTATGAACTTTTGTTGGACTTTTCTGATTTGCAGTGACACTTTGGTTGCTGAAATTTTGATTTGTTCTGCTTCTGTTTTGAATGTAGTCCAACCAGCTCCTCCACTTCACCCAAGTCAAACAAAGCTGGTGTTGAACGTTTGCGTTATGCTTGTGCGGGGGAAAGTTTAGCAGCACAAACGTAGCACAAATTGGACACCAAATTTGTTTGACTTCATAGATGCGTGGGCGACTGGTTGACCTTCTGTGACCTCTGGAGACTTTTGTTAATATCTTAAAAATGATAGCAGCACAAAGTAAAATTGCTGCTGCACAGACCAGCACAAAACTTCGACACAAATTTAGTTTGATTTTAAGAAGCTGAGGTGGCCAGCTTTACTCAGATGCTTAAGCTAAAGCATTTTAGCTACAAGTTGAGGAAGGCAGCTAAATTTGCTAACTGTTTTGGTGCCAGATGTTATTAGCGATATTAGCATAGCAATGTCTTCCTCTCAATTTTGTGCTTTTAAACAGCAAAGGAAACATGATTACAGACACAGGTTGTGCAATCCGACATCACTGGGAGATAAATGGTGTACATAAAGTTTTGTCTTTTAATCCCTACATGCTCAAACACTTTAGGAGCAAGCTCACAAATAGTTTGAGATTCTGATGGTTTGACTCACATTTATATCATCCAGCTCACTGTGTACCACTGGTTCAATGAGAAACGGTCTGATAAATAGCTGAAACTTTCTCTTGAGGAGCAGCCATAATGGGGATATCTGCTACTATCATGCTAACTGCTATTAGCATCACAAGCTAACAACATACTTCTCCCATGCTCCCATTCATTACTGTTGCTGACTAGCAACTCAAAGCAACAAGGGAGTTGAGCAACGCTGCTTCAACAGCTGGAGAAATACTTTAAATAGTTTTCAACTCCAACTTCCACTATATTTTAGTGACACAGCAGCCATGTTGGCTGCAAACAGGTCAATGAACTTTGACCTGTTTGGAGAATCCCGAATTTCCAATTTAAAAATATGGACAAATTGTGACGAAGCTGCTAGTTGCTCACCGTAATTTAACAATGACATTTGATATGGACATGAAACGCCAATTTCTTAGATTTGTTCACTTCATATACCAGATCTCTGCAGATAGCATTTTCTAGTTTTCAAGTTTGGTTTTAGCACATTTCTGGATGGGTTAAGTTTTCAGCTCCTGGATGCTGCAGTGAGTGTAAGCAAGCGGAACGCTGAGGCAAAGCTGCAGATCGTCTTTAAGGTTTGAGTTCTCTGCTGAAAGCCAGGAGCATCACTCCAGAACAGAGTTACTGTACAGAGGATGGCACAGCAATGCTCTCTGAAACAATTAAGAGATTTTAAGCTCTTTCTATTGTTAATTATACTCAGAGCCTCAGACTAATTACAGCAGAGGTCTTTGTGGTAAGCCTTTATATAATTTCAGCTCACATTTACGTTCTTAGAACCATCTCAGAGGCCATGCTGGCTTCAGCCATTTAGAGCGATTAGAGGGAAATGAATGACTTGGTCTGGACTGACACTCAGCCTTCTAACACGGGTGTGCGTCAAACTTTTTACAACAGGAGCTGTGGAGTCAGAAAGCTGAGAGTAACATCACTTGCAAAGATCTGCTTTAGATTTTTAAGTGAAGATTCCAAACATTTACAGAACAGAGTTTTCAAAGAAGTCAGTTCTTTTTTCAAAGCCAATTTCTAAAGTGCAAATTCAAAACATTCTGGATGAGTTTATGGCAGTTGAGTCTGTGAATATGTGAACAAAGAACAAAAGAAAGAAAGTAAGTAAGTAAGGATGGATACAGCTTTCAATCTAGATAATAAATATTTTTCCATCCTGTGTTTTCACCCAGAGTCAGATATGAGATGTAAAACGATATAACCTACATATTCTAGTTGTCCTGTAGAACAACTGAAGATAATAAAATGGACCAAATGTGACTCGTCCTCCCAGAGGTAAAGCTCAGACCCCCACTGGCAGCTTTTCTGCTTTCTTTTCCAGATGAAGGTGGCCCGGTCCGGCATGGAGGCCGACACGCTCCTGTCTACTGACCTTGGACTGGGGCGGGGCCCTGATGGTCCAGATGCAGTCCAGAGCATCACCAGGCTTAACCCGCTCCTCCTCCTCCACCTGACTGGAGCGAATAATCCCGTCCCAGCCGCCGATCTCAAACTGACAGTCTGCACAACGAGACAAAGAAGAAGAAAAAAACACCTTTAAAAAAACTGAGGCAAACACGAGGAAGAGCAGCGAGAACATAACCGCAGAAGATGTTTGAAAAGAGGAGCGTGACAGGCGGTGGGTTTTGTTAAAGAGTGAAAAAGATTCAGGGTTCAATTGAAGCACGAACAGATTATAACACAGGACAACATCAAGAGAGAGGAACAAAGACGGCGAGGCAGAAGGAAGATGAAAGAGGTTTGCGTCCTTTCGCAGGCTTGTAACTATGCATATGAGCATCCAGCCGGCGTCGTACCTGGGATGGGGTTCAGCAGTCCGCCCACGTGCAGATGGAAGTCTGGGTCTGAAATGATCCAAAAAAATCGGGAGGCACATTAATCTCAACGCACGGACAGGTAAGGAGAGGAGACATGATACGGTCCCGATGAAGCGGCCTAGATAAAGCACAGAGAGGATTCCTTGACTCCTATCTGACGGGGTGCATGCGGATTTAGATTTAAAGACTTCTGAATTTAGACGGAACATGAGAAAATCCCCCCCTCCCCCTCCCAAAACAGGAAGTTTAGGATGTTTGAAGGATGAAAGCGAAGCAGTGATGATTGAACATGACGGAGAATCTCAGCTACACCAAAATATGATCTGCTGTATGTTCAGGCTCTTAAAAACCTGTAAAGTCCCACACAGATTTAACTTCTTTCCATACTCATCACTGCACTGCCCTCCATTAAACATATCTGGTATCCATGGAAACGTCAGACTCTTGGCTTGAAGCTGATGAAAAGCGTTTGAACATTTGACTTTATGCCCAAAGGCTGTGGGATGTCAGTGTCCAGAAATCTTTATCAAACAGACGGAGTATGGAGCTCTGGTAGTGCCAAAAAAGTAGATATTTGGGTGGTTTTAATTTTTTTTTTGTTTAGTAAAATTTTCCTAAAGTTTATGTATTTTGTTTTATACTGGATTTCCAAATAATACACTTCAATTGGAGTCTAATATAACAGTTTATTATTCTTTATAATAACTGAATGAAAAAATAACTGTATTTTTTAAGACATTAAAAACAAACATATAACATTTATTAAGTTTAGTAAGTAGAACACAGGAAATCCCCAGTTTTGTAGATGGTGCTAATCTGTGCCAAAGGTAAAACGCTGAGGTATTTTTTTCAACTAAAACTTGTGTATATTTACTCCAGTTTACCTCAACTCCAAAGGTTTTTTCGAAACTTTTGGTTTCCAAAAGTTTATACCCTTACTATTGACATTTCTAAAAGATTTACAAACGATACAATGCAAAACCATTCCGGTGAAAGACAAAAATCTCCAAACTATTTTATGCTCCATCCTCATTCTCTCTGTAACGACAGCAGCTGTAGACACCAAGATGATCAAAACAGAGTTTGTAAATGTTGAGGAAAAAACTCAATTAGATTTTGGTATATTATTTTATCACAAAACCCTGCGGGGATTATTATTTTTAATCCGACGTCGCTCCTTGCACATCTCTCTGAACGATATGGAAGAAAACAAACAGCAGAGTTTAGTGGAGTTCAGCGCTCACCGGCGACGAAGGTGTACTGGATGCGGAAGCCGAGGCCCTCCAGCTCCTCGTCGCTGGTGAACTTGATCCACATGAAGCGGCCGGTGGAGGTGACGAGGCCCGGGTTCTTGCCTCCGCAGAAGCGGTCGATAATCGGGGAGAAGCCGAACGGCCCGTCGCGGATCTCGATGTGGTCGAAGCGACATTGGAAGGACGGCTCGATGTAGTAGTTCTTATCGAAAGCCAGCTGGATCCTCTGTCTGGGGAGAGCTGCGGGAAAAAAACACGAGAGCAAAGAAACGCAACGACTAAAAAAATGTTGCTTGTTTTTGTAGGGCAGAAATGATCTGAATGAGATTTTGAGTTTCAATAGTCGGTCTGGATTTATGCGTCTGACTATCAGAGTAGGTACAGATTAATTTTTGTTTTGTTGCAAATATAGCTGCGTTTGTTTTAGGAGCCTGATGAACTTTGTGTTTTCAGCTTTAGTGAAACATAAAAGTGAAGTGGAAGGAAAATGAGTGATGAAAAAGAAATCTCTGAAAAGTAAGGAGCTAAATTGGGGCCATAAAGTTTGTTAAAAATAAAAATAAAATTGAAACCTGAAAAAAAAAAAACATTTGAAACTGAAAGAGTTCTGAGATTAAAACTGAAAATTGCTTTAAAAAATTGAAAGTGAAAAATAAATTGAGGCTGAAATATGACGTAAATCATTGAATTGAAAAATAAAGTAAATCAACTTGTCAGTTAAGTTTTTTTTTCTGCTTCAAATTTCTGTTTTTTTATTTTCAACAAACTTTTTGGGCCCAATTTAGCTCTACAAGTGCAACTTGTGTTTGTGTTATTTGTCCAGAGCCTTTAAGCTTTGCAGAACCATTTTGTGCTACAATTCCAGCTGCTGATCTTTTAGTGCAGGCCTCTACCAGCTTTACATGTTGAGATTGTTCATCATTTGCAAAACAGCCTGAAGCTAAGTCAGACTCAATGGAGGACATCGCTTAATAGCAATTTCCAAGCCCTGCAACAAAAATTAGGTCTGGACTTTGACTAGACCTTGACGTCTTGTTACAACAGCAAGTAAACTCAAAATCCTCTGAAGAATTTATTCCATAAATCTTGGGTAAATCTTACTTCGTCTCATGTGCCATTAAAGTTCTAAACCTATTTTGGCCAAGCACGGCACATCTGGGAACATTTTAGAATCTCTCTTGGTTTTTATTTGTGACACAAAAGTGATATTGTATTGATGTGTAGGTTATGCTTTGGCTGTCTTGACTGCTGCTAATAAAGTGCCAAACGGCCATTCTAAAATATGAACACGCTTTGATCCACTTCCCTCAGCTTGTATGTTTATAGCTGTCCTGCAGAAAGATTAACTTTTGCACCAGTCCCAATTTTTCTCTTGCTGTGTTTTTTTCAGTCCCATCCCTCTTCCTGCGAACTCTACAAGTTTTTCACCGCAACACAGCCTGCCACAAATGCTAACGCTAGTCAGCGTGGCTACTGATGACAGCGGATGAACAACATTCCCGAAATGGTAAGTTGTTTCTCCACCATTAAAATAGTTAGTACATGAGGATGATTGACAGCGCTAAGACCCTCCTCTTGGCCCTGATTGGTTGAATTTGATGCATTTCTGCAGACGGAGGTGGAGGAGCTCGATCTTTCTTTTATTTGTCTCATGCTATACTATCACAACATGGTAACAGTTTCAACAAACATGGAAAAAAAAGCACATTTTTGTAAAAAGCTACTGTAGCTTTAAAGTGTCACAACAAGAAAGGGCTTTTCAACAAGCTTCACAATCAGAGACTTTTTAAGCGGTGTTCACAGTACAGTGCCTGAAGTCACAGTCAGCTCATAAGGAGCCATGACAGTTAGCAGAGCTGCTGTGCAGCGTTGGAGTGGAGCTGCCGTCTCTAACTGCGTCTCTGATCTGAAGTTGGCCGGTTCAGGCAAATCAGCACGTCTGCGGCGGGCAACGAAACGCGGCGCTCTGAAACCAAAACCGTTTCCACCTCGGAAACAGAGGAGCAGCTGACGGCTGCTCCCAAAAAAATAAATGAATAAAGATGACGGGGGTCAAGAGCGGATCTTCAGCAGCAAGAGAGGCCGTCCAGGCCCAGAGAACAGAGCAAAGAGTGAAGTCAAGAGTGGATCATTTTGTTTTGTTTTCTCTTTTCAGTACAACTGCAACAAAATGACTCAAATGATGTTTTTTTGTGTCTTGGATTTGAATTTGATTCTTGATATTCTGCTTGAAGAAGCAGCTTGTATGTCTGCACCTCCTGCTCTCTCTCTCTCTCTCTCTGTGTGTGTGTGTGTGTGTGTGTGTGTGTGTGTGTGTTTGTGTGTTTCTTCCCGTCTCTCTCCGAGTGACACACAACCACACACACACACGCAAACTAATGACTAGCGCTTGACACAGAAAGAGCAGAACATATAATCACCTCGTCTATTTAGCTGATGAACTTGGGGACATGACACAATCAATGAGGCTCACTAACCACAAATTATGATTACAAAGCTAACTGATTAGCCCCCATGCTAGATTGTGAGCGTCTCTGTGTCTGAGGAAGACCGAGGCCTTCCGAGGCAGAAACGACAGAAACCGATCAGCTCGATCTGTGTGTGATGAGCCAGAGCCAGAGCAGGCCTGGGCTTTGATTGGTCCACAGGTGGAGCACTTGAGCTGTGTGTGAGAACTGTCCCTCCCCCCTGCACAGTGGAAGAGGGAGGCATCTCATTTGCATGAGGAGCTGTGCTTCAGCATCACAAACAGTTCATCAGTTCAGAGAACGCATCACCCAGATCCCCGTCTCCTATAGCCGCTAATGATCTTTTCCATTATGTTTCCTGCGCGCCTCCAAATTACTGATTGATGCAACGTTTGAGCTCCAACGGCGACACCAAAGCCCAGTTCTGCAGCAGATGTTCCACTGCTTTATGTGTCCTTCAGTGAGAAAATCTTTTGAGGGTGGAGACGAACAGAGCGAGCGCCGAGCAGGCAGGAAGCCGGGGTGAGGGGGAAGAACCGCTCTTTAAAAGGTTATAAGACTCAGAATGGGTCATATAAAAAAAAAAAATAAATAAAATAAATAAAAAATGCATGATGCCCTCCAGTGACAGAGAGGAAAAGCAGTTCAATAAAACAATGTCAGTCAGGGTGAGGGCATTTACTAAAAGGAGGGAATCAAGCAGGTATGTTCTGAGGGAACACCAGCTCAGTTTGCATTCCTAGTTCAAATGTAAACTTTTCCAATATTTCGCTAATGTCGGGAAAACTATGATTTTGTTATTGCAGCGTGTTTGTTAAATAAGAAATGCAATCAAAATCACAGATAAATAGGTTTGTTCAATAGGTTTGTTCATCGCCCTCCAACCACTTCCTGTCGTCCTCTTTGTCTTTTCTGTCAGTAGTAAAATGTGGTTGTCCATCACATGACTCTTGATCATGGTGCCACCAGGAATCTTGGGCCCTCTGACAAGGGATTAAATTGGGCCCCCCATGCAGCCACGGTTACAATTTCTTGAGTCTGTCTGACCCATTAAAAGCGTCACAATTTTAAAGGCTTGAAAACAACTCCTTTGTTTTCTTTGGTCCAATGCTGATACTAGCACAATATTTATTGCTCATGAATTTAACATCCAACAGTCCACATACAGTATGCAAGTAGGTTGCTTAAATGCTTGATATTACTGAAATGTCTCTCCCCATGAGCAACAGTCATAGGCAACATGCAAAATACACATGAAGCAATCCAGACTTCTCAAAAATGCTACATAGTTGCAGTTAATTCAAGAAAAAAATATTGTCTGTCTCCAAGCCATTTTAAGTAACATCATTTTTTAAATTATTTTTTATGTCTGTATTATTATTTTTTAATGTACTGTCAGGGTATCAACATTTAGTCTTCCCTATACTCACAAACATCTCTGAAAAATCACTGCTGCTGGTTATTAAAACAGTGTGACATATGTTGATGCTCTTATTTTGAAATGTAGCCTGATGTTCTCCATTAGCAGCCAACACAATCTGCATGCCGTTACTATATAAAGGCTTCTGATGCCCTGGGTTACAGCAGTAATGGTGTGAAACTGAAAAACTGAGTAAAAGTTAGATGCCAGAAAAGTAAACTAGTGATATTAAAATAGAGAGAGAGAGAAAAAAGTCAAATAGCAAACTTAATTTTGTCCAATCAGATGTTGTCCTTGTGAAAAGCTTACATATTCCTTTTGACTTTGTTAGTCCACACCTGATTGGATGAGCAGAAAAGCAAGCCATTTATCAATGACTGCACCTGATCATTTTAGCTTTTACAAACAGCCATCTTTAACTACTATGGCCTCTGTCTTTTACCTACATTTCAAAATAAGAGCGTCGACATAAGTCACACTTTTTAAATAAGTAACAGTAATAATTTTTCAGAGATGCTTTTGTACGTATAGGGAGGCTTAATGTCTCACGTTTCTTTCAGACACTCTCAGGTTTTAGAAGGATTTCTGCAGAGGGAACCGGCCGATCAGAGATTCATACCTTCCAGGATGTAAACACACTCCTTGTTAGGTGGGTAGGTGTTGGGGTAGTTCGGTGACATGAACACCCCGCCGTTGATGTTGCGGACCCACGTGCCGCAGTCGTTCTGGCCGGGGCTCTGGCCTCCGGGGTCGCCTGGGGAATCTGAGGCCAGAGAAGAGGACAGAACAGACCAGTTATTGGATCAGTGGATCAATGAGGGAATGATTAGATGGCAAAAGGATCAGAGGGAAGGACAGCAAGACAAAACAAAAGAGCAGACAGGGAATAAAACGGGAGGAGAGAGAAAACTGAATTAAGGAGAAAGGCTATTTTAACAGAAGTCCTAAACGAACCACAATTCAAATAAATGCAAAATAGATTAGAAATAAACTCACATATAACCGATTTAATACTGGAAAACAGTATAAAAAAGTGATTAATAAATATCTTCATTTTTCAGTGTCTATTTGATCAACCACAATGACATGTTAAATGACAAAAAAATAACCAAATATGACAAAAAATTCAATGTTGAAAAGAATTTCTGGTGAGAATAATGTTAAATATTTGATAGTAAATGCAAATATTTAATCATGTACTTAATCAGAAATTTGCAATAGATTTTCATAAATAACAAAGAAAGCGTTCATCTATTAATTCATTGTGGCACTTTTGGCGTGCCGTAGATGTGCGTACAACATGTGGTTCGAAAAGGACGTGAAGGTTTTGCCTCAGCTCACCTTTAGTTCTCTGTGCCAGTGCAAAGCCCTCTTCTATCAGAAAGAAGAGAATCCACGCTGTGAAGCAGAGATGTCACAAATTACTCCTCAGCGTCTGAACATTACATTCATACAATCACACCTGATGTTAAATAATCAGCCAGAAGTTGAAATCACTCAAACCACAAAGGATCCAATCAGCTTTAATTAATTACAGGAGACGATGGATTTATGATACCTGTGACTGAATTATTTATATTTAATAAACGGCAGAGCTGTGACCGATAGTATTAAATTCATTTCAGGAGGAAGCTGTCTCAGAAGGACCACTGTGTCCACATGGCAATTACACGAACTGTCAACATGAGGTATTTATGAAGAGATGATGGGGCGAATTGTGGGATCCCCAACTATTAATTAGATAAAAAACAAAGCACAGGGTGTGTGTCAAGGTTTTATTAATTTTGTTTCAAACTCCAACAACCAGATACTTTCCCTCTCAGGCCTTTTTGAATCATTATTTCTTCTTCTTCTTTTTTTTAATGTTTCCAGGGGAATGCACCAAGGCAGCTACAGACTGACTGATTCTTATCGATGGATATTGGAATGACCTTAAGTGATGTGTGTAGACGTGATGCTCATGTTGTGTTGGAGAAGCTGCACGCCCCGCTGCTGAGCGGCCCGTCAACAGAAGACGCAAGAAATGCGGCGCGCTTGCAGCAGCAGCCCGAGCTGCAGGTAACAAACTGCAACACTGCTTTTTTTATGAAAACATCCATCCCTCCGATTTCAGAGCGGATCACTTGAAACTGCAATCTGAGGCTTTTATACAAAATATTTGTTTGTCACATATTTGTTGAAACTATGTTGTGACAGTGCGGCATAACACAGATAAACTATTTAAAAAAAAAATCAATCTCCTCTGCCTTTTCAAAGTGCTAACTGGAAACAACCAATTAGAGCCAGGAGGCGGGTCTTTTGCGCTGTCAATCACCCTCAGTGTGGCTGCTCATGCTTCGCTTTTTCTGCCCCTTGTTGCAATGCAATTGTGCGTGCATAGAACGTCTGCCTGATAGTTTATTATTGACAAATAATTGTTGGTGTTTACACAGTGTATGTGAAAGTTAACCGTTTCCTTCCCCCACCTCCTGGAAGGCTGAGGTGATTGGCCGATGCAAATTGAGAAGGCGGTGCTTAACCAGTGTCTAGACTCATGAGAGGGCTGCCATGTTTTTGTTTTTTTTGTTTTTTTAACTCTGCTGTGTTGCTGCAGACTTAATAAACCAGCTTTGTTGCTCTACAGCCGATATTGACTTTTTCCACCTCTCAGCATAACATCGATATCCACCAATCTAGAAAAACCTAGCTGGGTATTGGTGTTGTATGTGATATTGGAGAAGTACCAATTAACTTCCTGATTAACAATTTGCCTGTTTCTCACAACACAGGTGTAGAAATTACTGGAATTAATTGATCAAACACATTTTGTTTCCTAGTCCAAAGAATGACACTTCGACAAAACATAGCCGAAGCAAACTGTTCTCTACCGCATACAGAGGAGAAATCAGAGAAAACACAGAAACTGTGCAGAGAAGCGACAACTTATTTGCAAACTCTGGTGCTAACACAGACATTGTGTGAGCCGAGGCTCCATGGCAGTGATGGTTTCTACTTCTGCTCCAAGGAGATTGGGGACACGCGTAACGTCTAATAACCAGTGCATGAAAAAGTATGTCATCAAAGATTAATAGACATGGATGGCAGGATAATGGGATTAAGTTAGAATATTAAAACGTAATGGATAACTAAGGCTGAGCAAGGAATGTTTTCTTTTTAAAGACAGTTTTAGAAGCACAAAATTCAGAGGATGTACTTGGCACATGAAACATAGGACATGTGAACAGATCAGATGCTGCCTACTGAATTGCCACAGAGTTAGTAAAAGCTTACTAACTTTACATCACTCTCTGCATTAGAGAGTGATGTGAAGTTCAGGGCATTGCCTAAATCGCACAGAGGAAGGAATGAAGGACGGTGGAAAAGGAGGCCAGCAAAGGCAAAGTGTGCAGCGGAGACGCTCCTCGCTACCACAGAGTGTGGGCTGTGATTGAACTCATTTTGAAAAGCACACATATTCGCGACCCTCAGGCTCCGGGATCCTCATTAACTCTATCTCCATTATCTTGCAATGAAGTGTCGTAGGTGGGAGAATGAACTACCACGGGCGTATTTGGAGTGCGGACCACCTAAGTTCAGGCACCGGCTAACCGAGCGGATCTGGAAGCTCTTATTAAAGCCTTTTGTTCACATTGCAGCCTGTGAATCAGGCACAGAACTCTGGTTCACCTGGAGGAAACCTCACGGGACAGAGTAGCTGGAATGTTCTGTTTTTTGATCTCTCGTCTTATTAAACTTGCCTAATTTATGCAACAGCCGGGAGCTATTTTGAAATATCATCAATAAATTAGAGGCTGCAATCGCTTTAAGAAATCAACTCGCTCTGTTGAAAAAACAAACAGAAGGAATTAAGTCGATCAGGAAGCACCCTGATCACCCTGAGACCTGGCTGAGGTCATCATCACGCCCCACGGGGGGACAGAGGGGAGAGTTTCCTGACCTTCACTTTGTTTTAAAGAAGGAGGAGAAATTACCTCGGGTCCAACATGGCTATTCTGGGTCACGTCACTTCTTCTCCACATCACTTCTCCACTTTGGCTCGCGAGCTGAATTTAAGGCCGGAAGGAGGAGGGGAAAGGGTCCATCTGTCACACAAAGCTGAAACCGCGGCCCTGAGTATGGATGGCTGGCCCCGACTACAAACACACTCCATCTCTTAGGTGGCTAATGAGGAGGCCCGACACAGCAAGATCCAAATACACGCACTAAAATCTTTTTAATTTGAAAAGACAGTGGGGGCATCACTTTGCTGTCAAAACAACCCAGTTTTCCTCCCTCCCAGCTTTAAAAATCTGCTCCTTAAGGAATGACATGATTGCATCACATCATTCCTGCAGACTTGTCAGCTGCACACCTAGGCTGCCGCTTTTAGCCCATCCTGGATTCAGATCTGATGTCAGCAGAGACAGCTCAACTCCTCCATCTGCCAAAAATACTCATTAGTGGATCGTTAGCCGTGGCCATCAAAATAGACTTGATCAGAAACACTCAGAGGTTCAAGCTCCTTATTTGGCGTTAGGAGGTTGACTCGGCGGATTCACGCGCACGACGCCAGATTCCAGGCCAACGTCATCTGCAGCCTCAGCAAAAACACAGAATCATAAAACAAGGCTTCGCTCTCTCTGTCTCTCTGTCCTTTCTCTTCAAAAGTCCATTTTTGTGGCCATTTTGATTCCGGCATCACATTTTGGCCAAACGTAGTGAACCCTAACGTGTCATTTCTGATGCTGCTTCCATTTTGAGCATGCGGTGCTTTCTGAGAGACGCTTTTCTTCTCATCACACAACCAGAGACTGTTTGTTTGTTTCACCATTCTGACTGAAAACCCAGAGACTTCAGAGTGTGGAAATCCCAGGAGAATTGCAGTTTTAAAAATACTCAAACGCTGCCATCGTCAACCATGGCTCGCTCACACTGACTGAAGAAGAAAAAACAGGAACACGTTATTCCTTTATTCTGCTGTTTGGCACAGAGCTGGTTTTTCTCACGGGTGACATTGCTCTTTACTCAGGGTGTCAGAGTATCAGATGCAGCATAAACACTTTAATAAAAGACAAGTGCACCCTGCTCAACATGTCTATTGCTTTCATCAGAGAGAGCAGCCAATGGACTGCAGAATCAAATTGACCAGCTTTAAGTCACCACATATAAACGTGTTTGTATGTGAAACAATACTGAACAGTTTTAGGATAGTATGTGAAATGTAGATCTGTTGGTTTAAACATTGGTTCCCAAACGTGACTGTGCTATGGCCGCCACATAGCATCAGCTTTTGTCTGATATGTAAAGAAGCTTTCTTTCTCTCATTTTAATTCATTTCCAACAATTATTACATTAGTTTCGTACAGAAGCCTCCTGCCTTTAGTCGGCCATGACAGGGCTGCATTCTGGACGGCTCCTTCGGTCTTTTCCTTCACATAAACTTTTCTATTTTGTGCTTTCTATGCTAGCTTGAGGAGAATGGCAGCTTCATAAATGTAATCAGGAATCAGGAAGATTACGCAGCCCAAGGGGGACAATGAACGAAAAAACAAACTTTCCCCTGGGCGCCAGATATTGTCTCGTTCTTAACGAAATAAGCACAAGACAATATCAGGTGCTCACGAGAAAGTATATTTACATTAAAAAAAAGTATTTATTTTTTTCCCTTCAATGTCTATTTGGGGGCTCCTCAACAGATAGATCATCTATTTATTTTGTTGCTTTTTCCCCCCTCCTCATCTGTTTGAGCGCCCCCCGGTGGCAGCACTTAGAAAAACACTGACTTAAAAAAACTAATGACTATTAAAAGGGTTCTTTAATATTAAATGGATTACCGAAAAGTTTTAATCACCCATCTATCTTCCAGCATTCTCGCTGTACCTTATAATAACAATAATAATAATATTACTAATAATAATAATAATAATCAATGTTCAACAAACGAACACTTGTATGAACACTGCTGTCTGGATCCCCCTGTCCGATCATAGGAGCAGATCAGCAACAGAGACGGGAAACACGCCCTTTAACTCCGGCATCAAGTGGGACGTGACGACACAACCTGGACATTCAGTCTGACTGATTTCCCGGCCAAACAACCACGAGCCCCCCGTAAGGTGGCACGAAGGCGCGCGCGCGCTACTTCTGTGTGCTGCGACAAGTTGTTTTATTCGCAGGTGTTGATGGCGCGAGACAGTCAATAGGAGCGGTGGCGCGTGCGGGGCTGTTTCCCCGCGACCAGAGGAAAGAGCTTGATGGAAGTACCGGGAAGTTGTTCCTCTGTTCACACGAAGCCGCGTCTGTTAGGATAACGAACATTTCCCGTCACAGATATTAACCAACACTGCGTTAGTCATGTTATGAACGAACATAACATTCTTCTTCTTTTTCTTCTTTTAATGAATTCTGACCTTTGATGTCATGACGACTCAGATGTGCTGTTTTCCTATATAGACATATATGTACATAGTGATAATACAAAATGAAACATTTAGGCTTTTTGTAACGCCTTTAATCTTCAAACTGATCACAAAATGAAGACATATCAATTAAACACGAAATAAAAAGCGGAGTGAAAGCTCTGGGTAGAACCGACACTGACTGACATGGACGCGGTTCCGTCCGTCTTTACCTGCAGGCTGCTCTGCTGTCAGAATGAAGCCAGCAGGTGGGTCACTTTACAGAGCCCGTTTAGGTCCAATGATCAAAGACCGAAATGACATAAACTACTAGAACGGACACGTGTTCATCTGCGAAGCCAACCGAGACGCAAGTTGAATTGATGGAAGCGAGGCTCAGCTGGAGGATGGGAGCGGAGCTCCGGTCTGCGCGCATGCAGCGCACATCCTCTGCGCGCGTCGCACTCACCTCTGCGCATCTCTTCTCCCGGTGCGATTCCAAAGAGCCCTCTTCTCAAAAACCTTCCCCTGGTCTGGGCATTGTAAGCCGGGTGACGAAAATCCAACTTTCCAGCAACAGTAAATCCATCGCAGAGAAGCAGCTGGGATTCCCGCTCCGCCCCGAACCTCAGCCGGGCATCCTCGCCTCACACGGTCCGATCCGCTTTCGGCCGGAGCGCAGCGAGCACGGGCAGAGAGGCGAGGAGGCAGGGACGACGCGCGCGCCAGGGGGAAGGATGCTATCCAAAATGCGCACGCGGGTAGAGTGATAATGGAGACAAAGGAAAGAGAGAGAGAGAGAGAAAGAGAGACAGAGAGAGACAGAGAGAGAGAGAGAGACGCGCTCTGGGCTCAGTCCGCGTCAGGACTAAGAAGCGCTCCTCCTGAACGAGGCTCATTTAAGCCGCGCTGCTGCTGACATCAATGAGCGGCTGCCTGTCAAAGCGCAACTCCACGCTGGGCTTCGTCTTCCGGTTGAGATGATGTTTAACAAATGAGAAAAATCAAGAAGACGTTCCAATTATAAGTCTTTTTTTTTTCTTTTTTCGGATTGCTGATTCATGGATGGTTAAAATTTTTTTTTTGACTTTTGATTTCTATCATTAAAGTTTCACAAACCGCAATAAATAAATGTGTAAAAATAAAAGCAAACGTTGAAATGAAGTCGTGCCTTCATTTCACGCCGTGTGCGCAACCATCAGGCAGGTTGTGCTTCCGCTCCGTCAGGAGGAAATGTGTGCAGAATTAATAGACGATGTTAGTGTGCAAATTATGACGCAACTTAATGAAACTTTTCCATCCATTTATCGACTTGAGCAAGAATAAACGTGACAAACAACAGAAACAGCCTCGTGTTTCAGTGAGGGTCACTGAGGCTGTCAGGGTGTTGACCTGTTGATCAACTTTCTTTCACCGTTCAGATGAACCTCCCGTTTCAAAAGAGTCCAAAGAATATCAATATATTGATCAATATATTGATCTATTCTGCCTGCATTAAAACCCTGCGTGTTAAAATTCAAAGATGCAGGTAAGTGTCTTCTATAAACTGACAGTAGGTGGGGAAATGATTTTGAGCTCATCCTTCACCAGATAAAGCCCAGCTATAGCCAGTCTTCAATGCCACCAGCCCACAGCACTACCACGTCTAACGCCTCTACCTTGTTGGGATGTGAGCTGAAGTGGAGTTCTTTTCCTGCTGGTCCAGACAGTCACATTGTTTCGCTGTGGTTTCTCAGGTTTCCCCTCTTTTTCTGAAAGTTGATGATTCCTAGTATGTTTTCTTGTATTTGCTCTATTCTTCTCTCCCTTTCTTGCTTTGTCCGTCTCCTTGTCCACTGCACTTGAACTTTTACACAGAGTTATATGGAGCATCATGGTGAACGTTGTGATGTTCCACTTGTGAAAGTAAATCTGCGGGACTTCATGTTGACACTCGGACACCTTTTTTATGCATCGGTTAGTCAAAACATCCAAGTAGAAATTACTGAAGAAAAAGACACAGAGTTCAACTCAAACACACATTCAAAATATATTCACACATTTACAAAATGCTGTGCTTCCTGCAGTCCCTCTGGAAAGACATTTTTAACCTCGACAAGACATTCACTAAAAATAACACAAACTTGCTAACATAATTTACTTAAAATTCAAGTAAAGTAACTTCTACATATTTTCCTCTCTGTTGAATCTGACATCAGCTAAAAAAAGCTAAATTTATCATTTCACAGTGACATAATTAAATGGAAGCACCAAATAATAATAACCTGCATGTGGATATGAACATAAATGTTTTCTCCACTATATAAACATGGCCAACTGCAGACCTTATGCCTTTTCATATTCATTAACATTACAACCCATCTAAAGTTTTCATGAATAGTGACAGTAACCATTAACTGAACTAGTAAAGGGAGGATTTTCTTTTTCTCAGAAACAAAGTGGAGGAAGGGAATTGAGGCAGGTTTACATTTAGAAAGAAATGGCCAATATTTCATATCTTCAAAAAGGTCTTTATTAAAATGCATGCTTTTACTTTTTAAAGATTTCCTATTCTATTCAGTCTATTCCGGTTTACCTTCATAATATCCTCTTCCTCTTCCCCCTCTGCCCCCAGGCAGCCAAGCTTCAGTTCAGAGCCGCTCATGGTGAGCGGCTCACCGTCGCTGCAGAGCAGGAAGGGTTGACTCTCACCACGTCAGGCTGTTGAGCAGGTCGGTTCCTGAAGTGTGGCGAGGAGCCCACTGGGATGCTAAGAGCTGCCTCTGGGGGTCCTCTGTAAAATTAAACGCCGTTTAATTTCACTGATGCTGAACTCATTACACATTTAGACCTTCGTTCCTCCAGCTTGCCAAACACGGTGTCCTTCTGCAGCGTCTTCAGGGGAGAAACGCGCAGAGGCGGTTGACGTGGAATAACTCATAAAATAAATAAATGAGTAAATAAATAACGAAAACATAAAGCAGACTCACACGAGAAGAAACCTTTATTCTCAGCCAACATGTAAGCTAAACACGGTTAGATGCCTGAACATTCATTTGCAAGCAGAATTCACCATACAGGATCAATTACAGCAAAACACAACCACGAATAATAATTAGCTTAGAAAGTGCGAACATCGACGGCGTTTAGCTCATCGGTGGAAAATAAATAAGATGGCAAGTCGGAGGACATGGCTCAATCAAGCTTTTGAAGCTTGTGTGACTTTTACAAAAACATATATGTTTTGTTAAAATGATGATCATTATGTGGTGACAGAAATGCAAGACAAATAATCTGTTAAAAACAAATAATACAGCTCCTTTACCTTCTCCCAGAACTAACAGAAATACACCACCCAGTCAGAAACAACCAATCAGAGACAGGAGGAGGGTCTTAGTGCTGTCAATCACTTCAGTTAGCATTGTAACCAATGACTACAGAGAAATTGTTTTTCTGCAATGGTAAGTTGTTTATGCACCACTAATATATTGAGCAGCAAGTACATGAGAATGATTGACAGCGCTAAGCCCTCCTGCTGGCTTAGCGCCAGCAGGAGCCAGCAGGAGGCTCTGATTTTTTGTTTTTGATCAGGGGCGGAACAGCATTAGTAGATCACAGAGGAAGTGGAGGAGCACAATATTTTCACAGATCATCTCTCTCATACGAAACTGTCACAACATGATGGCAGTTTTAATAAATATGGAAAAAAAAACAACATATTTTTGCAAAAGTGAAATGCTTCAGCTTTAAGAAGACAGAAGAATCCAGTTCCAATCACAGTAAAGTGGACTTCGCTCAGCAGGACCGACCGTGTTCAGACTGCTCCCTCAGCCCGGTGCAGACGTGTTTGCAGATACTTTTTTTTTTTTTTGACTTCTGTGATAAGCTTTGATACAATCAGCTGGGGAAAATCTGAACTTGCAGTCGGCAAAGCTTCGACTTGTACCGATTCACTTCTATTCATTTTCCATTCAGCTTCGGGTGAATCTGTTCAAATTCACTGAAAAAACCAGGAGAGAGAGAAAAAACAACTGCAAAACTAAAAAGAAATAACATGGATTTCAAGTTAACATTGCCCAATTTCAACACTTGACCCAACAGATGCTAACCTTTAATGAAAGTTTCACTGAAGTAAAAACCATAGCAACAAGCAGATGTGGAGTTACTTGCAAACACAAATCTTTGCTGAGAATCTGCTGCTTAAACAGCGCTCCCCGTCAGGACGCGCTTCTAACACTGGAATGAATAAATCAAATGGAACATAAATATTTCACATCCGACTCCTCGACTGAAAAGGATATAAAAAAAAAAAATAAAAAAAATAAAAGAAAAAAAGAATCACTTTAGGGCACAAGTATCAATTTATTGGCCCCTGAAATGAGTGCGGGTCAAACTGAGCGCCTAGGATGAGAAGGGGGGTCGAGAGGTCAAGGGGTCAAGGCGTTCCCGTGGTGCAGCGCTGCTCCTTCACATGGCGTCAAAATGGAAACGGTGGGCTTCCTGCCTTTTCTCTCGGTCGTCTGCTTTCTGTGGGACACAGAAGAAGACGGCACAAAGAGTCAGTGGCGTTGCTGAGGTGGACCTGCCATGACATCAGAGCAACCTGTACCAGATGTGTTCTGCTACAACTCTACCTTATGGAAAAAACTGCAGTTTGACAACAAAAACAATGACAAACATCTACAGTAATTTAAAATACAACCAAAATGAACCACAAACCTTTAAATCTAACCAAATTGATAACTATGATTGTATGATTAGGTTGAAATAATTGTATTTATTTTTTTGTAAAGTGTCATGAGACGACATTTGTTGTGAACTGGCGCTATGTAAATAAATTGGATTTAATATTTTATGACATGAACATAAACGGTTGATTCTCATTGTTCCTTATTGTTGCTGTTTCATTCTGGGTTTCTTATTCTATCTTTTTTTTTTTACTCTTTCAAGTTCTGCACAAAAACTTTTGAAAAGACTGTTTGGTTTGTGCACAATCTGCAAATAAAGATCTTATCTCGTAATGTACAAACATGCTTCAATAGTAGAATTATGGAATATTATGACCCCATTTACCAAATATAAAAGGTTGGAAGGCACTTTGGAGAAACATCAACAAACAAAACAATCACTTGAAGTTTCATTACAATGACATTTTCTTTGTAGAATGAAAGGCAGCTGATTTTTATTTGATGTGAGGAGATTTGGTGAACAAAATGCAGTTTAGCACCTCAACTATATGAAGTCAGAGCTGTGACACAAGCAGATTGTTGCTTTGAACTGTGGTGCTAAAAAACCCCCCCAAAAAACAAAAAGAAACAGAAAAAAAAACAGATTTCAACATATTTGTTAACTATTTCTATAATATTAATCTGCAGAAGGAAATCTGACACATAGTGTTTTTCCTCCCAGTCTGTTTTGGCAACTGATTTGAAAAAAAATGGTTAACAGCAGGTTATCATTACATGGATGCTCTCTTTTGTCCACTGAAAATGGATAAATATTAAAAAACAAAAACAAACAAAAAAATACTTTCTTTCAAGTCAGTGGTCAGCAGTGTGTGCTGCACCAACATCAGGCCTGCTGCTGATTCTTTAATTGAAAGAAAGTGCAGGTGGTGTTGACCTTTGATCCAGAAGAACACTGTGTGTGTGTGTGTGTCTGTGTGTATTTTGTAAAGTTTCATTTCTGACTCCTCACATCCTGGGGATGTGAGGTGTTTCTGCCCCTCCCTGCATTTTAAATGAGCTCAGGTTGTGAACAGGCAGCAGTGCTTTTGGATCTTGTTTATTTGAGTTTCCTCTCCACGGATGGCAGATAAACCTGAGTCGCAGAGATGAAGTGTGTGCACAGTCAGAGGTTTTCAGAGTGTCACTGACTCCTGGCGGGGATATTTTTTCTTTGTTTACTCAGGTGCAGCAGTTCCGGTTTTCAGGCTCGTCATCCGTGCATCGAGATTTCACAGATCTCTTTGACTCCTCAGTGACGAAATCCAACAAAAACAATCTGTCAAATTTCACAAAATCTGTTAATAAAAAAAATAAAAATAAATTTGTGTAGACTTTCACAAAGCCGGGAGGAGAAGGGTGTTGATACTTTAAACCAAACCAGCAGATTCTGGTGGTTTTCATCAGGAGGATTCACACCTGACCAGACCAGACCAGACCAGTTCACTTCCTCCAATTCCTGTGGCAGTGTCAAAGGTCATCTGAACTCAAGTCAGGATGGAAGAAAGAGGGAAAAAAGAAGACAGAGACAAAAAGAGAGAAAAGTAGAAAGAGAAAAAGAAAGACAAGAAAAGAAAGAGAGCGAAGAATGTGAGAGAAAAATAAAGTAGAAAGAAAGAGAAATCCTCTTTCTTTCTTTCTACTAGAAAAATAAAGAACAAACTAAAGAAAACGAAAAAAATTAAAGGGAAACACAGAAAGAGAAAGCAAGAAATAAAACAATAAACAAGAAAGAAGGAAGGAAAGAAAGAAAAACAAGAAGGAACTAAAAAATGAAACAAAAAGAAGCAAAGAAAGAAAGGAGAACAAAAACAAAGAAAGAGAAAGAAACAGAGATAACGGAAGAAAAAGAGGAAGAAACAGAAAAGATCAAAGAAAAACAGAAATGAAACAGAGAGAACAATGAGAAAAAGAAAAAGAGAAGCAAACAGGTAAGTTATGTCTGACTGACAGTCGTGTGGTTTCTCCTTCTTCTGTTTTGGTCGCTGTGCGTCGGTCAGCGCTCTGCCTCAGAGGAGCAGCTGCTGTGACTCCATGACCTGGTCCAGGTGGTCTGGTCAGCCTTCGGGAAGTGCAGTGTGAAAGTGAACCAGACCAGAGGAAGTTGTGAAATATTTCCGCATTCCTGTCCAAGTGCACAAACTTCCCTGGACCATGGAGGTGTGAAAGCATGCTAATGATATTTCACACAGGACCTGCAACTTGTGGAACAAACTGCTGTCAGAACTGCATTCAGATTTAATTCCTCTAAGTTTGCAAAATGACGCAGCAATGTGAAAAATGATTTACACATTTCTGAAAAGGCAACAAAATCAAAAATAAATTGCAATTCATAATGTCTGATTATGGCAGAAAACTAAATGACGAGAGGGCGGCGTTTTAGAAAGCTGAAGTGTTATTTTCTGCAGAGCAAACAGACTCATTCACTAATGAATCCCTAATATCATAAAAAACAACATATGTCACCAGGAGATGACACATGCAGGTTTAATGGAGGCTGTAAATAATGTTCATCACCCAAAATGAAGCTGGTCAGACGATTGAGATGTGACAAATAACCTCCTCTGCACTCCTAACACAAAAACTAACCAAAAGCAAGTGTTGAAAAAGGAACAAAGCAGTGAACACCGTTTAGAAACACCGGATCGTTTCTAAACTAAAAGCTAAGAAGATGGAGGAAAACCCCAATTAACCAAAGATAACACAAGAAGATCCTCCACAAAGGAGAGGTTTTTGTCCTGTCTGAGGACTAAACACAAAGGATAGTCAAGTGTTTAAATGGCCTAGTCAAAGTCCAGACATAAATCAAATTGTTAATCTATGTCTTGAAGTCCATACGTACTTTCCATTCAATTTGACACGAGGTAGAAATGTTCTGCGAGGCACTGTATTTAGACACACTAATAAATAATAACAAAAAAACAGAAATCAAGTGGCCGGTTTGTCTAAAAAACCTGATAAATTATCAGTCGATACGCCAATATACAGTTGAAAGAACCTGGAGTGGCATTTCTTATGAGGAGATTGTTCAACACATACACACGCTTTTATCCTTGAGTTATCCGCCAAACAGCAGTTGACGATAAGTGGCGAGCATTTATCACCTGGTCACTGACACGGGCAGGAAGTAGGGATGGTTTGGTAAGATGAAGAATAAATCAGCTCACTCATAATGTCAACAGCATGTGTTGGAAATTGGCCAAATATTCCATATAGAATAATCCATTTGAAATAATTGTGTATGTTCAGAAACTTTACATCTATAAAAGAACAGCTTGAGAAGCTCTACAGTCTGAAAGCTGTTTCGTAGCAGAGCTACTGTCAGCTTTGTCTCCACTGCTGCAAAGATTCAAGACTGCAAATTTATTCCCTGGCAGCCTTTTCACGTCCGGAAAGAACATTTGTATCCACAAACAGCTTCCATGTAAGTGTGAGAAAATTACCCGAAGAAGCACTTAGAAATGTGTGATCATATTCTGTAATTTTGTGTTTTGACCAGGTGGACATAATTTGAACCACTTTGTACTGTTAGCAATTTCACCAACAGGAAAGGCTCACGTTTTAAAATGTGTTTTGTATGAAACATTTTTATTGCCATCATATTTTTGTTTAGTACGGTGAATAAATGTCGAGAACAAACAAGATGGGTGATTTCTTTGCGTATCACTGCAAGCGTTTGAAGCTAGTCTATAGTTAGTTAACACCTTAGTTTCATCTGTTTTCTTTTAGCATAAATGCAAATTAGCTGGTTCCAGAAGATAAAGCTAACAGTAAGGCTAACACCAAAGCAAAGTACTCTTGTCTTAAAGAATTTCTTATTTTTTTTAAGATCAAATGCTATTTTAAAGTAAAGTAAAGTTTGCATTGACAGATTATTTATACAGAAGGTTATGTCTACCGACACTATTCACTTTCTTCAGATTACATTTGGTTTGCTGCTTCGGTTCCGTCTAGTCGGACAAGCTATTAGCTTCAGCCTCCTGGGCAAGCTAATTTGAATTTAAATAAATTGAATATGCCAACAGCATCATCTACTGTAGGTAAAATATTACCTCCTTATAAATGTTAACTGTGACATAACCTCACTAACAAAATCCAAAACTGTGACAATATGGAAGTCCATATTTTAAAGACTGAGACATGAAAACAAGTTGCTAATTAAAAGTGGCTGAAAATAAAAACAAAGCGATTTAATCATAAATCATTCAGACAGTGCAATCAATATTCCAAGATCAGAGACGACAACACATTAGAAAACAGGCATCAGCTTTTTAAAACATTGCTGAACATATTGACTAATCATCAGAGAACATTGCTTCTAAAAATCCAGATTCCAGCTCTTCTTCAGCCAAACCGTGCATTCATGGACGGACCTCCCTGATGTTGAGTCCAATAGATGGACAGTGACATGTTTACTCCATTTTTTTTATCCTGTCACTTTCAGTGTGAAATAAAGCCTTGATCTCTCTTCAAATGAAGGCCTGTCTTATATTGAATGCTGTCCTGTTCTGATGCTCAACCGTTTCAGGAGCTGATGGACTGATTTCCTTTAGACGACTGATCCACTGCGGACTGATGTTGCTGTAATTGACTAGCCAAGGCGCGCCACCTCATAACCAACCTGAGGCTTGAATAATTATTAGGCAGCGCTGCATTGATGTGTTTCTGTCAATAGATTTTATAGACATAGTGTTGAGTTTGTGTCTGAAAGCAGGTAGGTAGCTCCATTGGAGCATGACTGGGATTAAATGCCAGCTAATTAAATTTGACCTGTGTGAAGATCAGATTGATTAGATTCTGCTTCATATTTTAAAAATATAATATTTTCCCCTCACATTTCCACTCATTTCTGGCTTTGATTTAAGAAGATATTCTAAATGTCGCCGCTAACAACAGAAATGCACAGAAGTTCACAGAATTTTCTGTCAAAGCCCTGTCAGCTGTTTAGCTTGAACAACACATCTTTTGCCCCCCCCCACCGCGCCCTTGTGTTTCTGCCCTCTACCTGACTTTGTTATTAGAGGAGCAAATACCAGAGACGGCAGTGCAAACAGACAGAAATGCTAAATGTCAATCAGCTGTCTCACCCTGACCTTACCGGACGCACCCCCACCGTAAGCAGGTTGAGAGGAGAAGAGATATGAGGAAGGATGTTCACAGTTCAAGTAAATCACTCACTCCCAATCTGGATTCCCGATCTGGATTTCCTGGATGAGGCGGAGGAGTGGATATTCCAAAATGAAGCAGAGATGTAGAGTTCTCAGAAAGTCTGAACAGAATCTATTGGTTTTAAAGTGAGAGTTCACAGTTTAGATTTAAGAAGCGTTCAAGAATCACAGCTTTTATTGTCACAAACCTCTTTTATAGAAGACCTTGGGCAGTCCATGAATACTTTTAAAATTTGACAAAATTTGAAAATATGACCGAGTAACTATATGTTACTGGAAGACATTGTTGACATTACAGTCTTGGCACCAACTGTAGCCTTGAAGGGGCAGCAGTGTGATTCCCAGAGAAATAATCCCATTTCATAGCACATTCAAGTAACTATGTCTCCTTCAGATTTTAAAAAAAGTGCTATTTTATATTAAATGTAACTTAATAGAAAACTGACTCCAGAATTTAATGCCTTGAAATTATGGCATTAATAAAAACTACTGGTCTTTCTGAAACTTCACCTTCAGGAAGTCATCACAACATGGGTCCTCTATTTAACAATGTTTTTATTTTTTATTTGTTTTTAAACTGGCATTTCAATGAGAATTAGCTCCTATAATGAGCTCAGCAGATACCCAGTTCCACCAGGTGTTTGCTAATTGCTTCTGGCTAGTCTGAAGGAGCAGAGTGGAGGAGTTTCAGGTGAGGGCTGCTCTCTGTGAGGTGAAAGCTCTGACGCCTGAAATCTCCAGCTCTGAGGAGGAGCTGCACCTCAAAGGTGGCGCTGGGTCCCAAAAGGCGTTTTGCACAGCTGAATGGTTGCCACGGGAGACTAAAGGATCTCTCAAACATGATTGGTGGGAGTACAGCGAGGCAGACCGTCTTGTCTCATGTCTTTATCGATTAATCAGGCGATTCAGAAATGATGTTTGGAATCAACAGCTATAAGTTTAAGGCTGTTGAATAAGGTACAGAAAATGTGAGCGCCGACGGGCAGAAAATACTAAAAACCACTCGTTCAATTGTATCACAAGGAGGGGTGAGATGCAGGCTCAAAAGAAATAAAACATCAATAAGGAACATTAATAAAATATGTATGGGGAGGTAGAAGGGTTTGATGATTCTAGATAAAAACCCCTACACTGGCATCAAGCCCGCTGAAGAACATCAGGAGGTAAATGCCTGGAAAAGATGTGAAAAAAAAAATCTCTTATTTTATTACTCTGAAGAATTTACATAAATTTCCTTTTGATAAAAAATATTTTAGTGGAAAAAATACCATCACGGAGAAAGAAACTGTAGTTTTCAATAAAATCACTGCAAGTCAAACAATAGTTGGTAGATTCAATACTCATTCAATTATAACTGAAACATTTTCTTCGTCTTCTTCTAGGAACTTAATTATGAATTCATGACTCTCTGTGACCCTGCGATACATCAGGATGAGGCACCCAGGCCCATTTCTTAGCGTCAGACCCTGAAGCTGGACGAGGAGCCATATTTATCTTGTCAGCATGCACTGAGAGCAAAATGGTGAGGAAGGTAAGAAAAAGAAAAGATTTTGCTCAAGCTAACCGTTGGAGAACTGCAGCAAAGAGTGGCAACTTGGAATCACCAAACCCTAAACAACCATTGTACCAAATCCACTTGGCAACTGGTTGTTCAGCAGTGATGCTAAACAACCAGCATGTGGAGCATGTGGAGTTTGCCAATCTCTTCTGGGACCTAAACTGGAACATGTAGTTTGTTCAGATGAGATAAAAATTTGGCTTTGCAGTAAAAAAACAAAACAAAACAAACAAAAATCCCTCAATGCAGCTGGGGAGGGAAAGAAAGAGCCGCAAAGATGGAAAGCAGATCATGTAAGTATGGAGGAGAATCTGTGATGCTGTGGGCCAGGAATGGATGGTATCTTAAATATAATCAACCTGATGAATGGTCGTCAAGAGGTTTCTTAGGATGATCCAAAACATGTCCAAATCTACTGTTCACAAGATACACAATAAGTAATCCTGTGACGATAACAGACTCTACAGGATGATGTATTGTCCCAGAAACACTGGAACTGGAAGATATTTTAAATATCCAAAATAAACAATACAACCACAAACGATAAACAAAAGGGAAATAAAAATCACACATAAGCAAAACCTATGAAGTTCAACAACCTTCAACAAATAATAACAGACAAAATGGCCAGTTATTAAAAAGTCCAAACTAACAAGGAAAATACTCCATTTGAATAAATCAGCCAGCGTTTCTCTGGCTTGATTCTTCTAATGGGGGTTTTAGCACGGCTGCTAATGAGGGCAGATAAACAGTTTTCTGGTAAGGTGTTTCTCCACCGTTAGAGCTTTTCGCTGCTCATACTAGAGTTGATTGACAGCGCTAAGACCCTCCTCCTTGCTCTGATTGGTTGTTTCTGACTAGGAGTGGTGACTTTCTTCAGACATCAATAGCAGTTCAGACAGGAGGTGGAGGAGATCGATCTTTTTACAGATGATTTGTTTCATATTACACTGTCACCACAGGTTTTAATATACTTGTACAAAATATATTTTTGTAAAGATTTAATCATAGGATCTATTTCTCAGTGCTATGCTGGTAAAAATGCGTTCCTGCTGAAATGTGCTATACAAATAAAATTTGATTTGATTTAAAAAAAAAAATGCTAAAGGGCAACTAGAGGAGCCATGTTGTGTTGTGATGACTTCCAGAAGGCAGAGTTTCAAAGTGAGCAGGAGTTTTTAAAGAGACAGAGGCCCTATTTCAAGGCATTAAATTAAGGAAGTAAGATTTCTTTTCAGTCATATTTGATATATGCAGGATTATCATAACAACTGAAGGTATCAGTAACTTTATTGTGCTATGAAATGGCGCTATATGCCTGGAAAATATATCATACTTCCCCTTTAAAGCTTTTCACAACTTTAGACGCGGCTGTTCCAAAAACGATTGTTGACAATATTTGGAAAGTCATGCCATCCTTTCAATAATTAACAGATACGATTAGGTCGTTTATGGAAGCTGTATTCTCAGGACAGATTGCATCAGAATCACATTCAGTTGACTTTGATACAAACAAAACTGGTATTGTGGTTTATTGGAAGCAGTGCAGACTGTCATCTTCAATCTGAATATATACCAAAAGCAGACTGAGTCTTCCAACAAACTAATGTAACCTTTGAACTGAGTACAGACTCAAACCAACCAGACATGATATTCTTCAGTCTCTATTTTAAACTTAAACCGATTCTTCTAAGGAGTGCTGTAGGAGTGTTGATGCTTGTTCTGCAGTGCCTCGTTTACATTTGCAACACAGTATCACCTGCTGCTAGTTTGACTCATTTCTATATTTTCAGAAGTTCTTTGCGTCGTCCCCCACTGGTAAAAATATCCTTAAAGCCGCTTAGATCCAAACTCTGCTCACGTTCAGGCAAATGCAGCAGACTTACAGCGAATGCGTTCACCTTACAGACAGAAAAGGACACAAATGATGCAGCAACAACAAACCGCTTTTTTTCTTCTCAGGATAAGGAGATTTAGTATTGTAGAGTAAAGACCCACTGATCTTCCCTTATTGAAAACAAGACTAGAGGAAGAAATCCTGACAAAGAGGAAAAGTTAAGAAAAAACCCACTTGGTTCACGTGTTTTACAATCAGCTGTGATTCACGAAAGAATCAAGTAGTTTTTATTTAGTCAGTGAAAGACGAGTTTCTGAAAACAAAGGACTAAAATTCAATGTTTTGACTGTTTCAAATTTGTTGTTGTGCCTTGCAAAGGCAACATGCGAAAAAGTCCCAAGGAGACGTTCAGTGAGAATTTCAAACACTGCATTTGATATTCTGCTGTGAGCACAGCACTGGTAATAGAAGCTCTGCTGTGTAGAGACCTGATAATACATTTAGCAATTCGGGTCAAATTAAAAAGTTAATGCAGAGTGAATACTTAATGCGCCTCAATGTTTATTTAATCATCAAATGGAGTTTCTGAATTTCATCAGTTAAAATGACGACGTAAATCGAATGAGGTTCTAGAAATGGTTCAATCATTTCTTTCTCCTTTTACTGAAGTTTTTATTTTTTTAATTTATCAATCCAGCCATTGTTTATACTGTTTATTCTTGCGGGGCTGTAAGGAGTTTCATCATTGGTTAAGAGGGAGTATACACCCTGGTCAGATCAAACAACCAGAAATGAAGTTGTAAGTACTGTATAAAGTCTAGGTAGGTTAGAAACATTTTTCCCAACTGGAAACACGGGGGACTGTCCTCTAAATGCTCCCAATGGAAAGGTGAAGATCTGAGTAACAGCTGTAGCTAAACATCATAATTTTAGTGTCTTTATTGATATTTTACATACTTGGTAAATTTCGCATAAATAAAATATGTATTATTTTTTGTCTTCTATTCTTTTGAAATGTACTTCTTATATAATTTGTACTGTGTGTGTGTGTGGGTGTGTGCGTGTGTGCGTGTGTGTGGATGTGTGTTATTGTGTAAGGAAGCTAAAAAATAGTCAGGTTTAAGCCAGGTCTTTTCTGTAAGTACTTACAGTATTACCCTTCAACGGAGGACAATTAAAGATCTCCTGTGCGTGCGTGTGTGTGTGTGTGTGTGTAATCATGCTCATATGGTAGATGTTCACACACATGCAGCCCACATGCTCCAGCAGCAGATGGTTCCGACAGGATGCCAGAGAGTTCCTGCTCTTCTCCGATCAGCACGCACCAATCACAGGGTTTGAAGAAGAAAAAGGGAAACGATAAAGAAAAAGTAGATTTGCTGGAATAACTTGTTAACCGTTTGCGTCCTTGTGTCCTCGGTGACTGAACTGCGCGTGCCCGTGTGTGTGCTGCTGAGAACGACCCACCCAGAATGAAGCACAAAACACATGAGAAAACATGCACCGACTCCCTGGAGGGCGCATTTAGGCAGTAATGAGCAGCAGATCTACCGTGCTGGAAGGACAGAAGAAGGCAATTACAGCTGAACGCCCTTCCAGGTTGTGGCCCGCGGGGATAGAAAGATGGTGGAGGAGAAGGACTGTGTGTGTGTGGCTCGGTGGGGAGGCCAGAGGACTACAGGACAGGCAGTGAGATCCATCTGCTGCTGGTTGTGACCAGTCTGCTCACCCAGGCTCTCTCGCTCATTCACCAATAAACGAATGGAAGAAGGAGGAAGCTGTGTTTCACCGAGAAGGTGTGAACATTTACTACAGCAGAGCACCGAGTGAGTGTTTTCTGTGTCCTGACCTTCTCTTTCCAGTGGAGGATGCCGATAATCACAAGGATGAAGACGCACACGCCGATCAGCGCGATGGCCGTCAGCAGGACGCTGTTGCTAGGAGTGAGGTACAACTTAGCGCTCCAGCTAAAAAGAGAAGAACAGGAAGATGTCAGACACCTCCAAAAACTTTGGTGTACTTATACTTGTAACCATTTTCTATGGTTTAAATGTTTTACTGTTGAATTAAAAACCATAGATCAACACCTCAAAACAGTGAAAATGTTTCTCAAAACACAGCAGAGCACATGATTTACATATGGAGGTACAAACAACCGTTTTATACAGTGTGAAGGTGGATAAAAGTGGAATATCTAGAAGCCTTTTCCAGGTGAATGGAACCACAGGTTTTTTTAGTTGACACAAATTGTGTTTTATCATCATTTCAATGCAACTGCTTTACGTACTTATAACCTTGGACTAAATTGCATAGAGTATTGATTCTTAATGCTTTAGAATGACATTGGTAAAACCTCTGCAGCTGTCCACGAGGTTTTGAGGTGTGTTTATAGGAACATTTATTGAAACAAGTTTACACTGCTAATATTACACAAGTGTGATTTGGTCTCTATAATAAAGAGAAAGTGTTGGTATTTTGACACCTCAGACAGAACACGAACCTCTTACCAAAGAGTGGCTGAGTTAATATGTCTCCAAATAACAAGAGCTCTTCTTGCTGCATTGAGCTCCAGCTGTGAACCATCACAGAAGAACTATTGTTGCCATTTTTCCTTCCCATTTTTCACAAAGGAAACAATCAAAGAACTACAGTAATCCCGCTAAAACTGTCATCATTTTGAAACATTTGGCAGCCAAGTGGTTTTACACCTGGGTGTAACGTATGGAGGGCGAGGGAGACATGCGAGTGTGTGTGTTTTCTCAGAGACGAACTGCCATCTGGAGCTCCTCCTGGGCTTTCATAACAACATGTGAACAGCACCACAATAACACCCGCACACACGCTGCGATGCCGTGGTGTTTGCTCACCGGGCATTGTCTTCCTCTGAGACAACGCCGACACCGTCTGCAGCAAGTTAAAGGAGCTTGAATAAAACCGTGAATAGCATGAGTGTTTAAATGTGTCTGTGGCAGCAGTTTACAAGAGAAATGTGTATGTGTGCTTTTTATGTTTCAACTGAAATGTTTTATGTCTGCGGTGAGTGTTACTGACCTGCGGGGAGTATTGTGTGGGAAGGGAATGACTATGAGCTGAGAGTTGGGAATGATGGCCGTCCACTCATGTTTCCTTGTCTCCTGAAAAGAGAGGAAGAAAGCCAATACACTTATAAACTTAAAGATGGCAGACTGTCAATTGAACAAAGCCATGTTAATTTAAGATGGTTCATAATCTGAAAACATGCATATTTTATGGAAAGCGACTAAGGCAGCGCATCCAACGTCTCAGGAAAGACACCTTGAACTTTTCACATTTTGCTACATTACAAATAGGGTTGGACTTTAACATTGTTAACTGGGATTAATGCATTACATAGTCTGACAAAATCAGTTGTATTTTTGTTTTATATTTTTTTATAACTCGACTAAGAACTTTAATCAATTCCCACTACTTGCTTCTTAATGCAACTTGACATTTTTCAAATGTTTTCTGCTCTATCAGGTGAAATCTCAATAAAGCGCGTTGTATTTCGTGTTAGAATTGTGACAAAATCTGGAAAGGGACCTGACATCTGAATACTTTCTCGAGACCCTGCAGCAGTGTCAACAGAAGAGTAAGCTGAGAAAAAAAAACACGAGAGGAGAGAGACAGCAGATTGTAATTACAAGAAACACATTAAGGCAGGAGCGAGGATTAAAGTATAATTATACAGAAAATTAAAAACCTGGAGAAACAGCTACATTTCTTATCAGAAATATGTCTTAAATTATAGAGTTCATCTTCATGTCCATTACTACCTGTCATTTAAGCACACAAACAAACCCAGCATTAGGAAAAGGACAAAATAACAAATATCATTGTGGTCCAGTGGTAGAGGCAGCTCTGTGTGGGCGATGTTTGACAGCCGAGCAGCACATGGGTTTATAAACAGACTCATAATATGAGATGGTTCTTTGCAGATTTATATTGCAACCCATACATTTTATACTTTTATAATATTTTTTTTTCAGTTCAGAAACACCAAGGCTATGTCTGAAACGCAAAGAGAACAAAAAGCCAGAAGCGCTTCAGTAAACCGGACAACTGGATTGGTGAAGTTAAACTAAATGACCTAAAGTCGACATTGTAAACATAAAGAACGTAAAATGATCTCATCAGGGAGCTGCAAAGTTCAAACTTTAGGAGAAAATCAAAAGCAATATCTCCTTGCTTCCTTGTTTTTTTCTTTTTACATTTAATACAAAAAATGTATGTCTGGACCGTAAATCATGTCAATTTCAAAATCTATGATGTTAGGCAAAATATGATTCTGGACCATATTATTCTATATTATGTACAGATTCTTAAATTGTGTTGTGTTATCTTGGAAGCCCATATTTTATATGTAAACACTAAAAAAAGTCATAGACCCAATTTATAAAACTGATCTAAAAAGAACGGGGAGCAAACAAAAAGAAATACAAAAATTATAATTAAAAAAATCACATTTGCTCTTTTGATGGAGTCGGAACTTGTCTTTACGCTCCGTCAGTAACTTAGAAACCAAACTGATCACAGAGTTAGATCAAAGCTTCAAATCAAAGACAGAGATCGTGATCTAAATAGAATTTTTTGCTTGCAAAATATAATATTGCTTTATCTATTATGCAACAATAAATATTTGCTTTTTACTCGCATTGGAACTAGCAATTTTGCAGTTTTTTTTATTGCAAAGTCTATAATTATTTGTAATTTTCAATTAATTACAGAAAACAATATTGATAAAATGAGCAATATTCCAATTCAAAGCCTTTTTTCTACTAAATTATTGAACACACATATGAGCTCAACAATGAAGACTCTTGTAGATGTTATTCAGGTAATAAAACCATCAGATTGTTGCAAAGTGCTATCAAACCCATTCAAGTGGTTCAGCTGATCTTCATGGGCTCTTAATTTTTTTACAATAAAAAAACAAAAAAAAGATTTTCAATAGTTATTCGGATCACAAAATAATCTGGTCATATTACAGTCCATGTAGGATTTGAATTTTTATTTTCATTTATTCTAGAAAAAACACAGAATGAAGACCGTTTAGCATCAAGAGTTACCACAGCTACAGTTTATGAGCTCAGCGTTACCAGAGGCAACCGGGGCAATCACATCAATGATCCCAAGACCATAACTGCACTCGGAGCTGGAGGGATCTTTAAAATTCCCAGCTGGGCAGAACATGGATGTGCCGCTGCTTTTTAATTGTAATTCCCATTCCTCAACACCAGAGAGGGAACCGCGTCTTGCAGCTATTTTAAATAAGTGCGCAGCGAAGGCGTTGCTTTTTTAAATGAGAAAAAGCACACTCCCGCTGCCAGCCATTGTCGCTTAGCTCTCGGAAAGCGCCAACAATTGGTGGCAACCAGTGGGGGGTGGAGAAGGGTTTGGCGACGTTGGAGGCGAGTCAGCCTCCACTGCTGCTGTCTGGAAGCAGATCTGATCTGGCCGTTTGGAGGAGGAAAACCTTCCCAAGACTTCAGAGAGAAAGAGGGAGAGAGAGAGAGAGACGGTCTGGAAAGCCAGAGAAAGTAGCTCCGCTTCCAGAGAGCCGACAGAGGCGGATTCAGACATGGAGGGTGAGAGTGACAAGTAGGGGACTGATTAGAGAAGTAAACCACTTGGAGCAGCAGAGGGAATCCCCTGGGTGGAAGATAAGCAAGCAGGAGGAGAGACACTCACAGAGGAAGAGGCTAGTAACAGATAGCGGAGATCGGACGGAAAATGGAAGATATTCAAGCTCCTTTCACAGGCCGTCCTCCTCAGTGACGCAGCAGACAGACACTGCTCTTATACACAAACACTCAATGTCAAACACGCAGACATTTCCCACACAAAGAACAGAACATCCAGTCTGTTCTATAATGTTCTCATGCTTGATGTTTAATCTCAGATTATTACTAAGTGATCATCTGAACACAGCAGCAGTAGTAGTTTAAATTAAGCAGGTGTTAAATCTTAACACCTGTTTCTCTGGTTATCTGTCACAGAGTTGGTTTGTGGGTCGCCTCCCTTTTTTTCTTACAAACTGAACAGAAACAGAGTTCTGCAGGACATCTTAAGGATGTCAAAGCCAAGCTAGCATAACTGACCTAATTCCCTCTCCCTTCGAATTTTTGTGTTCTAAAAACTTTTCAGTGACCAGTGAAATGTGATACACTTGGACCTTATTATGTCGTCATAGTTTTGACAATTAGTAGCAAAACACTGGGTCCCTTTTTCTTTTATATATCATGCATATATTTAAGATTTAGTGCATTATTTTTGACAACTTGACAGCTAAAAACAATCATAGTAGGCAATCAGGTGCGGGAAAATCGTCACATCGCAACGTTTCTATAGGTGAGAAATTACAAAACGCAGGGCGGAAAGCAAAGATTGGATCAAATGTTCAGTGCAAGAAAAGTTAATTCAACGGTAAAATGCCGACAGAGAATTCCAGCTTAAAATAAATATTTTTTTTCATTCACGGTTCAATGGCTTTGAAACCGTCGATCAATTTCAAAGATGAAAACGTTTCAACTCAAGATAAGTGACACTTTTTTTCCTAAAACAAACATGAAAACGATCCATAACTTGAACGTAGAAATGTCAAATACACATATGACCATTTTCACAGATTAATTTCACATCACATTAACGGTTTTAAATTGTTCTATAATTTGCAGATTTTTTACAGTTTGTGATGTTTTTAAATATAGAGATATTTTTACTGCGTAGGTCGGAAATCAGAGTGACAGATCAGGAACACAGATAAACAGAAAGATTAAACCTAACAAAGGAATCAAGAAGGGACAGTAGAAAGGATTTATAGACATCGTCCTCTTTCCAGTGGGGCCTGGCTTTTCCTCATTAAAGACGTTGTAGATTTAATGCAGTCCCTCCACTCTCCAGACCCTCTGGCTGGTGAAAAAAGCCCACTTTGCATAATAGACTGCATCTTTAGGCATTCATTAAGACACTTTGTAGAAGGAATGTGTGTGGAGGAGGGAAAATAAGAACACAAGATGATATAAAAATGTATAGCGATAAAAAAAAAAAAAAAAGGACTGAAATGAGGGACAATAAAGCAGCCTGGTTAAGCTGAGAGTTTTTGGGCGCATTACGGCTTCAGAGTTTGTCGGACTGAGTCATCTGCAATTTAAATGAGCTGCTTGACGGAGACCTTGGTACCACACGGGAGGGGGGAAAAAAGGCTCTGTTGTTCCGAATATTCAGAGCGACAAGTGTACTGGGAGAGGAAACGGAGCTGGAGATGGATGCGGCGATGGGGAGGGAGTCGAGCTGAAGAGCGTTGACATTTATGGGAGTGAAGTAGAAAAATGTGGGAGATGAATAAATTTCATCAACACAAGCTTGCCGTTGTTTAGCGTATTAGTTTTACATTAGCACATAGTCCGACAGGATGCAGGATTGCTCCAGTCGTCATTTATGCATCGTGGGCTTCCAGAGATGTGAAAGATTTGTTTTAAAAGATGTGACAACATTGAATTGTTGGTACTTCTGAACAGAAATGCATTGATAAGTTGGTTATAAACATATGAAGAATTAGTCCCAAAAACTGGACAAAAAAAAAAGGTTTTAAAAATCCTAAATGTATCCAGAAGGACAAATTCATGAGTCTGGAAACATGGTATAGAAATGAAAGGTGTGCCGACCAACGCTCTGACCAACAGTCTTTCCACACCTGATAGTTCAGTAGACTTGTTTTGTTAAGGGACCAAACTTGCAACATTTGTTACTTTTTCAGCTGATGCGGTTTCTTTTCGTACTGCATTGGGTCAAATGAACCAAACACTTTCAAAACCTGTTCCAATCCTCACCTGGGGTGGCGCTGAACTTGGATCTACTGAAGAAAACATGAAAACTTCAGGAGAAGACACGAGCGCACGTACTTTCATCACAAAATGTAAACAACAGTGAAGGGTGGTGAGATTTTAGAGGTTGTAAAATTCTACTTTTGTCTTTAATAAAAGTCCAAAAACCATTTCCCCTGCTAAAATGTTTGTTTTGGTTGTATTTACCCAGAATATCCTGCCCTATAGTTCGCCTTCTGTTTTTGGGGTGATCTCCAGCAAACATTATTAGCTAATAGTCAGAATAATTAACAGCACAGGGATGAACTGTATTCAATCCTAATGCAAAACCCAAAGGTTTGGGGGGCTAGACTTTTGAATAATTATTGCTTTTCTGTTTTAAGTACATGAAATGAGATCATTTTGGTTTTGCTCTTTTAAAATACGGTAAAGCTGTGGTTTTCCCAAAAGGTTATCAAACTGTGATGATTTCATATTTAGATCTGGAAAACGTTCCATGTTTTATCCATCTCCCACAATGTGTCTAAATATATTTCAATTCTGAAACCTTTTTTTCTTTCTAAATACAAACTAAACTCTTGAAAGTAAACCTTTTAACACCTGGAAAGAGGTGTAGGAAGAAAACATGCCTCTTCTAAAGACATGGCCAAACACAGCTTATAACAAGTGAAAATACATTACCGGTGCTCATTAAGGAGAAGAAGATAAATAACGTGAAAATATGAGTGTTTAGGAAAATAATCCATAAATTGAGTTCAGAAATGGAAGACTGGAAAGAAATCCATACGGATTGTTGCTGCAATTTAAACTGGGCTCAGCTGTTACACACACACTCAGCGTTTAAAAGATGTGGGCATGGCACCTTTCTCACATTATCTAATGAGCTGCTCTCATTAGCAGACATCTTGTTTGAACACATTTCTTGACAGCTGATATAAAGCATCACATCTCTGCATAAACAGCTGCAAAAGAAAATGTCAACTGAGCTTTAAATGACTGTAGAAAATTCAGACTGTTCTAATAGATTCAGCTGTTTCTGCTCTGCATTCATTTGAAAAGCAAATAAATAAACGAAAGAATATTTTAGATTTTTTTCTTTTATTATTTTGTGAAAAAAATTGAACATCCAGCTCCTGGAGATGAAAACGCCTGAGTTCGGGAACAAAACTTCTGTTCTCCGCCTGTGACTTTGAAATGCTAAACGTTTTCATGAATTATTCTATGAGTTGATATTTTCTTGGACAGCTTTTTGGCTCTGGATATCACCGTCCTGCGGCTGTTTCTCCCCTCTCACACTGAACTCAATGCGGAGACATAAAGTGGCAGAGACACGCATGGCATGCAGCTCTCAAAAGGGACACAGGCTGTTCGGAAATAACTCAATTTGGAGTTTTAACTTTAGCTTTTGTGATCCAGTGAAACTTGCACCTAGGGGTTTAAATCTGATGTTTTTTATCTTTATGTTTTTTTCTGCTCCACCACAGACGATAATCTGTTCAACTACACAGCAGGGTGTATTTTTCTCCCCCCCAGCCTCTTTTGTGTCATTATACGTCCTCACCGTTTCTCCAGGCTTCCTGGGAATGCCAACGAAGAGGTGGTCCAGAAAGTTGGCGCTGCGTCCGAGGCCCAGCACAGTGTAGGGCAGCTGCAGGGAGAAATGAGCCGACTGGCTCAGCTGACCAGCTGCAGGGAAACACAGAGAGAGAAGCAAGAGATGTAGATTTTTATGCGGTTTCTTTCAGAAACCCGTGAAGCGGCGGCTGGGATGAATTCTCCTCACAGGTGCTGCAGGCGTCTATTGAAAGACGGTGAGTCATGCAGACTCTGCAATTGTCTGATTTTAACCTACTGGAACCACGGAGCAAAAAACATTTTTGAAATAGCAAAGCAGCTTTTTAACAGATGGAATTTGTTATTTGTGTTTCCATGGCCACTATGAATTATTAACTTGTAGTCTGTGAATTTTTGGAAAATAAACTAAAGCTAAATAGCAACATAACAGCAGACACACACACATACACACACACAACTGTTTTTCAGTGGGTTTTGTAATGCTCATGCATAGTTTCACTTAAGACAACAGCTGCCATGTTTCTGCTTCAATAATCCTCTGAACTGCATCTGGCTTTATGGTGCTTAAAGCCTGTAAACACATGTAGAGTGAGTTAATGAGAGTGGAGTGTTTCTTTTGTGTCTGATTGACAACAAAATGTTTTATTAACTGGGGTGACTGAATGGAAGAGCAAGATCACACACACTGGTAATGTTAGAAATATTTTCTACTGCAAACTCCACCCTAAAATAATGACCTAAGTTATTTTTCGACCAAAAAATAATTTTTAGTAAAAAACGGCCCCAAAATAACTGAAAATGTTCTCTCTCTTTCCTGCCACTTCCTGATGATGTGCTACTCTGTGTTGGTCTAGCAAATCAAATCCCAAAAGAGGGAATAGCAGCTGGTAGCTACAATGTCAGAAAATGAGAAAAAGGTCAAGGGGTTTAAATACATCTACAAGGCAGTGTATCAATCAAACTGTTCCCCACGGAGCTGAGAGGAGCTGATCAATGTGGAAACGGATCTCATTCAACAGCAGTCGTTCACACCGCTCTCTGTGCAACTTTCCTTTTCCTTGATGTTACATCTTCCTTCCTTCAGATCAATCGTCATCCCAAAAACTCCGACCCAAATCATACATATTAAAGGACATTGTCCCTGATACTCAGCAAAACGTATGTGTAACCTTTGAATTTGAGAAAAGCCGCAAAATAATTTCTAAAAACCAAATTTGGTAAACAAGAAAAGTTTTGTCTGATTTAACTTTAGACGGTGAGATAAAAATGTTTGCATCCTTTTATTCAGTGTATGTAAATATCTGGCTTCAACTGGATCTCTCATTTCATCTCCCTCATGCCCCTAAAATGCTTTCAGCTACAAAACACAATGTTGTGCAACAAAGTGAGATATAAATACCTGGAAACAAAAGACCTGAGATCCAGATTTGCTGTTTCATAATCATGTTTTGATGTTTAGGGCGACTGTCTTACAGTGCAACAAACATCCTACCTGACTGAACCATATGAAAAAAAGAAAAAGTTTTGCTCTAAATAACCATCCTCTATTTACGTTTGACATGATTTTATGTAATCAGACGGATGAGAACCACACAAGAGAGCCTGGATTCTGACAGACGCATCATAAAAGATACAAATCAGCAGGAGACACCTGAGGCCAGCACAACACCTCCCGTTCTCTCTGTTCTCGCCAAGCCTTCTGTATTTAGTTCCCTTCTTTCAGCCTGTCCTTATCTCTCCATGTCCCCCTGCTACATCACTCCGATTTGGCCTTTTGCGTTTCCCTCTTTTCATCCCTCCTCGTCGTCTCCTCTCTCGCTCCACTTCAGCTGCTGTATCTCGCCCACGCCACCCAACTCTGCCAAGTGCAGCCGACATAAATCAACCTCTATGTGGTAAACAAAGAGAGGGAAGGAGAGAGGGAAGAGTGGAAGAGGAGAAAGCCTGGAGGCAGCCAGTGATCAGAACTAATGTGGATAGACTGCGTATTGCAGGCCACGGGGGAGCACAACAGATAGGTTTCTAATCTATGCTTAGCCTCGGTTTAGATGAATAGGAAAAAAAGAGGTTTCTTTCATTTTGGGTCATCTGAATTCGGACCATGCGAGTCCACCTCGGTCTTGAAGGTCGTAGGTTTTTGCCCCTGGTGCATTACTTAAGTGGAGGCAAACCTAACCAGTGGAAAGTAGGCATACATTTGTAGCGCATCATTAAGAAAACTAAATAAAAAATATCAGCAACATCAAAAAATTTACTTATATGAGTAATTTAGCTCAAGAAATGAAATCCATGCCATATATTTTAGCGCAATATGATATTTTTCAACTCTTTATTTCTTAATAAGCTGTTATGAAGACACCAGTGTCCTCTTGGACTAACATTTTTCAGAGTGACAGTTAAGAGGCTATGCTTCACGGCTTTTAACAACCCAAAATTTGGCTTTTCAGGACTTTAATTTAAAAGAACTGCATCTACTGAAACATCCATTTCCTGTCGAGTATCTGCACTCAGTTCTTTTTGCATGAATTACTGCATCAGTGAGGCATGGGATGGAGATCAGTCTTTGCTTCTGCTGAGATGTAATAGAGATTTTGATTTTTAACCACTTGTATTGAACAACAAACAGACAGGAAAGGTGGTGGAGACATGAAGCCAAAACCGTGAACAACCATGTCGAGGACTACTTGCTCTGAACATGGTGTACATGCTTTCCTGACTAAGTCACTCAGTTCCTCCCAACCCAGGTTGCTTTGGCAGTCAAATGTCCTTGACTCCGTCTCAGTTGTTGGATGTCTGATCGTCCTCTTGACAACAGCACATAAAGACTCTCTAAAAATTAGATCAGACTAGTTTACAGGCTAATCAAGGTCAGTAACACCATGGTCAGTTGTACCTTTGTCAAAGTGGACAGGTACTGAGGAATTATGTCAGTCTCTCTGTAAGGATCATCAGCAGATGGAAGCATTAGGAACTTTCCAAGTAAACAGCTGCATTGATGACCAACACCAGCTGATGACATGATTCCCAAGTCATCACTGACTCTGGACTTCAAGCAGTTGGATTCTGCGCCTCTGCAGCAGTGGTCTCAAACTCCAGTTCTCAAGGGTCCATGTCCTGAACCTCTTAGATGTCTCTGCATCAGCACAATGGGTTCTAATGTTAGCAGTAGATGCAGTTCTTGTCAGCAGAGCTCTGAAGAGTTTGATTGGATGATGATGATAGTAGTTTGGCCTGCAGTCGGTGAATTGCCAGATCATTCCCCACTCCATCTCTTTCGTTGTGTCATGGGGCAAGACACTTCACTCATCTTGCCTGCTTGTGGGGGTCAAATGCTCAGGTGCATGGCAGCCCCAGGTAGCTGTGGCTACCATCCACTGTGAATGTGTGTGTGAAAGGGTGAATGTAGTGTGAAGTGCTTTGGAGTCCTCTTGACTTGATAAAGACTTAATTCAAGTGTGTAGGACAAGGGACACATCTAAAAGTTAGTTACCTATCGGACTGCACTTTGAAACCACTGGACTACAGTCTTCCTTCACACTTTCTGGATGATTTGATTTCTGAATGAAATGAAAAATTTACTTTCATATGAAAAGAGGAGTTTGGAGCACTCAGTAACAGTCGATTCCTTTCTCTCTTTTGCCACGGTGAGATGTTTCTGACTATTACTGATTTAGGAGCAGCTTAACACAACGACTGCAGCACATGCCTTGGATAAGACTGTGTGGTTTCTCTTGAAGCTTCAGCCGCTTTCACAAAAACACTTCGAGGTGGGATTAAAGTGCCTTTTGCCTACTTGTTTTTTTTTGAGTGTGTGAAAAGACAGATGCAGCACAGGGGTAGAAGTCAACCCTTTTCTGTTACGTGTCTTACTTGCCAAGCAAGGTAGTCAGAGGCCATCAGTGGCTGCCCTGCAGAGTGCTGCGTTAGCTTTGTGGGACGAGGGAGTGATGCAGTCTGTATGATCATCTAGCCACAGCACTTAAAAGCCAAAAACGCTGAATAATTTCTGTCAAAAGAAGATTTTGAGAAATATCATTTAAATCTGAAGCATTCACTCGGCCAACAACAAGATTGCCTCTTTGAGGTTTTTTTGTCAGTGTTTTGAAAAGAATGGTGTGGGGAAAAAGAGTGCCGTCCTGCACTGTGGGCTTGTTTTTTGATAAATGTGGCAGTGTGGGATATCAACAACTTCACTTGTGATTTATGAAGGACAGCTTAAAGGTGGCTTGTCTTTGTGGGTTTATGATGGGAATGTTTTGTGAAAACAGCTTCTGACTCCTGCTGAAGCCCACACACGGTAAAATCCCCCCTTACCTCTTGAAATGTTTTCACTCCATTTATTTAAAAAGTGCTATTATTGATTTTGAATGTGCATCTTTTCCAACTGCACCTTTTACTATCACTCAAACAAGAAAACTAATTTTAGATTTTCATTGGCTGGAACACATAAGCATTAAGACAAACACAAATAAACAAATAAAATACCCATTTAATAAACAAGTTTACTGTTTGAATTGAATTCCTGAAGTAAATGAACTTCCAGCGATGCCTTCATTGATTGAGATGGACTGATATGGTGTAAGAGCTTTATTTCTGTTTGGCTAAAGGCAGCATGGCAGCTCAGTAGTAATCACTGATTTTTTGAACTTTCCCCCAAAAAGCTTTTCATTGGACATTTCTTTTTATGGCTAAAAATTTCTGCTTGTTCAGACTGTCTCTGCCTTTGAAGCTATTCAGTGTTTTGCCACGTTGCTGCTAAAATGTAGCATAATTGCCTGAATTGCATATCCCCATGACAAAAACAGGAAAGTGACAGAAATATTGGCTATTTCCACAGGGAACTAGGTACGGTTTCATAAACACTGACATGTTGAGGGCTGTACAAAGACCCGGCTTCCAACAACCAATAAAGCTGGAACCCAGGGTGCCTGACATTTATCTGCGTGGGCAGAAACCGAAGAAAACAGAACAGAAACCGATTTTTACTTTTTATTAAATGGCATCGGGCAATTTCCTAATCCTTAAAGAGCATTGGGAGAATGCTTGATGAGCAACAAAAGAGAGATAAAATCTGGCTTCTTATCATCCTATTAAGTTTAGCAGTCATGATGAGTGAAGAAATGAATTCATCCCCCCCAAAAATCTGTTTAATTTTAGCATGAGATTTAAAGTTAACTGGAAGCGCACAAAGTAAAGTTTCAAAACATACTAATGATAATATGTATTTAACACCAGCAGTCTGTCAAATGTGCATAAAACATCTTTTACAGCTTCTTGTTCATTTTAGGGAGGGCTGAAAAAGAGACAGTCTGTTTAAATTTGCATATTACCGCCTCTAACTCCTAAGTTTCACTCTCTCAGCTGACATCCTGACACTTTCCCTGAGTTTGATGCGTTTAGTTGGCTTAACTTTGTTTGGCCAATCCTCTGCTCTGTGATCCTTCAGCTGGTGTAGTTGATAAGTGTGTGATCTGCTCAACCTTTCAGTTGCGTAGCAAAAATCTGCTGAACCCAGTCTATAAGCATAAACTTACAGACTTAAAGAACTTTCAAGATCAGTGAAGATTGAGAAAGTTGTGAAGTCTCAGGTTTTTTTTTAATTCAAAGAGACACATTTACCACTGCTACAGCAAAAAAAAGTGTCCAGAGCAACAAAAAGCTCTAGACACTTAATTGTCAAAAAGCTTTGACAATTAAGGAAACTTAGCCAAATTGTATTTCTATTTTCAGATTTTAAAAGCAAAAGTACATTTTTATCCATTATGTCGGAGCAAGCTAACTAACCAAGTCCTTTCCAATAAATGTGAAAATTGAAGAAAAGCTCATAACCCACTTAAAGAACTGAAATGGAGTAATAGCTTGAGTCTGAACCTCCCCATTAAATTATTTTTCAGGGTTTCTACAGTTGTTGGCCTTATGTTGTAAATATTTTATGCTGATTTAGCATAAAACACACAGAAATGTTAAAACCACCCTTTGTTATTCTATTTTTATTTAAAAATATTTCAATAATGGTTTTATAAAATGTTTAAATGTAAGTCTGCCATACTATGACACAATAGGAGCACCTACTGTACTTGCCAACAAAAAATACTCTGAAAGACCACTCCCTATTCTGAGTTACTACAACCCTTTTTAACAACAATTAATGGAAAAAGCAAAAACAAAACTTTCACTGTATTTGATACAGTATAGACCATGTTTTGGACCAATATTCAGTGAACTGAAGGATACCTGTAGGAAATATTAGAAAATATGATGTAGTGTTTCAACAATATGCTGATGACACTCAGCTTTATTTCTCATGTAGCCTAAGAAAGTTAATCTGCTGCTAACATTACATGCTTGTCTTGAAGACTGGATATCCAGTTGTGCATCATAACCTCATCAAATCTAATATAATTATCACTGGCCAAAGAAATTTGTCGGATGTTATTTTGGATGTCATGTTCTCACTCCAGATGGTTCTGATTTAGTTCAGAATGCAACATTAAGAAATCTGGTGTTATTTTTGACTGAAAATCTCAACAACAGTGTTCTTTTATTTAAGAAACATAAGATTTATATAACTAAGAATGTTAATATTGTGGCATCCCTCTCTGGCTCCCTGGAAATTCATCAGTCTTTATTTTCTTCTTATCACCTATATGCTAACAACAGTAAACATCCTCAATAACGTCATAAAAAAAGTATTGTCCTAAGATGTTACCAAAATTTTCTGATGAATAACTTGACTGAATTTTCCTTTTATACACATTTCAAAGTTTCTAATTTTATTTGTCTTCTACAAGCAATTTCTTTTCCCAACTTATACTTGAATCTTTAATGTTTAATGCATTTATGACCTGTTTGCTTTTGTCATGTAAAGTGCTATATAAATAAAGTTTAGTAGCATGTCATTGATTTAAACATGGATCTGAATGTCTTTGGAACGTCAGAACGAGAATGTACCCCAATGTGGACTTGAGTCGGCCATGATACTTCATTAACCGAGGTCACCACAGTTTGGGAGTGAGATGTATGCAATTTGCGGTGAAGATGTCACTACATGCTACACACTGGACCTTTAAATTAACCCAGGAGAAAAGTTTAATCAAGTGTAAAACCATTGGGATCGAAGCTTTATCTGGAGTTCCACTCAGACCCTTTGAGCGAAACAAATTATCTGTCACCACCAAAAGTCCGCTGAACGACTCTGACATGGTTTTTGCTGACAAAACCATGAAAGTTCTGTATACTTGAAAGTGGAACACAGACAACCCAACATTTATGGAGAAATCATCAAAAAATGTTACGAAACACTGAAAATAGATGGAAAAAGATTATTCAGAAAGATCCAATTAGACTCAAAATTGCTGAAGAGAATTTGTGAGGGGGATTGGACCTTCAAGTAAAGCTTGGTTTGATGTTTGTGACAGACTGCTTACCCCGGTTAGGTGGCAAGAGGTGGATAGCTTGCAGCCGGCCACTCAGCAGGGTGGAGTGGATGAGTGTGTGTCTGTGTGTGCTTAGAGGCAGGATCAAGCAGGGTTACGTTGCAGGCAGGGAGCCTGGCTCAGCGTCTGCTTAGTGCCGTGTGAGTGTGTGTTTGAGTAGACTGGATAACAAACATAGTCGTGGTTGGAGGAAAGCCATTTCACAACATAGGGAGGCTGGCAGAGGGTATTATTCGGAGCGCAGAGTATGAGAGTGTCTGTGTTTTGTGTGTATTTGTTTGTCTGCCAGGAAGATTGGGGTTTGTGTGTCCTACATCGCCAAAGCAGAGCCAGCGGAGGCCTTGGCAGAGACTCCCACTGTGCACACATGATTGACAGCCTCCAGTTCATCTCTCTGAAGACAATGAGAAAACTCCAAATCTGCACTAGCAGTTGCTTTTGTGGAAGAACTTCACACACCCACACCCACATGCAGACACTTATGTGGGGTGCATGATCTAATGTTGGATTGTAAAACCAAACGACAAGAAGCAGTTAAATATGACTCCTCTCTCAGAAACTTGTTACCGAATTCAATCTGCCGCTTACTAAGTTGTTGGCTGTATGAAACACGCTGATTAGAAAATGCCTTTCACTACACAACTATTAAAGCTTTAACATACAATTGACAAAAGCTAAAATGTAGCTAGGCGGACAGACATGTTACGCCGCAGTATGTGATAACGCCATAAACTCCAGCTTCAAAATGTAATAAAACGTTGGTAATGCTTTATTTGCAGGGGTGTGAATGAGACTGACATGACACTGTCATAAATGTTTGTTGACAAAGTGTCATTCAGTAAATAATGACTTCTAATGCCAAGTTGTATTAAAAGTGCATTAAAAGTATCAACTTGGGATTGGAAGTGTCCTTATATACCGAGTGATACTTCGTAACAACAGTCGTATCATTCATGAAAACTCATTCATGTTCATTACTGGTGTTAATTCATGTTTATGACAATGTAATGTCAGTCTTATGCACACCCTTTCAAATATAGTGTTACCAAAACATAATTAAAAACGCATTAAGCAAAAAATTTAATAAAAACCTTGAACACATTGTGCAGTACTTTCTGCCACATATTTAATGAAGTGATAACATTTAGTGGCAATTATTCCAAAATACATGGGTTGTTCTTTTTTTTAGAAATTATTAGGTGATATAGCACATTATGATTATGTGACAAACAATCAGAGCTGAATCATTATACTTCTAATAACGATCATGTTGAAGCTCCTATGCACATTTAAATCAAAACTTGCTCTACTTTTGGTCATTTACCTTTTCAGACTCACAGGCAGATCTTCAGTATCATTCAAAATGATTCAGAACTCAAGGATTTTATTACATTTTGTGTCGACTGTTACTTTATCTGGTTTTATCGATGTCTTATTAGACCCTAATTTTATTATAATTTTACATATAGTGGCCATCCATCCATCCATTCAACCATTTTCTGTTGTCCCTAGTGGGGTCCAGCTAATGTTTTGGGCGAGAGGTGGGGTCACCCTGGACAGGTCGCCAGTCTGTCACAGGGCAACACAGAAACAGGACAACACACACTCACACCAAGGGAGAATTTAGAGAGATCAAATTCTTCCAAACAGTCATGTTTGTGGACTGTGGGAGAAAGCCAGAGTACCTGGAGAGAACCCAGGCATGCACAAAGAGAACATGCAAACTCCATGCCGAAAGGCCCCAGGCTGGGAATCAAACCCAGGACCTTCTTGCTGCAAGGCAACAATGCTACAGTGTATTGTTATTTCCATTAATGTCACAATATGTGACATTAATTTCACATGCTTGAAGAATTTGTCCCTAATAACTCACCTGGTCAAATAAAAATAAAAACAACAACAATAATGTAGCGTAACAATACATAGCTGAGAAAATGTCATCAGGTTTTCTTTGATCAGTTACATTGCTCTGAATAGTCAAATATTTTAATCATATTAACATGCAGTGCTGACCTTCCAACCCTATTATTATTTGACACAGATTCAGCGTCCTCGATTCCAAATGATGATCGTTAATAACAAACAAAAAGCTTGTTACACCTGCAGCTTCGGCTCCGTGTTGTTAAAGGTCAGACGAGTCGCAACAGATGGCAGCTGAGGTCCACATTTATGAAACTCTTCCTACATTTATGAGTTAAAATTTCATCATGACGCTTTTGCAGCTGTGCTGCTATAGTGCACAATGAAAGATTTAATATTAACAGAAGTGGACAGATGATGCCCTCTTGTTCAAAATTACAGTTTGCATGCAGATAGCTTATCATTTACATTATGGCACAAATCTGTATCTTTATTCGCGATAATAAAAATACAGAAATAAAGATATTTGAAAAAGGTTTGTAGTTATATTTGTATTTATTACAATTTCACACATTGATGGAGTAACTTGTCAACCAATAAGCAATATAAATTGGGGAGCATTAAAGTATATTTTATTCTATTCTATTCTATTCTGCAAACATGGAGTCAAGCTAATATCTACAAATGATTAGGTGATCTAATCATGTGAAAAGTTTCCACTCCCACCAAACATGGCTCAGTTTGTGTTTTGGAGACGACTCTTCTTGTCGCTCTCAGTGAGAGGATTGAAAATTCGACAAATCTGTATTCACAACCTCTGTTATCAAGATTAAATGGTAAAAATGTTGCAGTATAACCACCAGAGGTAAATAGATTTTAGCTTGTTTTATCACTCCCTTGAAGTTATTATAGAGTACATTTGGACAGACATTTATGAAGTCAAGTGACAGAAGATTCAGCTAACATGAACAGCTTGTTATGAAGCCATTGTTTGGGGGAATCATCCAGAAACCTCCATGGGTAAAAAAAACCACAGCAACAAGAAGAACAACAAATGCAGCAGCCTTTCACAGAAGATGACATCTGTCAGAGCTGCGGTTTGTGGCTTGTGAGATTGTTTTATAACACTTCAGTCAGGATGAAGTCTCCATTCAGTAGTGCACACATCAAAGATAAGACTGAAAATACTCCAGTTACCATCTTTATGTCAATACTCAAACCAATCCCGATAATGTTAGTGGCTCAAACTCTGCTATTAAATGTGTTTTTTTCAGCTCTGTATTACAGTCAATAAGCACTTTACCTCTGATAACTTTAAGCAAAATCTCATTTAAAACATTGTTCATGAAATGATTTCATGTGTGCATGATCGAACTTTATTGATCTTGTTTTGTCCTCACAACTGAATACTGAATATGGAGTTCCTACATTATTTTCCTGCGAACATCACAGGCTCGGTTAATTTCCCCCCTTTTCTTAAAATTGTTTGGCTGTAACATTTAGTCATTGGAATTCAAAATTGAAAGTATTTCACCATGTTTCCTTCTTATTTACCCATACAGAACAGAACAGAATAGCTAAATCACGCAGTAGCAGGATGCAAACTGAATGATTAAACTCGCAAACTTTCATTCCTCGTAGGACTGAGCAAAACCCAAAAAAAAAAGATAAGACTGATGCCTCCGAGAAAGTCACAACATGTTAATACGTGTGAAAGTGTGCGTCCATCTGCCGAGTTCTTCTTACGCATGTCTTCATATTCTGTCCAGAGGCCTTCTCACCTCTGGCTGGGAGGCAGTGAAACAATGTCACACCTAGTAGTCTGAAGCTAAGCTATGTGTGTGGTGGTGTGAGACAATAGATGTGAGAGACTGCAAATAAAAAGGAATATATATATATATATATATATATATATATATATATATAGAGAGAGAGAGAGAGAGAGAGAGAGAGAGAGAGAGAGAGAGAGAGAGAGAGAGAGAGAGAGAGAGAGAGAGAGAGAGAGAGAAAAGGGGAAAAAAATGTAATATAGGATAATAATAGAATAAAATCCCATCATAATCCCCTAAATTGATCCATGATGACAATGTAGTCATAACCTTGGCTTGTGGTGCAGAAACACCGACAAGCTCGCTTTCACTCCCAAGGGCTTAAAAACTACAAAAAAAACAAAACAAAAAAACAAAACAAAAAAACCCCCCCAGAAATTTCTATTGCCTGTCGCCATAGAAACCATTTGCTCCCCTGATGGTGATAAAGGGAGCAAATTGCCGAGATATAGGGAGGAGCCGAGAGGGACAGAAGTGCATATGAACACACAGAGCGACTCGCCAGAAGAGGCCCCTTCAGTGCCAGCGCAATGATGCCAAGATCTGAAAACTGACTGCGAGATAAACGTGTGTGTGTGTGTGTGTGTGCGTGCCTGTGTGCGTGATGTGATTCAGCTAAAGGACCCATTGGGCTTTATGGCTGCTCTGTCCCGCTTCGCACCGCCTCTTAAACACGATGGCAGTGAGGCATGTAAACACCTGCGACCGGAACGACACGCGGGAACAGTAGATCGCCGCCATCACACCAGATCGCTCTCTGTGAGCAAAGAAATTGTATAGGTCTGCAAGAACTGAAGTTGAATTTCTGTGTTCGCAGCATCTTTTGCCACCAGATCTGCCAAAACGTCTTGTAATTCATTTTCTTCCAACTTAAACGTTTGGCTTCTACGTCATCAAACATGCAGCACTGATCACACGATTCTTATTTTTATTCCCTTTTAAAGTATTGTTTGTATTGTGATGAACTTTTGTAATATACGCCTTTTTATTCTTTTTAAATTTGTAACTTTAAGACAAAAAATGTTCTTTATGGCATCATCCCTTTTGAAATAAATCAACAACAACCACAAAAATGAGAAAAAAAAAGCAGACGTGGCATTTTGAAGAGAAATGTTGATGAAAATAACTCTTTAAAAGACACACAGCCAAAGGCAGGTAAGTCTCACCCAGCCACACAAGTGTGTTTCGTTGCGTCATATGTGAAATATTAACTGCACTGCAAGAGAAAAACAATCTTCAAATACCCCCGTTCCCCACATTTCTTTTCTAATTATCAGCATGGCTTGTCCTTATCTATGCATTGCTTGCTTCTCATCAATTATGCATTGTTATGTAGAGTTTTACGCTATATAATGACTCGGGTCTCATTTGGATGGGAAAATCCTGGGTGAAATGATATCCTCACACAAAAAAGATCCACACAAACGTAGAATTTATTCACTGGGAAGCTGAAGTTCATTTGAGTAAAACGCTAAGCAAATATTGTTTTTGTCTTATCCCTCCTTTTATTTCAAATGGTTTTGACAGAATGAGACCAAAACGCAAAGTTTGCAACCCACAAAAACAGCGTTCTCTTTGCAGCGTCTGCCTCACTGGAGAATAAAAGCTTTTCTGAGCTGCTTCGATGTCACACTTGTGACATACATCTGTAGGTTTAGGCCGAAAAACAAAAACTGGTTGTGACACAAGTTTTGTCACATTTTTCAACTGTTTTTCCTGCTTCTTATGTCTCTTTGTTGGCCGTTCAATTCAGGACAGGGTATGTTACTTTTGATGAGGTGCCACTATCTCATTTTGTTTCATTCCCACCCACCCCCATACTTATATGTGGATTAAAGCTCTGTGTTATACACAGTCTAAGTGGCCAAAATGACCAGCTGACTATCAGGTAAATTAAGGTTGTAGACACTCAGAGCATGGAGTCTCCTCGTGTGACTTAATCTTTATTAGTGCAGAGAGAACTAGCAAACAGCTAACCTAATTCACCAGCTAATGCGTTCAAAATGTCTCTCTTCATATGTAACTAAAGCATAATCCTTCTTAGTGATTTGTTGTTTCTCTGCCATATTTTTTATAAAGTCTATTTATATTTAGAACTGTGTGATTAGCTAACTCGCTATCTAGCTACCTAGCTACCTCCCTCGCGAGTCGGTTATGACTCAGCAGAAAAAACACGGTCACACTGACATAAGTCCATGTCAATGGCTTTTCATAAACTGCAGCAGTTACTTTTACAATATAAAATGGTGTTAATATCATGTTATATTAGTGTTGTAGTCATGTATGTGGGTTATTACAACCTTTCTGGTAAAGGCTGTAATGAGCGTTCCAGTTAGCGTCAGTTAGCAGTGGCGGCTAAGAGCAGCTATTTTACTTCCGTCTCGTGGTGGAACCTTGTACTATGCTAGGATTAATCTCCCACCACTAATGTGCTGTACTACAACATGTAATTCTGTAATTGTCGACAGCGTAATATGAATAGGAAGTTAACACTGGAACATTATTCATTTGAAGCTTCACATCATTTTATTAAAACAAAAGGGAGACAGACGTAAATGTGATAGGGATATTATGCTCTTGTTTACATAAACTCCACTTTATTAGCTATTGCGATGCAATTGCTTCATAACCAGCCTGTCACATGGCAGCGACTCAATTATCTATCAAAGACAACCTGATGAAGTTGAAAGCACACATCATAATGAGTTCAAAAGAGGATTTAAACGACTTTGATCATGGTACGGTATGTTGGTACCAGCCCAGTTGAGTTTTTCCACAATCTGCTGATCTACGTTTACTGAGAAAATATGAAGGAATCCAGTAAACAGCAGCTGCTGGATGAAAAAGCCTAATTAATGTGAAGTTTGGTATGTGAAATACAACCTTTGAACGCACAGAGCGTTAAAACCGTGAGGCAGATGGGCCACAGCAGCAGAGGACCACACCGGGTGACCCTCCTGCCATCTGAACACGGGACACCGAGGCTAAAATCTAAATTTGGCCCATACAAGATTAGACACAAGATTCCTGGTCAGGAAAGTGTAAACTTCTGCTGCAACAGACGACGGGGGACAGAGTTTGGTGGAAACAACAAGATAGTATCCATTTTGCATCAAATCATTTCAAACTGGCTTCATCAACTTGACCACGAGATCCCTATACTTTCATGGTCTCCATAGTAACCAGATATGAATGAAGAAAAATGGCAATTGTTGAAGCAGCAGACACAGGGAGAGGAAAAAAAAGGGTAAACTACACTGTAAAATAAATCTTAGGTTGTTGTAAATCTCAGGTTGTTGTTATCCTGAAAGTGGGAGTGAATCCAAATGCCTTTATGATATTTACACTTTTGATATAAGTATTTATCAATTCTGAACTAAAAGGCTAGACTTTATAGCAAGTCTGAAAGCAGCCGTTGCGCAATAAATTACATACCCTTATATGTTAAATCATAAAAAAATTTAATAAAAGTTGGGTCAAAAAGTTTGATTTTTTTTTCTTTTCTAATGCTCATCTCATATCAGGTTTGAAAAGGTAAAAGCTAACAAACAACTCTCACTCTGGATCGGAGATGTCTGCGTAACGTGCCTGCAGTCTTAATGTGATCCATGAAGCAGAAAGAGCAGCAGACGTATGCAGCCTGAAAGAGGTTGGAAATGCTTTTTGAAAACTCCAATCACACGCACCTAACACCTAACATCCAACATCCAACACCGAAGCCCTTTTTAATAGGCTGGCAGCACATAACGAGCCACTGAACAAGATCTTGCACTTAGAAAATTGTATGTCTCTTTTTTAGAGAGGAAAATGAACAATCATCCCTGTGATTGCTATGACTCAAAGAAATGAAGGGATGGCACTGGAAAGGGTATATGTTAAATATCATTGGCTATATTACAATGATGGTCAGAGTGAGCTGCAGCTAACTCAGTCCAAACTAATAACTATTCAGATCTTACTAAAACAAAACTACAAACCAAAAGGCAATTCATAAAACCATTTCTTTGCCTTTGTCAATAACGAGTACCAATCTGCTTATTTAACCACCGTATTTTTGTCAAGTGTGCAAACATTTTATAACCAGGACGGGTTAAAATCTCATTTGGCAGACAGAAGACTCATCGTGCCAAAAGAGAAGGCAGTTTTATTAAAAGCAGACCGACATTTTGGAACGCTGCACTCAGTAAATTAAACTATACACCCCGAAACGTCTTATTTGTCAGATTAAGTTATCTTTTGGAAATAACCTTTAAGCGGGGATTAAAATATACTTTTTATTAAGCCCACATTTCCGTTTTTTTTTAAAACATATATATTTTATTAGTTTCATGTAATATTTAAATTTTAAGTGTCACGTTTTCATTAGCTATAAGCAGAAAATCACAATTAACAGAAATAAAGGCTTTCAAACTTAGATCTCGGTGGAATTAATCAATGTAATGTGTTTCACTCGGTGACAGAGTTCCTAAAATAAATGGGATTTTCCAATATTCCAGTTTATTGAATGGGTTTGCATATAACACAACGGCCGTTAATGGCTATCATTTTATTCTGTCTCAAGCAGAGGATTTGAATGTAGGAAAGCATACAAGCCCTTTAACGTCTAATAGTCAGCGATGTTTGGAAGATGATTGTTCACTGGGCTGAACAGAAGCAGCCCCAGATAGAGTTCAACATTCTGCTGGCCTTCCTTTGTATCTGAGAAAGCCTGCAGGAGAGATTAACAGGTGAGAAGTTAAAGGGAAAAAAAAGGCAGAGTGATTGAGTGAAGAACAGGGAAGTGAAAGAGCTAGCTAAGCCTGATCAATAGTCGTTCTCAGCATCTCTAGGGACAGTTACCTCTTTTTTTCCCCCTGCCTTCACTGATATTTTCTTTCTTCTTAGCTTTTTTTCTGCCTGATCTCTATGCACTCTGCTGCTCCAGCCTCCCATGGTTTCCTATATTCCCCTTTCATTCTCTCTCCAGTGCTTTATTTTTTGTCTGCAGTCGTCCACACTACACTTTCAGCCCCATCCTCAACACCCCCTGATTTTCTCTGCTTTCAACCCAATGCATTTCTCCCATCCAGCTGCTCCTCCATCTTACCTGCAGATTTTAAATCTTTCCTATGTGCTTAGAGATTATCCTTCATATAATTGGCAATAAAAGAGTCTGAGACTTGGGTACCACTTACTGTTTACTTGGTTTTGAATTAAGATTTTCTTTTTTGGAAGTTTTGATGAGTAGTTGCATTTTATTAAATGTGAAGTGTGTTGTGTGTGGGCCACTGCTAATCCCACAAACTCATTAGACTAATTGGAAGGACTGCAGAGAACTCAACATTGATTTTAGCTGGTACAGTTTTCATTCAAATGAATGCTACTTGTCTCCATGTTTTATTCTGCCTTTGTGAACATTTGTTTCTCTTAAACGTTGCTCTTCTTTCAACACCTTTAATCATGTTTTAGCACCAAGGCAGATAATGAACTGCTTGGGGTTGTTAATGCCCGTTTCTCACATCTGTTATGGCAACAGTCATTCAGACTCTTGTGTAATAATGAGGTTTATACAAGCACTGGAGTGAGAATGTGCTGAAGACAGACTTTTTTTTGTAGCTTTTGCATGGTGAACGAGACATTTAAAACAATGATTAAGCATTAAGCTTCGGATGAATATTAGATCAAAAAAATTCCTCCAGACTTTCATCGTGTGAATCCTTAAATTCTGAAGCGGAAACATGTAAAGGTGCAGCTGAACATGGTAGAAATATGCACTAATATTTATAACAAAATACAGGTCTCCAGACGTTTGTTTATGCCTCCTGGTCTCTTCAGGACAAATATGCATAAAATTATACAGAGAGCTTCAACACTGCTTTCAATTTTCAGTGAATGCAGGTTTGCACGTCTAACGTGGATCAAAATTGGAGCTGCAGGTGGTGTGATGTAGAGTCCGCTGCTTGCTGTAAACAAGAGTCTCACCCCGCCTCAGTGTCTCCACGGCTCACTATGTCACATGACGGAGTCTCTCTGATTAGTTGATGCTCTGTATCCAGCTGTAAAATTTCTGATTTTCCAAATGTAGTATCTGCTGCTTAGGATGTGCTTCATATGAGTCTCCCAAAAACTCCCAAAACGAGCAGTGATAGACGCACAAAATGCATCAAAATGCGATGCGCAAGACATGTAAGCCGCATCAGGAGACTTTTCAACGTGCCCTAGACGCATCTCCACATATACTTTGCATGTAAACCAGAAGCTCTGAAACTTGAATCACGTTTGGTCTGAACACACCATTAAGCTGCCATTGTCTCCAAAATCTTTCTATATATTTGTTTGCTGCAGGTTGCCTCATCCAGCTGACAGAGTATGTACTTTTCCACCAGTGGTTTGAATCCATTTTGTTTTAAGTCTGGTTTTTATCACCCCTAAGGTAGTTCCAAAAAATAAGGAGAAGCTGCACAGGACCTAGACATGGAGACAAAGCCAAATCCATAGAGAAAATGTTTTTTAGAGGAACGAGCAACAACGTCACAGCAAGAATCCCCTGCTGGTGGTCCAGCCCAGCTAACTGACATTACCAGCAGTTTATCTGCATGTAAATCTAGTGATCTAGATAGAGGTCAGCTTGTAAAGTAGAGCGTTATGCGTCGTTGTTAGGGTTATCTATTTCTATCTAAATCAACCAGGAGGCAGAACCACGTCTGATTTTGATTACTTGAATCCACATCAGTCTCAACAAACTCAACAAGATAGAGTGCTGTTCCAGCAAATAAAAAAGGTAAATAATATTTGTAATATTAATGATAATAATAATAGGTGTAAAACCCTCCAGTTCCTAAAATATAATTAATTCCATAGCTAACTGCTACACATCCATGTGTGAACCTAAAAGAATTACCCGACTGTGTTTTTTTTCCTGCTCAGCATAATTTAGTGTTCACAGAACAAGAGTGAGCATTAAAAAGGTTCTTAATGAATACCATCAACTATTCATCTCCACAATCCCACCTGCTGGTCTTCCAGCCCCCTCCTCTCGGAGTCTCAGCAGGATTTTGTTGATAATGAGGTGTGGTGTTGTCAGAAGCACAGTCCAGACTCATCCATCCGCCCTGCTTAGTAAGAGGCACGGTACAGCAAACACATACACACTTGCTTGCACACACAAAGTCAGAAAGTCACAAAGTGCATACACCCAGATGCTAATGTCTGGGCGACAAACAGAGCACATATGGACACAGGAGGTGGTGATGCGATTTCACGCAATCGCCTGGAAGAAAGCAACTCTTTGTCATGTGTTGAGGTACTTTGTTTAAGGAAAAAACCAAAAAGTGACATTCCAGGGCAATCGGGTTTGGAGTTTTATGCTAATTTGGTAAAGTCTAAGAAAGCCCAGTTGGCTGCATTGTGTAAATGACCGTGCAGTAATCCACAGCGAGCAAGAATGTGGTGATAGTGGAAAGGAAATGTGTCCTTTCCACAGGAAGAGACCTCAAGCTTGTTTTGGAATTGATCTTTAAAAAGTGATAGCATTGTATCAGACAGCTGGGGTTCGTTCAGATGACTCACTTTTACCCAGAATTCAAGTTCAGCAGTTGCCTGCATGGAGAAAGATAACTGAAATAAGCCCTAATGCCTGGTTGACATGGCAAGATTTTAAAAATTGTCTGCCGATTTTCAAAACCTGACGATAAAATATCCTCGGTATGACAGGTCTGGTTTTACTGTGCTGTTGAGCCACCCAGCAGGAGAAACACACCATACATCAACTATATTTTCACTCACCAATATTTAGATGTCGATGGAAAATCTGAAAAGCATAAACAAGCTTGGCCAACTAAGGAGCAATAGCAATAGTTTAACAGAGAAGGCTAAACATTCTGCAACATCCACTGGAGTTTGTGCTGCACCATGGACGTTGTTCTGTCTTCTGTATATTTTGGATTCTCCTTCATGTTTCCGTCACCTTGCTTTCTGATTGGCTACACGTCGCATTCAACAGACCTCGGGTCACACCCACACGTCGCCATATCTGGCCAAGGCTATCAGACAAGTTGAATAATCCCAAACGCAACAAGAATTTCTCCGAAGATTATCTTTAGTCATCCTGATAATCGATGCTTCGTTAAGATTATCAAAAGAGAAAAATTAGAACAAAAAATAAATAAAAAATTGGCATAAAAATCTTCCTGTGAATCAGGAATAAGAAAATGACAGATCAGTGAAAGCCGCAGTGACTAGCAAATTGCCCCAACACCATCACCTCTGTTCTCCTGAAACAGTCAGCTTCACAGAGTCATTTTCCACAGGTAGCTGTGGTGCATAACCAAGGTGATGTTTTTCACCCATGGACGCCTAGAGGAGGAGATTTTTCAGGTTGGCCCACAAGAAATCGAGTCACATTTAAAGAGTTCTGCTTTACGGACAAAGAATGCACATGGCCATGGACATAATGCAGAATATTACAAGATTGCTGCTGACCTTTGCTGCAAGGATGACATTATAACTTCTGCATATCTTTAATATACCAGCATATGTGGATATGGTAATTAGCAGATTTGTGCCATCAATGCGTTTTCTGAAGTTTTGTGAGATTAAAATGACTTTATTCAGACTACCACTATCTTTTTTTTATGCTGTAACTCTTAACCGTTACCAAGAATTCCTTTCTGTTATACCAGCTATTTCTTTTCTTCTTATTGCCTTTTCCTCCAGTTGTTTTATTGTCTCTCCTTTCCTCTCTGCTCTTTTTCCCTTCAGGAGGGTGAAGGGTAAGTGAAGAACATTGGACCACACAAACTGCGTTTGGGTGCGCAGTCTGTCATTGCTCATTTCTGGCATTCTCAGTAGCTGTTTCCTGACCCACAAGCTACAGAATAAATACACTTTAAATTACTGGACACACACCCACACACACACGCAGACAGCTCCCTTGTCTCACTTTCTTTCTGTTAAATTAGGGGTCTTGGGATTTGTGCCAGCAAAGCCGTTGGCAACTCTTCTCCTCTCTTTGCGCCCTTTGTTTAGAAACTGGGGAAAATATACATATGAGTGGGTCTGATGATGGACAGCATTTAAAACAGAGAGGTGTTTAAAATTAATATGTTTCCAGCATAAACAGAAGATGTGAAAACAGAGAATCCAAGGGATACCTTTTGGTTTATACAGCAAGATTTTAAAGTTGTCATCCGATTTTCACAACTTGCCACCACACACTCTACGATAAAAAATCGTAGGAATAACCGGGTTGGTCGTACAGTGTTTGGTGTTCAGCCACAAGGCAGGAGCAACACGCCACACACTAACTGATTTCACTCACTGGCATTCAGGTGTCTCGCAAAACCTCTGAAGACCAAACGCAAATTCAGAGTAAACAAACGGTAAATTTGTTTATGTTGAAACAAATTCAGAGTAAACAATTGGATGGCCCAGTCGGCCGTCCGATTCCCAGTTGGATGGTCGACTGGGAATTGGGTTTATCACGCACACCAATCATCTCCTGATATCGAGAAAACAAACTTTGTTTTCTCGTCATCTTGAGAAAACCGTCGGGGAAAAATCAGATGTGGAAAACGTTTGCTCTTGGCTTCCATACTACTACCTGGTAATGCACTTTATTGTGCTTTCCTAAGTTTATACACACTGCCCCCTCCCACAAAAATCCTTACCCAAATCCACATGTTTATCTGTATTTCAGAAAAGATTAGGGACTACTACTTTAAACTTTAAAGTCCTAAACAGAGCGCCGGCAATTGCCCCAAATTTGTAGTGCCGTAAAAAATTCCAACAGTTTCTGAAAGGGGAGTTTGTTGGGCTTTCCAGCCAACCTCAGGTTATTATGGTCATTTCACTTGAAGGGAGTGAAATTAATCTGAGGTTGTTCTGTTAATAGACGATAAGTTGCAAAACTAACTGCTAGATATTGTTATGGATAAATGGGCAAATTTATTCACTCACACAACATTTAAAGATCTGCATGCAATTAAAATAATATCCAGGGAGAGATTTTAAATTTAGGACAGAAAGGGTTAATGCACACAATGAATTCTCCTCCTCACTATGTGCAGTAGCCCTCATCTCACTGCACAGATATTGTACTTTTTTATTTTATACTAATGGATTACAATTATCTTGATGCATTGCTGTACAAGTTCAGCTGGCACAAGTGTTCTGCAGTCAGGCTTCCTGCTGATGTGAGTGTTGTGTAAGTACTTCTTAATAAAATGATTTGTGTACTGATGCAAGTGAACGAGTGAATACATTATTGTTCTAAAAAAATAACTGAAGGAAACTGAAGAAAATCTACACAGTACCTACCATGCTCTCACTAAAACCTGGTGAACAGCCCTCACTTCAGCATGGTTAAATCTTTATGCACTAGAAAACAATTGTATACCTGCTTGGTGCTGGAAATAACTTGACTCGCATGCTCACAACCTGAACCACATCCAACACCAGGGGTTGAATTGGCATGGCGACTGCGAACGGACCAACCTCGGTAAAGCTTTTGTGACTGGATGGCAGCAAATCCCTGCAGGCGGCTTTATGAATCTTAGACTGTGGTCAGAGCTTAACGCAGTGAAAAACACTAAAGTCGTTCCCTCTGCAAATCTCCACCAAAGTTCGGCCTTTTGCAACTCCCAACTTCAGCTAGCCGTGACTTTCTGCTGCCTCCACATTCTGTGGGATGTTGAATTACTGTCCATTTTCTCTGCAGTAGGCGTGGGTGCTGGCGGTAAGAGCTCACCCTCCCCTCCCTCTTCGCTGTGGCCATCAGTGCCCAGATAACTGCATGTTACACCTTGAAGAGCAAATAAACTGTCCTGATTTAAAACCTATGAATAAATAGAAGAAAACCCCCAAAAAACAGTCGCTGTACATTTAGCGTTTGTAGAACTAAAATACCCTCTGAGGAAAGTCTGTTTTGCATCCCGACAATTACAGCCGTCTAAGGAAGAGTGAAATAATTATGATGTTGAACTGTGATCCATCTACTCATTCTTTAAATATGTATCCACCCCAGCTGCGCCAAGAGACAAATGAAACAACCAAATCTGACAGAGTGAGATTATGCAGCGCACGACTATATATATCTCTGACCCCGGGCTGTCAGTGCATCTTGTCCTCATCAGCTCTGTGTCCTTCCCACAGTCTAACAGCGAGGCTGGGTGTAGCTAATATGGCGCTCCTCAGTGTCAGTGTAATGCACTGCTGTCCTCAGCGTCGTGTCTTATCTTCTCCAACATCTGTCTCGCTCTACCTTCATATTCTTCAGTAATTTCATCTCATGTAGCTGGGATGTGCAAGAGTTTGTCATCTTCATTGGTGGAGAAAGTGTTAATCCTACAGGGGAGAAGAATCCCTGATCCTTTACAACAGCGTTTCCCAATCCTGGCCCTCCAGACACACCGTCCTACATGTTGTTTTAATGTGCCTCATTCAACTGATTGCAGTTCAACAAACGCCTGTTAATCAGTCATCAGTTGAAATCAGCTAGACTGAAACAAGGAAATACCAAAAACATGTAGGGCAGTGTGCCTTGAGGACCAGAGTTGGGAAACAATGCTTTACAACAAGAGGATCAATGTTTGTGATTAAACATCACCCATTCCAACACAAACTGAGATTCCTGTTGTGTTAGGTAAATAACAAACCCTGACACACAGAACGTTATGTGAACTTATATCAGCATACAAGCAATTCCTTTGGGGCTGCAAGTGATGAATTTGAACAATTTTTTGCAGGAACAGACTGAGCATACAACAAGCAACAGCCCTAATTTAAAACACTTCTTGTTTCAAATACAAGAAAATAATCCAAAATTTCAACCTCGTCCTTCTTGATCAGTAAGTTGGTCTGACCCATGTTGTCTTCACTGCAAAAACACAAAATCTCACCAAGTAATTTTGGTGTAGTTTCTAGTGCAAATATATTAGTACTACGAAAATAAGACAAAACTAACTTACAAGTAACTTTTTAGCAAGATATAGAAACTTGTTTTAAGTAAATAATTTCTTAGTACTGATGAAAAAGTACTTGTTCTAATGTTAGATAATTTAACTTGTAACATGGAAAAAATGTCTAGTTATAAGTTAAATAATTGGCCAGGGATTAAGTACTTTATTAAGATATTTGTACTCAAAATAAAACCAAAATCACTTGGTAAGATTTTGTTTTTGCAGTGAGATCAGTCTGATATAAAAAAAGCTGAGGCAGTACCTTTTTCAGGAAAATACTTGCCAACGTTCCATCACTGAGGAGATCCGATTAAAACGAGGAGTGAGAGCTGCTATTAAAAAACTGACTGAAAACAGAAAAGTTCTCACCTGAGGCATTTTTCAAGTAGCCATTAGAGTCCACTGTGGTGTACATGACATAAGGGCCTGGCTGATTCACACCAAATGGCTGTTAAAATAAACACACAGAGACACAGAATTTAAAAAAAAAGAAGAAAAAAAAAAGCTGAACATTTCTGACAATTTACATAATCTTCTCACCATCACAAGTGCAAAAACAAAAGGCCAGACTTAGCTGGCTTGAACCTGCCGGACTATAAACAGCTGTGACATTTGTGTGTCTGTGGATGGTGAGCTCTCATCTCATCTCCTCATTATGAAAGGATGACGAGGAATGAGGAGACCCGTCGAGTCGTCCTTTGCTTTACATCGACTAATCATGAGCCCGTCACACACGCAGACAAACAGCGGGAAAGACTCGGCTCTTTATGCGGCGATACGGCGGCGCTTTGGTTGAGAGAGGAATAGGAATGAGGTAAAAAAAAAAAAAAAAAAAAAACAGACCAGGGGAAAAGAGAGTGAGATGAGAAAAGCGTTGAGTAGAAGACTAACGGGCTGAACGCATGAAGGGGGACGAGAGGTGTGACTATGAAGAAGAGGGGTAGGAGAGTGGAAGAGAAAGACGCGAGCGGGACTGATGGATTGGAGAGGATAGGAGTTAAAGCAGCCGCGAGCTCCACTCGTCTACCGCATTCATCATATTTTTCACTTAGACAAGCAGGCGGAAGAGTCGACAGACAGAGGAGCAAAACAACCGGCAGCCTCTTGTTGATGTCAAAGATAATGTGTTTTGCAAAGGACTTCTCCACCAGTGAAAGGTTTTGGGAGAGGTGGAATGGTGCAGGATGCTTTTTTCCCCCTTTTTTACCTGTTTATTTCTCCTGCTTGTCCACCTACATGTGATAATTGGCCATTAGTGCTTTCACAACAAATACAATGTGTCTCACAGCAAAGCATTCAGCGCTTTTCATCGAAAACTGCACACAGAACGATAATGATCCTTATTGCTAAATATTGTGCCAAGTGAGCTCAAAATAAGAGCGTCTTCAACGAGGGCAATCTGAGCAATAGTTATTTTATCATTATACCATGTAATTTAGCAGTAAAAGTAATTATTTAAGGTTGGAAAGTGAATAGAAAGTTAAGAAATAAACGTTAAGGAACTCAGGGTGTTGATTTCTATGAGATATTAACAACAGGTTTCAACCAACACATTATCTTCATTAGCATTTGATCGCTTTTTAATGGTATCTACACTTTCAAGATTGTTTTTTTTTTTGTTGGTCAAATTGAAACAATCATGAATAATTGATTATCGCAAAGATGTCAATTTTAACTTACAGACTCAAAAAAGGCCATTTGCTGAAACAACAACACACACTGAGCAGTCTAAGTCAAAACTGTACAAAAATATAAACGTTTTGCATTTTAGATAAAAGAAACAAAACATCTTTCAAACTAAATTTTTGGCAAAAAAAAAAAAACAAAGTCTTTTGTTTAAAAGTAAAATTTATTTATTTAAATGCATCTTTTAATGTATTTCTTATTTATAAAACAAGCAAATGATTAATCGATTAATCGCCAGAACAATTGATAGATTACTCAATTACTAAGATGACACTGGTAAACAGTCACAAAATCATTTGTGGTTTTCAACTGTTTTAGAGTCATGTTGATATGCTGAATCCAAAAATCACATTGGTTTTTGCTCCATCAGGTCAACTTTCTGAACTACGGAGCAACATGAGCTTCAAAATGCATGATTTGTTCTCACATCTGGATCAGTTTGCTGATAATCTGATCAATCAGTGATGAGCAGGAGGAGAGACTCCATCAGGACAGAAAAGAGACGGAGAATTTTAAACAATGAAGACGTAATGCTCAATTTACATATTACTATCAGTGTTTATTTTGAACTTACAGAAATCAAAGTTTGTAGCATTTAATTAATGCACTAATGAGCTGATAATGAGACAAAAAAAGAATAAAAATTTGACCTGACTGAGAAAAATGGATGTCACGTTTGGATTCAGCCGTGCAAAATAGTCCAAATTCAATTGAAAAAACACAGAGAACTTCCAAAAAATATATTTTTTGTATCCCAGTGTAATCAATGTTAAGATGATTTTGGCCTCTGGTACCTTAACCACTACACAAGAGGATGAGACGGGGTAGTAGGAACATGTGGAATTTATGAGAAAATCCACTCCACTGTACGCCCCAGTTGAGATCACAACTGTCAAAATATCCCAGACTAATAACAAACAAATCCCAAAATACATTTTAAAATGTCAAGATCTTTTTTGAAAAAGGAGGAAAGACTCCTGCTGTTTGTCCAATAAAATCCAACAGCATTGTTTTGTTACAAACAGACCTGCTGATGTAAAGATGAAGGTGTTTGGATGCTGGTTTGCAGAGGTGTGTTTAGAAATCACTGTGGTTTACAGTTTGCAACCACAGCTCTCCATCACAGTGAAATGGGATAAAAAACAAAAAAAACAATAAAAAAAAAAACAACAAAAAACCCCTCTTATCTTACTCTCTTATTTTTTTGTCTTCTGCTTCAGTTCTTCTGAAGCTTTTAAAAACAGAAAAGACATTTTAAAATTTTTGTTTCAGGAACCTTTTCTTAATTTTGTCTAAAACTTATTTTAAGAAACTTGAAACTTTCTTAACATAACAGGAGATTTTCCTCATCTTAAAACGTTGCAAAAAAAAAAAAAAAATCAGTCTTGCTGTTTTGATCCTCCCTCCTTCAGCAGAATGATTCAGTCTGAGCTTGTTGATGGAATTCCTCTCTGCTTCACTCTGCAGGGCTAATATATCGACATGCTGTCAATATGTCAGTGGCTCTTTCAAAACAAACAAAAAAAAGCTATTTTCTGCTACTGCATCCCTGACACCATGTCGCCATATTGAAGAGAAAACAAACAGTGGGTAATTATGTGGAGCTTTTAAAAGAAGTAAGGCTTGCTGATCAAGGTTGCTGCTCACATTCTTCTCCTTTAGCTTCCCTGTTGCTAGCCAACGGCTTAGTGATTGTTTAGAAAGGTTTATGTAAATGCAGCATTAATGACAAAAGGAAAATCACTATTTTTTTGATTTTATGTAAATGGTATGACTTGGGATTCCTTTTATCATAATAAAATCAAAATAGATATACTGACAGTTTGGTTTTACTCAATATTGAAACATTTTAGTGACTGAATGTTCAAATTATTTCTATACTTGCAAAAGCACAAAACCTTACTAAGTATTTGTACAAGCTTCTAGTGCAAATATCTTAGTTTTACTTAAAAGAAAATAAAAATAACTTCCAGGAAGCTTTTCAGCAACATATAATGGCTTGTTTTAAGTCAATAATTTCTTAACATTAATTAAAAATAACTAGTTCCATTGGCAGATTATTTAACTTACAACAAAACTTTCCCCCCCACATTATAAATGAAATAATCTGCCTGTGAAACTAGAACTTTTTCATTAATGTAAAGGAATTATAAGTTAAAATAAGCTAATACATTTCACTGAAAAGTCACTTATGAGTACATTTGGTCTTATTTTAAGTACACTGAGATACTTGTTTCAAAAACAAGACCAAAAATACTTGGTAAGGTTTTGTGTTTTTGCACTTCGCACTAAGGATTTCGAAAATTCTTAAAAATCAATGTGATCCAGGCACACAGGAGCTTTTTATGTCAGAAAAGTAAAAGGTTTCTCACCTTGACATCTTCAGGACAGGCGTTAGAGCAGAGGCCGCTGAGCACTGTGGGAGAAAGAGACCCGTTAGAATCAGCATCAGAATCTCTGCTTTCTAGAATATCACAGTGAGAAGGACTCGCTTACAAGGCAACACTAAGTGGGTTCAAAATGGCTGACAGAAGGAGGAAAAGCAAAATATGTATAAATTCTGACCGGGGCTTAAATGATTCTCATATTTTCATGATATCAAACACAATTTATTAATCACACAAATGAAAAGTAGATTTCAAGGTAGGAAAAAAAAGCAGGGCTAGAAATAAGCTTCCTCTGATGCTTATTTAAACACATAAAAAAAATAATAATGTGGAAACTATTGACATGAATGTGTGCCGAGAGAGCGTTTTACTTATTTGTGCATACAAGCAGAGCAAGGACAAAAATCGACTGAATTGTAAATCAGTCATTAGTTGAGTCTTTATTAGCATACTAATGGGGTCCTGAGTCTGCGGTTGCCTTAATTTGGCTGATGGAATCAAACTAAAAACATAATCGTGTTTTCTTGGGCTGGACGTAGCGGTGTGTTCCACGGCACAGCGCTAAACTGTGCCAAAACCGTGTGAACGAGAAATGACGAAAATGAATCACAGTGAACGACAAGCAAATGTCGGAGGGTTAATATTTGTCAAATTATTGGGTAATTAACACTGCTCCAAGTGTCGCACATCAAGGTAAAAAAAGACCAGGAGTGGAGGTAATTTTTTTTTAAATGCCCCCTTGAGCTGCACAGCTTTAAATTAGAAGTTGTCATTGGATTATCAATGTCTTAATATACTAATTGGAAGGGATGCAGTACTTGGTAGGATATTAGTTTTTAAGCGACGTGGAATAACACTCTGCTTGCAAATAATATTGTCTGAACTCTCATGGCCCTGGATGCGTGAAAATGCCACAGTTGTGTTATGACTGATTAAGCCCCATGGAAATAAAGATAACACACTTATGATGGAGAACAAGAGCAAAACTAGCGGTGTTCCCATTACAAATGTGTAAAACTTGCAATGGAAAACTAACGCCCATCATGATTGTGACGTAAAAGAACAAAGAGATGCCTAAAATAATTTGACAGTATCGGGATCATTTGTTTTCATCCCCCGTCACGCTGATGCCACTAAATGCGGTGTGATCAACTGTCGTAAAAGGGCAGTAGTATGTAAAAGCAAATCATAGCTAATGCTGAAAAAACACAATTTTACCATTGAATTTTTCCATTAAACAAGAAGCACAATGAAAATCACATGTGAATTAGTTTGTTCACGAGATAAATCATCAAAAAACAAGCCGCACCATCATCCTCCTGCTACTTCCTGTTTTCTTCTTTCTTGTTTACACCAGTGGCAGCATCCAGTTGCTGATCACATACGTGACTTGTGTGATACAAAAAAGTGTTTCCATTGCAGTTTTATAGGAAAAGCCACTTTTGATATAAGGCCAAAATAACCCACCTCATCCAAGCTCTAAGACATTTTATTAAAATTTCATTTTACCTTTTGAAATTGCCGTTTCCATTAAACAAAGTTTATTTTCAAAATGTCAAATTGCGAAATTACATGGTCAACGTAAAATACTCGAGGCAACAGTGCAGTTGATAAGGGAACAACATTATAGCATGATTTGATTTTATAATACTGCCCCTTTAAGACAGCTGATCACACCGCATTTAGTGGCATCAGCGTGACAGGGATGAAAACAAATACTGTCAAATTATTTACCTCTGTCCTTTTATGTCACAATTATGATGGGCGTAAGTCTTCTATCACAACTACTTTGTGTTGGTTTATTACACAAACTTCTAATAAAAAGACGTGGGTATAAGAGGCCGTCTTGCAACATCTTGTGCAAAATTTCAAGGGGTATGAATACTTTTGCTAAAGAATAAGAATTCTCCCTCTTCCCCCATCAATTCCAGCATCAATTAAAATGCCATGCCAGACTTTAGGCTGTTCTGGACATCTGGAGTATGAAAACAATGTCTATGTTATATATAGAGAAGCTTCAATACATCTCCGCTGCAGCTCGTTAAAATCCAATGACAATCAGGACAATGCAGTGCCGCTCCAAGCTTAATTTGCTGTAAGCCGCCGTAATAAAACTTTGCCACAAACAGAGTTTCTCATCCAGTAACCATGGAGACATCTCCTTTAAGCTTTTACCCAAAAGTCGTGGTGCACTATTTTCAACCGAGATGTGCACTTAAAAATGAAAACACTAAAATTCTTAGATTCTATGAATGGCTGTAAAACCACCTTTGTTTTTTCGTAAAGTGGTTATTAACATAAAAGTCTAATTGTTTTAGCCTAGAAAGGTTGGACTTTCTACAGAAATGATAAAAGCCAACATTTTCTTACAATTTGAGCTTTGTAGTTCATAATGCAACAAACGCCACTATATTTTGCCTCTGAAATAGGCAAATATTTTCTCTTCAATGTGTGTACCAGCCATACAATGAAGATTTATTACCTGCATATCATGCGGCAAACAAATGGTCACAGAACTGCAAGGAGACACTACCATACTCAAATGGCAATTTCTGTCAAAAAGCAGAAGGATCAGAAAAAACCCCAAAACAAACACACAAAAAAAAAACAATAAATAACGGCATTTTTCTTTCGATTTAGGACCTAAATTGATCTGAGGGCTGTATGATTTGGCCTACTGATCCTGGATCAATCAATGTTCACCTGCCGAGTTATTGTGCTTATCATCATTTCACCTCTCTTGCAGATTGTAGATTCTCTTTCTATAAATGACCTTGATATTGTAGGTAATTAATAATCTCAGACTCCTCCAAACATTCTCCCAAAGAGCTCGGAGCAACACAGATAACATTAGCTCCACAAACAGCATCTTATTGGTTATTAGAGAGTTTCATCAATCCAAACTGCAACAGAAAGGCCTTTGTGCCACAAGCTATGTCATTTCCGCTCACTGGGATATTTAATGTGCAGGGGGACGGCGATGCTTAGAGGGAGAAACCTCCTGTGGAGAGTTTGTCTTGCAGGGAGGTGTGGGGGCTTTTTTGATCAACTGAACCATTTCCCATAAATGTGTGAATTGGGACTTTTTTCCTTTTAGCCCTGTGACTTGTTTAGGCAGGGTAATAGGGTGAGACGGAGATAAAGTGAGTGTCTCTCACCAAACATGTCATGGCTGACCACTCCGGGAAAAGATGACATAAAAGGCGCTTCGACTCTCTCGGTCTCAAGTCGCTTATTTTATGCTGTTCCACAAGTTTCAGATGTTTCTCAGGTTTGACACACGTTAACCAGGCCAGGCTGACAAAGCTGAGAGTCTGGGTGTAGTTGTGGTATCTTGCTTTATATTTACAAATACAAGTAAAGAAAATAAAATGTTGTCAAAAAATTAAAAATTTTTTGTCTTTTGTGTCAATCTAAATCTTATATATTGCATAGATTTATTTCTCATACAGTAAATTCTTGTAAGCCTTTACTGCTTGTAATTTGAATGACTATGGCTGAAAGATGACTAAAATACAAAATTCAGACGTTCATATGGGGGTGAACAGTACAACACAATTGTTATATCGGTTTTGTTGTTGTTGTTGTTTGTATCTTTTTCTATGATGAACTAAAACTTTTACCCAACTAGCAAACACACCAATTAGGTAAAATACACTCTTGCCACATTGTAGCCACATAACTATATAAAAATGTTCATTACTATTTGCAAATACATCAATATCAGTAAACCTTAGCATAAATGTTACTATTGTTAGTAATAGTGTCAGACGCTCTAACATTTTGCGTCATTTCAAAATGTCACCTACTACTGAAGTACAAATCCTAAATGCAGTAATGTTTAAAAATGCATATATATTTAAGTACAACTAAGATATTGAAAATCAAGTTCAGGTGACTTTCATATCTTCTCCATCTTAAGACAAAAAACAGAAAAATACTTTTTTTCTGAGGTTTAAATGCAGCAGAATGTTACCCTTGGAAAATGTCTTTCTGAGTTATGCAGCCACATATACAATGAAAATGTTCCTTAGTCTCTTTTTCTGTTCTCCTTCAGAGGACTGAGTTGAGTGTTTTCTTATAATCTTTGATTCTCTAACGTAAGTCCAGTTAGCGTACAGAAAGGTTTAAAGTGCTTTGTTGATGTGTTGCGCTGCGGGGACAAGGTCAGCCTCATGTGCTAAAGTCCAAAGAACAGTTCAAACTAAATTGACCAACACATTTTAAAACATCAGACTCAGAATAATTTTGTGTTCTAAAACAGACCTTGCTTAACACCAACTATTCTCCCACACAGTGTGACATCTCCTCTATTCCCAGCTTGAAAAAGTACAGTATGCTCATTATAGGAAGCTAAAAATGCTTCTTTTACATCTTCAAATATTTCAGTTCCTACACAAAAATTGATAGACAGGTTAATGTTTTCCAAAAATCAAAGATGAAAAAAGAAAAGAAACACAAATTAATGGATAATCCCTGCATTTAGTTTCTGAGCTTCTGCTATGAAAAAAGGCAAACTGAATCAGCTCTTCCTCCTTGCAACCTTCTTATGAAGGACTGCTCAAAATCCTTTTAATAACTTCAAAAAAGATTGTCAAAAACACGCACGCTGCCGTCATAACAAAAGGATAGATGTGTCCCTCCCACGTGCCATTTTTAAACTTGATCCAACCCCAAAACGAATCGCAACAAATTAGACCAATGTAGTATGCAAATGATGCAGTGTTAAGGCACTGTATACAGCATGACTCCATTTTCATGTGCTCTGATCCTTTTACATGGTACCTCGTCTGCCGCCACTTTATAGGAATAAACAAGAGATTTTTTCCCTCCCAGTTTGAAGCTTTGATTTAAAAAGAAATTGTGTACGTGTTGCAAAAGCAAATTGACTGCTTTGAAGTTCACAAGCTTATTAAGAAAATGCCCGAGGCAGGGTTCAGATGGAGCTTCCATCAAAGATAAACATGCAAACCCTTAGCTGACTACACTACAAACCAGTAACTACTCAACAGGTTGATAATCTTCTTGGTAAGAAGTCAACTTTGCTAAGGAGACAGATCCTCCTTTAACATTAGGGACCATGCCTTGTTGCCTTACAAAGTGATTTGATGATTCGTATAATGTGGCTGACCAAAACGATGAAGCAAACCAGTGTGCATTCCCCAAGGGATGAGAACTTGGTGGTTGAACTTTGGCTGCTGGGGCTTTTTCAGGGTCAGCCTGAAGAAGTGACAGGAAGCCCCCTTGATGGGGTCCACCACCTGCAGAAAGGAATGTTAGGATAAGGTGCCATGCAAGTTGGATGACAGGCGAGGATGGGGCATTGATACTAGGTCCTAGCAGCATAATCCAGCTTTAGGGACATTGAATGCCACCTCATTGATGAGTAAAGAGCCAAAGCTGTTGTGTTGTCTGAATGGTACCACAAGCACAGCCTTCATGGTCTGAGCTTGAGTGGTGTTTTATTGTACAGTATCTGTTTATAACAAACACCATGTGCCAGCCTGAGGTAGTTCATCGGTGTACTTGCTGCCAGGTAACTTTGGGGAAAAGGTCAATGATCAACTTTGTAATTATATCATCTGACCTGTGAACCAATCACCACCTGATAGCGAGACGAATCTATTGGTCAGGAAGGATGCTGAATACATCAGTTCAAATGATCTATAATTCAAATCCCTGGGAGGTGTGCATTATAGATCACACCTCCCAATTTCCCTCATGTTTTTAGTGAACTTAATTATATGAACTCTGAATGGACCATGTTGAGCTCCACCATTGTAGATGGAGCTTCCAGGACCTGCGGCCTGAAGGATAAAGGTACCTGTCCTGGTGACCACCAGGCTATTGTCTGGTGGACACCAGTGGTAATGGAAGCCATCAGGCTGAAGGAAGCCATCAGGCTGAAGAAAGACACCTTTGGGACTCCTGAAACAGCTGACAATGTGACCACAGAGATTTGGGCTGAGGTCATTGTCAGGTAGTGGAAGAAGCAGTTTGTCCTCTACAAAGGACAAAGTGCTTTGTAGAGGCACTGTGGGTTGAGGAGACCTGAGTCTGAGGGGTGAGGAGGATGGGAGTCTATCACTGTGGTACAAGTTGCTAAAGTAATTAAAAGGTTCAGACTGAAATTCTGAAACCTCTGGACATAGTGGAGCTGTCATGGTTGTCTCATCTCTTCAATGTCGCCTGGAGGACAGTGAACCAGAGCTTTACCCTCGCAGAATTATTGAAGAGGTTATGGTTGGTATGCTTGTCCATTTTACGCATGTTTTTTTGCATCAGGAGGCCAGATATACAAAACATGAATGTGGTCAGAAAGCTCATTACTTCTAAATAAACATGAGATCACTAGATTTTAATCATCTGTGAAGGACATAATCAATAATCTAAATGGATGGGTTGATCCATCACTTCTTTAAATTTAAAGCTGTTAAGGGTCAGGGTACTGTCATAATTGTCTGCAGCTTAGACTCAATCAACGACACTAGAGGATTAAACTGTCATTTGTCTAAAGTAAGGCTCCTTTTGAAGGGAAGAAAAGAAAACTAAGGTCAGAGAGAAAACACTGCAGGAGGCCTCACAGTTACTATCCCACGACCTTACGGCACACTCCACCCTACACAATCCTCTCAACCACAACAGAAAGACTTAAAGTTACTGAAGCGAAGCAAATGTTAATGTGTTAGAGAATACATTACCATATAATCAACCCATAATACACTTTCAGAGGTGTCTGCATATCTATGGGGACAGTACGGAAGAAACTCTTAGTACAGTCTGTGTTAATCCTGCAGCAAAAAATTCAATGCATTCTGGGTAAAGACAACCACTTTTTGTCACTGTTTAAAACCTACAGAAAGCTGAATAATTTCAAAATACTGTGCCAAATACTGTTATCAAGCCAAAGAACATAATACCTAAATAGAAATTAGATGGATTTTAATTATATATATATTGTTTTATTTGTGATATTTTAGGGTCAACATTTAAAATCTAAAGCCAGAAAACATGTGGGGCGCAGCCTGACATCTTGACAAGGTGCGATGGAAAAACAAAAACAACTTTTGTATTACTACATCCACATACTTTTAATCTGTTAAGTTATTTATTGTTTTTATTTTATTGCCTACCTGACAAAACAAAAAGGTGATTTATTTAAAAAAATAAAAACTAAAAAAAATACGGGATTCAAAAATTCCATTTCCACTGAAATGCAGTGACTGTAAAGAACTTCACATAGAGGTTAAACACATCTCAGGAGAGAGCAAAAGACGACACACTGCTCGGTTAAATATATAGCTTAACTTTTTCTTAACATAGTTGGTTGAGTTCGAAATGTATGGAGTGCAAATCTCTGAATCTGTGTGTTCGGATGAACCTCCACATCAAAGCAAAGCCACAGCATTCCAGTGTTTTCACTCATCATCATTCATTTTTTCTATTCAGTCATCAGCCAAAATTTATTGCAATTTGCTTATTGTGTCAAAAATTGGCATTTGATGAGAAATGCAGTCAATTCTAATAATTAACTTCAAAGACAATCGGTTGACCAGTTTCCCTGGCTAACATGCAGTAAAGCTGAAAATGTAATGCACTGCATCTACTGAGTTAAAAAGTGTCATACCAAGGTAGTTATTCATTTTGTATCATCTGCGTCGCAATATGTACACAGGCCGGAAGCGTGGGTCCAGTTAACTGCGCCTCCAAACAACTAAAGGTGAAAATGGTGGTGTTTTACCCAACAAGCAGAGAAATTTCTACTAACAAGAGAACAGTCAAATCTCTGTAAACTCGATTTAAAAACATTTACACTCAATATATGTCATTCACAACAAAAAAGAGGTGTTCGTTTCAAGATGTCCTATATCGGAAAATTTTTTATCTGACCTCTGAAAGTGGCTGTCGATCTACGTCTCATAAAACATATTTGTCATTTGATAGACCACACGAATGAACCATTTTAGGTATCAAAATATAGTGAAATAAAAACTGACTAAAGTTACACCCACAATTATTCATACTTCAGGCAGATCTAGATTAAAAGTCATTTGATCAAGAAGTAGGAAGGAAACAAGACAGATAGGATTTTTCAAAAATCAGTTTTTATCTGCATATTAAAATAGCATGCCAGACATCTTTATATGGTTCTCAATAGTCAATAAACAAAGAATTCAAAATATCCAAACTCATTTATATCTGCTGACCAGATTTCTGCATGTTCCTCAAGAATTTTGACACTATTCTATGGTGAAGTGAACAGTGCCATAGACAGGTAAAATTATTTCTCTGTGTTGCTGCAGGAACAGGAAATTTTAAATGAACTGTTAATTTATTGAATATGACTGTGTACACATAGAAATAAAAGGACACATTCAGTCAAATCATCTCAAAGTACCAGTGTTCTAAGAAATCAGATGGAAGTAATAAGTAAAGGCAGTACATACTAGAATACTTGAAAGTGAATTTACTGATGCACAAAGGGGAAGAAGAAATAAAGGCAAGGCAGACATTAACAACGTCAGTGGATTAATCCCAAATATCTCAGAGATTACAATACTGATCCATGAAGAACATGGTTCGGGAGTGTGAGTTGGTTCTGAATCTGGAGATTCTTCTGCGAGTGGTTTTGTTCTCCACTCTACAGTATTTGGCTGGCGTGAAACAACTGCATAACAGCTCCGCTACACCCAAAACAAGCTTTCCGGAAGAGCTCTCAGACTTCCAGAGGGGAACATCTCTCATTAGCATTCAATGGCGGAATCTCTCTTTCTCTTACACACATAAACAACCATCCCCAAAGCCTTTCTTGGACTGAGCTAGCCTATTTTGTGGCGTAATATTAGGACTGATGGCAGCTCTTTTGTGGCACTAACCTAATCAAGCGGGAGAATGAGTAGTCATCTGAATCCTCCCATGCTCTGTGTGACCACTGAGCTACATGTTTTATCTCTGTTGTGGTGAAATAGACAATGAAAAATGTTGCATAATTTCATGATGGTGTGTACATGGTTAGGTCTATGTCTGGTTACTGTTTATAATTTGATTTAATTGGGTTTATGGCTTGTAACAATAGTGGTTTATGAGTGCAGTTGATTAACATCGCATGGGATCAAATAATGCCTCAACTGCAGCCACATATCCCACATGAGTTGAAAAGGAGACAATGTGAGTGATGGCCAATGTAGGATTGGCAAACAAGTTGGCAAAGGTTTGGGATTAATAAAGTATATTAATGAAATTGTTTAAAGGAAGTCAAGTCATGTTGAGGATGCAGCAAGGATTCTTTGTAATGGAACCAAAGCCAATTTTGAATAATAAAATATTAGGCTTCAAGCACAGTGTACAACATTAAATATATAAACTTTAAGGGAGATAAAATTAACGACAACCAGAACAGTTTGTTTGTGTACTTGTTACCAATGTTTATACCTTTTAAAAAAATGCTGGTTGTGATAGTAAAAATAAGCCTACTTTGTTCCTGAGGTTATAAGGTGTTCGACGTGTGCAGAGAAACTGGGGAAGAAACTGTCTGGTGTGGTATGTTGTGCTATGCCATGCTATGGAATGGTATGCTATTGTATCCTACTATAGCATGGAATTCTGTGCTATGGGATGGTATGGTATGCTGTGGTATAGTATACTACGGCATGGTACACTATGGCATTGTGTGCTATGGTATGCTACACTATGTTATGGTATAGCATAGTATAGCATTGTATGGTTGGCATGGTATGGTACTGTAAAGTGCATAGTTTGCTATACACCACTATACACCATACACTTGGTGTACCATACCATATGTACAATTATACTTTATAGAATAGTATAATGCAGTACAGCAGAGTATAGTATAGTATAGAATAGAATGGTATGGTATGTTATATTATAGCATAGTGTGGTATAGAATATAACATTATAGTTTAGTGTATTATAATACAGTATGTTGTAGTGGAGCACAGAATAGTATATAAAAGGATTATCAGTCAATGCCAAACTGCATCAGCACCCAGTGCACTGTACATGTTCACTCCAGAAAGCAAAAAGAAATACATGATTCTAATACATGATTTACATTGATGCTGATAAAATTATTTACAACTTGCAGACAGAGAAAATCACCCCTCTTTGCCTGGCTCAACTTTGCACCTGCTGGATTTCTGATAGCTTAGTTTACCACCTGCCTTGATGACTGCAACTACATGTTCATTTTTCCACTAATTGTGAGGAAAACAGGAAAACAATATTGTGTTGTATTTCTCTTTTGTACACTAAACATTAATAGCATAACACTTGCCATAAACATGAAGAAGTATTCAAGAATGTTTGACTTGTCATGAAGTGTCATTTGGTAAATAATGAGTCTTTTAATGCAAAGTTCTATTAAAATACGCATTAAAAAGTCCATTAGAAGTTTAAACTTTGCATTGTCATTATTTACCAAATGACACTTAATGACAACAGTAAAACATTCTTGAATAGTCCTTCATGTTCATGACAGTGTCAGGTCAGTCTTATGCACACTTTCAAATACAGTCGTACCATTACTTCAACCATACAAAACGTTTTGTTTCATTTAATTTCACTATAAAATTGTACTTGTTAGGTAGTTAATTCAATTGAAATATATTGATGTCCAGTCTTAAGAAGTGTTTTTACAGCTGTGGGACAGAAAATTAACCTATTAGTTGTAAGCGTTTTTTATGATGTCCCAAGTCTTCGTTTTACTCGGTAATGATTCAGGGCCAGGAGGTGTGCCTTTTTTCCATTGCTTGTAGTGTATGATATGTGCTGAATTGTCTGGAAAGGGAAGATACACTCCAGGAGGCAGAGGGATCTCTTCTTTGACTGCTCTAAACAATGGTTTTACCCTCTCTCTTTCAATCCACAGGACTCTATTACTGCTGCTTTCTGTGGCTGGCTTGACTATCTCTGGCCTCAGCTTAGACCAGGTTGCCTTCTTCGATTTTGAGTGCCTTTTTCCTTTACCGTGTTTTTTCTTAAGCTTCTTTGGTCCTGCTGCAGTAGGTCGTCTGTGTTTGACAGGAGACGTTAAAGGCATGAGAGAATCTTTTCTGTCTGTCCTTTCTATACTTTTTTGCCTTGTTTTCTTAGCTTTAGATGTCTTTGTTTTTTTCCCATCCGTTTTCTGGACAATAATAATATCTGTTTGTGTTGCCTTACTTTTTGTTGATCGAGCTGCATCCTGATCTTTATCTGGAGCTGTTATAGTATCTCTTTGTGTTGCCTTGTGTTTTGTTGATCTACCTGTGTCCCAATATTCATCTGGTGCTGCTCCCTTTGGTTGTCTAGATTGGACTGAAGCCGGTAAACTTTCAGGTTTGACTGAAACAGTTAAAGTTTTAGTGTCTATTTTGTCATGCTTTAGAGCCCGTTTCAACATATCTATTGCAGATTCCTTTGGTTTACCTGTCTTTGATTTCAAACTCTGTTTAAGTGTAACCATTTTTTCAGGTTTTTCTTGGGCACTGGATATGGCTCCAACAGAACCATCTTTCACAGGCCTTTCTTGGACACTAGACACAGATACAGATGTAGCCATTTTTCCAGGTCTTCCTTGGACACCGGATACGGTTGCAGATGTACCCTTTTTTCCAGGTCTTTCTTGGACACTGGATGCGGTTGCAGATGTACCTTTTTTTCCCGGTCTTTCTTGGACACCGGATACGGTTGCAGGTGTACCCTTTTTTCCAGGTCTTTCTTGGTCACCGGATACAGTTGCAGATGTACCCTTTTTTCCAGGTCTTTCTTGGACACCGGATACAGTTGCAGATGTACCTTTTTTTTCAGGTCTTTCTTGGACACCGGATACGGTTGCAGATGTACCCTTTTGTCCAGGTCTTTCTTGGACACCGGACACAGTTGCAGATGTACCCTTTTTTCCAAGTCTTTCTTGGACACCGGATACGGTTGCAGATGTACCCTTTTTTTCAGGTCTTTCTTGGACACCAGATACGGATACAGATGCAGCCATTTCTCCAGGTCTTTCTTGGACATCAGATACGGTTACAGATGCAACCATTTCTCCAGGTCTTTCTTGGACATCAGATACGGTTACAGCTGGAATCTTTTGTCCAGGTACTTCTTGGACATCTGGACATGTTTTCTTTGAAGCATCTTGTGGATGCAGACTTGGGGCAGAAGAAGCTGTAGTGTCCTCTTCTTTCCAAGCGTGTATCAAGAAATTAAGCTCCCATTGCTCTTGAAAGTGGAAAATAAGGTCTGCATGGTCAATATCAGGCATAGTTTTTCCAAACTCTAATAGTTCTAAAAAATACTGACTTTCAAACTTTAGAATATCAGCAGGTTGTGCAAGCATCACTGCCCGTGTAACACACTCCAACAAGCTCTTCAGCGTATAAATCATGGAAGCTGTTTTAAAATTAGCTTAAAAATATCTTAAATTGCTTCTTGATACAATCTGTTGGACTCTGAAGTAGGAAATTCTGTTGTAGAGAAAGCTTCACCATGGATACGACAGATGTCATCAGCTGGTCTCACTTTGTGATGTCATAGGACTTGAATCTCTGATCCCGTGGCATCACTGGAACACTCTGTTACCGTACACTATCTTCTCTTCAGACTACATTATCACATTTTGGAGATATAAAAATGCTGAAGAAATATCACTGCACAAATGCATTCATGTGGAAACAAGCAGAATGTGACTTTCCTGTATGAAAATTTGCCAAATATCAGTAAAAAACAAAAAATAGAAATAATTTTTTTCCCAAAACATTGTACTATGAGGCACTGCCATAAATTGTCAGAATAGATTTGTGGTGACCTTTAACATCCAGTATCCAGTTATGTTATATTCAAGCGATGAAAGGCTGCCTTGGAAACCGATACATAGGTCTGAGAAGTCTTGACCTGCAGTTTGATTTACTATTTTTCTTGCAATAATTAATATAATTTAATCAGTCAAGAGTCCCAACCTGGATCTGATAAAGAAGGGTTTTTTTCAGCTACAGTCTGGGAACAGATGTTTCTGATTTTGGTTAAATAAAATAATGATGTATCTAAGACATTTTTTGCAACACCAAATAATTTCAATATGAGTCAAATATTAATCAATGATAACCTCTAGGATTCTCACTTTGGGGTTTGGAGCTACACAATGCCATTAAAAAAACAACAACAAATAACCGAAAAGTAAATCTGTGACTTTTTCAAACCAACAATAGGTAACTCAAGGTAGCAATAAATGGCATCCAAGTTGTTTTGCCAGTGTGTAAATCTTGTGAATGTTTTCTCAGATTGAAACTCTTAACTCATATTCCCAGGTGATATAAAAGTATTAATGGTCAGTTGTTCAATGCTTCCTTCAGTTTTCCAAAAATTTAATCAATGCATGCAAGAGAAGAACTTCTAGCAGCTTAGCTTTGGGTGTAGGATTGACTCCCTGCTGATTTTGTTCTTATGCTACTTCTCTTGATGAGGTGGGGACAGTCAGAGGACAGACTGCCTGAAGGAGCGCTTGGTGTGGCAGTGACAGACTGAGGCTTTCCTCACCGCTCAGCTAGGTTCCCAAACATCCCATCTACAGATCCAAAACGAATCCCAACGGGAAACATTTCACGTCCAGGTTATCCACATGGACATATTCTGCAACTAAATGGCTCTTTAAAAGCATGGCTTGCACCTGCCACTGCTCTGGCAGTTTCGATGACATTATAGATTGCAACAGAGCTACGACTGTGCCAGGCGAGAACATTCATATAAAGTTTGCAACTAACACTATTAACTGTCTGGAAAAATATATCCCTCACATCCGTTAAGAAAACACAAACTATTATATACTTTCCAATTTACAGCTGATTGTTCATAAGACACACAGGCACACCTACACACACACACGCACGCACACACACACATTGGCAGAGAAAAGTGGAAAATGTGATGAGCAGACCTCGGTAGGCAAACATGACAGGCCGTGTCAGCTCTTGTGGCAACAAATGCAAGTCAATGAGACCTGAGCAGACACAAAAAGTACACACTCACACACACACACACACACACACATGCAGTACCATGCAACAACAACTGACAGCTGAGCAGCATTGCTCTGAGATGCTCATCACTTCCTATTGTCCTCAGGCTGCTTTTGCTGACTGTAGGGCTGGTTGGAGGCGTGCGAGGCCACCGCTCCTGCCAACATGCGCCTGACCCGCATTTTACATCGTGACAGGAAGTGGGGTGACATCTGGTCACAAAAAGCAAGAGGAAGTTCAGAAATGACCACATGCTCATGATTACTGATCCAACAAGGATGGTAGACGGCAGAGTCGTTGTTCCTACAACTTCAATCGAAAATGTACTGAGCTAATTTCCAAACAGAAGAAAGATTATCATTTTAGAGATGTCAACATTTATAAAAGAAAATCTGAGTTATTCTTCTCTGTCTGGAGGATAGTGAAGAAGTAACGTCTTTCTTCTGATGTTGCTGATCTTCTGTGGCGGAGAGTGTAACTTCACACTAGTTTCTCTTCAGTCTACCCGGGAACAAACTGTTGTACTGGTTGATGGCCGTTGGTAGTTTCTGCCAGAGCTAATTAGATTTGAGCTCTGGTATTTACCACAGCATCAGCAGGTCTCACAGCAGACCACACTGGTTTGTTGCCAGACTGGAAGTCCATTCAGTTGGAGTTAGTATTATACAGAGACGGCTATAAACAAAAACTCTCACTACACATCCTGCATGTACACTTCAGCTGAAACGATTAATCATATTAGTGTCAGTCGATTATTGAAATAATCATCAACTAAATTAGTAGCTGATTAATTGTTACCTGCAGTATGCATGAAAGCAAGTCATTTGGTGGAAGAACAACATAGAGTGGTAATTAAGCCATACATTTAGCTTTTACAAAAACCTGTTTGTAAATATGCTACACCAAAAACTCAAGTTGAACTGTTTCGAATTCATGTGGTTAAAATCTTGTGAAAAGAATCTACCCTTTTGATATCCAATTATGAAATTGGATAATAAAAAAAGTATTGTTGTTAAGCAGAAAGGACTGAGCTTTTCACATGTTGATATGAGAAGTATTTTCAGGTGTCCCCTTTGCTAGAAATGATCAAGAGTGCACTAAAGGAATGCTATGTTTTGGCATTTTAGAAAATAAAATGCTTATCTTGTTATTTAGAAAAAGAACTGAATTATTTGTTTATTTGCATATTTTAATGTCTACCTGATATTGTATAAAAAAAGGCTTTAGTGGTTAAATAAAAATCTGCAGAATATGCCAGTTTAATTTACCCGATTAATCGATTACTTAACTTACAACACAATCCAGACCAAATGTTTATCAACTCCTCCCTAGTAAGTTGTCCACCATTCTCCTCAGCAGCTTATTCCAAAAATATAGTTTTCAAAGAGCAAGAGAAGATGTTATTTATTAACCAAAACAAACCAACACAAATAAGAAAAATAAATGATTCAAACCTGTCCAAGTTTATACATAGCTTTAGTTGTCGGAGCTGGTTAAAGTGCAACAAAAGACTTGTTGTCCTGCTGTTCCAGGGACTCCACTCCCAGCGGAAGCTTCGCCCAGTTGCCTCTGGTCCTCTCATTACAGCTTGTTCCCTGAACAGCTGGCTGGGCCTTGCAGCATGTTTTGCTTTCAGAAGAACACTGGAAATACAATGCTGACCGCCACCTCGATCAGGCAGTTTCACCTGACAACGCAAGACGGCTCCGGGTTCAGCCCGGCGGGCTGCCAGGTGTCTGTTAACAACGGCAGCTGGGAGAGGCTCCAGACCCCGACAACCCAAACAGACTCTTTTCATCCAACAATTTATTATACCACAGCAAAATGTCATAATATGACCGGAGAATGAACAATTTTGGCTTTTGAAACAAGCAATGAATTTGTCTTCAACAGTGTAGGACGGTATAGAAATCACAAAGGAGCATAGTTTCTACTTAATTTTAAGTAATAAAGAATTTTTTATTTTATTTTTTTACGGAAGTGCGACTGTCTTCAGATTTTTGTTTGTGGTCAAATATCAACTGTAATTTGCAGACAAGAGCAATCTGCATCATAAATCACATCGTGATTAGATGTAATTTGTAATTAAGTGCCGCGTTTGTTTTCATCATCTGAACTTCAATCCATAATGTGCTAATTAAGCTGCCATCTAGCTACCTCATTTCTCATTGAGTTTGGTCCACCCTAATGAAATTGAACTTGATAAACCTCGGAAGTAATTAACACAGACTTCCAACACTATATCACTGCTTGGTCTGTGGTTTTCTCAATATAATCACATTTACAATAATGTTACCGCAGCTGGACTGAGGTCTTGTGAGTTCCACGTTTGATTAAGTTTATCAAAAATATAGCATTAAATGATCCTGTAGGTGATATATAGTTATATCCTAACAAAAAATGAGTCTTAAGACACAAGCTAGCGACAACGGCATCCAAAACCTCAGCATTAGGTCTTGTGATGCTTTTTTTCCATGCTCAATTTTCTAGGAATAATTAAATATATACACTGAAAATGTGTGCTGACAAGTCACTAAATCACATGGAAATATAATAAGTTACCAACTGAAGATTAATATTCCTTGTATTCTGCTTGATAAAGGCAACGTTGTATGGAGTGGATGTAGTCACTGAGTGAAGACGACTCAAAGAAAAGCATTCTCAGCATCAGTGAGGTGTTTTAAACAAAGTAAGATGGCAAAGTATTTTGAAAATGAAATTCAGAGCAAACTGTAATCTTTGCAGAATACAGAGATTTTTATGTGGCTCATTTTGGCAGTGAGAAATAGTGAAATTAAGCAGCAAAAAACAGGAGGGTTGAACAGAGGGCAGCAGAGGTGCAAGGTTTTATTCTTAAAATTTTCAACAACTACCAGATACCAACATTTCCAAACAGGTTTGGGTTTGGGAATATGGGCAGCTTTTAAAAAGTATCTAAATACTTTGTCCAATATATAGACTGCTGTGTTATTAGTGTAAAACCTAACAGCACTAAATACTAATATAAAATTGTCAGTCGATACTGAACTAGTTTCATGTTTGTTTTAAAATAACAAAACTCAGTTTTACAAAGTGGAGTGACTCTGATCCTAATATGAAGGGGTGTTGTGTAAAATTGACTATTTTACAATGAAAACATTTTGTAATGTTACTCTTCAAAAACACACCTGGACTGTTGGCTTGATTCTTTCATACATGTTTGAGAAATCCTTTCACCTCCCATGGCAATCATTTGGGGTGACTAAATGCTTGCTCGAGCAAAGCTCCGCCTTGAAGCGGCAGTCTCCAGCTCAGCTTTTGCCCTACGGAGCACTGTCCCCACTCAGTTGCTTCGAACTAGTGGCAGCAGCAATTGACAAACAGATGGTGGAACTGCGCATCTCAGTGTACCGCTCCTTAGAAAGGTTGCAAACGGCGCAATGAGAAGCAGGAAGTTTGTAAAGAGACATTGGCCCAATTTCAAGCTGTCAAATTGCAAAGTTTCTTCTAAGTCCTATTTGATATGTGCAGAATTCTTTTGACAAATGAAAGTAACAATTACTTGATTATGCAATAAAGAGGCTCTTTGAGCCTGGAAAATACACAATACCACCCCTTTTATTGACAAAAACAGGTCACAAAGATTAGAAGTACTACTTTGAATGTTGTTCTAATATCTTCTACTGCAGTTCCTAAAGACAAATTGGACTTGGCTCAAAACTGCATCAATATCTGATGGCTTGTGCATCTCTAGAATTTGCTTATTGTTGTAATTTAGATGATGAATCTGTCTTATCTCTGGAACCAATAATGCAGGCAGCCGTAGATTTCTGAAAAGGCTGACACATTCATCAGTGGCAAACTTTTTTTCATTGGCATTAAAAGAATCACTTCTCAGGCTGTCTGCACAATGCCATCAACACAAGTCATTCCCTTGACTTGCTTCATGTCTCATTGGCTGGCAGAAGCAGTAGAGCTTCAGCTGTCAACACAAACCGGTACAGGATGCTATTTTTTGATAAACACAGGGAGCGGGTGTCTTTTTGTGCCAAAACTCATACAGCAAAAGGCATTCACGGCGGTGCAAACACACCGCCTGCAGTCAAATTTTCTTCCGGACAACAGAAACCGGGCTGATCGACTTGATGTAAATCTTCTCGATGTCTTTTGAGTGAAATGAAAAGAGGGACTAAAACGACAGCATGTACTGACAAGGCAGCAGGAAGAAATGGTGGAGTGGAAACAAGAGGGTTTGTCGACAAGAATCAAGAAAAATAGTAGCGGCACGCTGACAGCAAAAAGGAGAGGTGAGACTAAGACGTAGAACAGAGGCTTGACGGGGTTAGATGGGAGGAAATGAAAGAAACAAGCACAAGGGGACAGGGGAATGAGAGAAAGATGGGAGGACAGGAAATGTGCAGGGATGAGAGAAGAGGTCTGGATCTGATATGGTGGGAGGAATGATGAATAGGGATGTGAAGGAGTGAGGAGAGGAGGAGTATGTGGGCTGGAGAAAAGCTACCAGATGTTTCTCAATGCAGCTAATCTGCATCCTAATAAGTGAGCAGGAAACTAATCAACTCGTACAGTTCTGCCTGTCAGTCTTTCTCTTCATCTCCTTTCCCCGCATAGAAGAGCGCACTCACAAGCTCGACACACACTTCGGAGACACTTCTGCACATGCAGCCCCCCCCCCACCCGCCTTCCCCCGTCGTTTTATCCTTCTTTCTAATTCTGGAGTTTATGACTGCTTCCATCCCCTCCCTCCTTCAGCAGTAATCATCCATCCATCTGTCCACCACGCTACCACTTTGCTTCTCGCAGCTTAATGTGGAGCCACCATGCTTTGTGTAAAACTTGACAGACACGCATGTCTTTGTTATAATCCAAGACCAGGCTAACAATTTATGGAAGTAGATTTTTGTGTGTGGGGGTCATAAGAGTGAATAAGTTTAAAGTGGTCGCATCACAAGGATTCTGCCATCCTGTGGATGGAGGGGCGACATAAGAGGAGCTAATACAACAGCAAAAACATGTAGTAGAGTTAATTCACTCAAGTATATGTGCAAACAAAAAATAAATATTGCTTGCAATATGTATTTTAATCATTAGCCATTTATCTGTTTACTCATAAAATGAGTTCAAGATCATACAGGAGTTCACTCAACTACTTTTCAATTCTTCTGAGATTTGGGGTCATAGTTCAGGTATTATTTGAGCTTTGATTTGTAATCAGCTGCTCCCAGTAGTAAAAACTTATTGCAATGTTAATGCATCGTAACAAAGGTCAGGTAGTAAAAATCCTTCCTGCTGTACAACATCCAAAAATAAATGAATAAGGGAATAAGTGTCCTAACTTGCAATGCAAAAATAATTAAGAACAAACGTTGACAAAAAGAACAAATCAAGCTGACCTCCATCAGACGCTTTACAGGAGATCCTAACTTTGGCAACGTTTGGGTCTAATGGCCAACCGGTTACTGTATTTTTTTATTTCTTAGAAACTCAGCATTAGATAACTTGATATCAAGTCTTAATGTCAGCATTTTAAGATAGAGATCTGTGAAAAATACTGTTCAGCTCTGATTTATATTTTTATTTGCTCTCTTACCATGGCACACGGGACGTCTGAAGGCATCAGTCTTCCTCTGAACACTGCTAACTAATGACTGTGCTGCCTGACAAATGAACAACAACATCCTGAAACATTCAGATGTCGATCTAATGACTCACTGATCACTGATGGAAAGGTGGGAAGTTTGATGACGTGGTGTGAAAAACAACAACCTCTCTTCGTCTAACGTTGATAAAACCACAGAGGTGATGTTAGACAAGAAGATGGCAACCTCAACCACCAAAGGGAAGATCAGCCAACAGTTTGAAAAAGTCAGAAAAGAAGTTAAAGCTGAACAAAAACATCCCAAGTCTACAGCTGTATTATACGGAGCATTCTGACCAAATGGCAATGCTGCTTCCATTATGTTCTGAAAAACATTAATTTCAAAGGCAAGATACAGCAATAAGAAAAGACCAAGCAGTTCAAAAATACTGCTAGCACAAGATCTGTCGATCATGAAGTGATGCCACCATTCAGTATTTGCAGATTCTCCTACTTTGTGAACTGTTCTGTCTAAAGTACCCACAAATTATCCAGGAAAATTCACCTTTCTGTGGCGTTTTGTTCTAAAGAAAATGCAAATGTCAAACTATTCACTTGCTAGCGTTTACAAAGCAGCTAATCCAGGACTGCCATTCGTTTTCCTTGACAGTGACTGGTTGTACTGCCAGGAGCAAAAAGAAGCAAGTCAGGGAATATTAGCTTCTGTAGTAGTTTTGAGACACTTTCCATTGTGCATGTTGATGCATGTTGAGGTATATTTGGTGTCAGACTTAAAAATAAGCAGTTACAAGCGTTTTCAGAGGTGGTCTCGAGTATTCACATGAATACTGGTGGTCCATTGTATAGACTTAATATTTCAAGAATGATATTTAGATCAGTTTAGTGTCAAACATGGATATGTCCACAGCATGACTTACATCCTCAATATTAAGACAGCACAGTCTTGTTGCTCATCATAGGGAACATCTGCCATCATTAAATTTTATCCAGCTGAAGTAAGTCTAAGATATAATTATTAGAAATATATATGAGGGTATGTAAATTAAGACTTAAATCTAGTTCTAGACATGTTTTTGGGCCTTATTTTGAAGAAATAAAAGGAAGCAGTTCTTGAGTTGCCCTGTGTTTTGGGGAGGATTAAAATCATCTTAAAATTAAATCAACAAGCAAGACTCCAATATATGGGCGAGTCAAATTAAACCTGGATTTCATTTGTGAACAATCAATAAATCACTCCAAGCATGGAGTGATTTATTGATTTTTTGGGTTAAAATCTTATCTTATTCAGTCCTGTATGAGTTCATCTTGTAAGATACATGCATCATTATGACACTTGTGTCCAATTTTACTTTCAAAAATAGATCCAATATAGATCCAAGTTTTGAAATCTTTTAGTAGGCTTTAGTAGGCTGAGCCCAAGGCAAAAGCAAACTAAGCAGCTGCTTAGGGTCCAAGGGCCACTAAGGGGCCCCTCAGTGGAGCTGATTTTTTAAAGTTTTTTATTTCGATGTCATTATATCAAAAACACACAATTTCACCATGAAGTAATTTGTTTTTATAATAATATATATTTTATAAAGTATGTAGAAATAATTTTATTGATTAAAAGGAAAAAAAATAAATTGCACTTGGATTGCAGTTTTCTGGCTGATCCCTGGCTACTGATCTTTAAAAAGCCTGACCTGTTGATTTTGATTTTGGTTGGTATGAATTTTTTTTGTCTGAAATGTCGCTCACTGTTGCAAGAAAGTCACTGACTTGGTAACCGTGGGGTGCATATTGTAAACGTTCAGACCTGACCTGGTGGTTCGGTCTGTCAGTCAAACTTCTCACTGTAGAACAGAAGAGGACAGAGCCTGATTTTTAAACCTTTGCTGACAAAGATAGGATCAGGGGATAAGATGGGCTTCACATGTGAGTGTCAGCCAATCATGATCCCCCAAAATTAAGAAAATCGGCGCCCAGAAATAAAATGGTCGATAAATCAGTTGGCCAATAAATGTATCTGTTATATATGTATATAATGTAAACAGCACTGTCAGAGATGCGATACATTTGTAGCAGGTGTGTGAATGACCTAATGATTGGGCTGCTGATTGCAGCCAGTCCACATTGTTAGCAGAACTAGAGGGCCCCAAAACCACATTTCGCCCCATGGACGCTTGAGTCTATGCCCATAGTTTTGCATCTGGGTCTTAAATAATAAACGCTCAGACTGCAAAGCAGGTAAAGGTCCAGATGCAATGCACTTGTGTCAGGTGTTTGGACAGATAAGATGTCAGATTTGTGCAGGTCCAAGTCACCTCCCAGCAAGAGTTCAGACCTCTGCCTTGCAGGAAGCGAAGGCTGCTGTCTGAGGTTTGCGATAGAACTGATGGATTCATCCCAGAGAGTCCAAGCAGACCGCGGGATCTTTGCTTTCACTCGCAAACCGCACAGACACACGCGTTAGATTCAAGCCGTCAATTCCCCAGCGGGTGATGCTCAATATGGTGGAGGGGAGGGCCAAGGGATGTCATCTGGTGGAAATAGGATTCCACCTTATAGAAGGCAAGGCTGGATCAGGCTGTCAACAGAGACGCAGTGCTGGCTGACACGATGCGCCAGGATTGAATATGAACTTCACTCTCACAGCCTCACTTCGAAGGTGAAAACGTTAGTACTCGTGCCAAGACATTTAAAGAAGAAGAAAAAAACAATTTCCTCTCTTGGGGTCGATGTAGGTGGATGCTATTAAGCTGTTTTTGACAGAGGGGAATAAGTTGTTGATACGATACAATAGATGGCACATCACATTTCTCTTATTTTTATTTTTTTTTAGTCTATTGCTACTCAGCTGGATACGACCAAACATGTATGAAATATTTACAAGCAGGAAAAATGTACCAACTGAAGTCAGATGCAGGGAAGAAGCTGTGGAGCTGACAGAGCTCCACAGCTTCTACCATCAACGTGTCGGGGAAGAAAAGGATTCTCTGTTGTGCATGCATCTCTGTATATATTTTTTTGAAGTGCTGCAGTGAGACAAGACATGGGTACCGAAAAGAACAGCAGTGTTTAAAAAGACGGCACCAAAGGAATTTGTGTTGAGGCATTAGGGAAGAAGATGTGCCAAGGTCACACACACACAAAACAACAATCGCGCTGGAGCTGTCAAACAGACTAAAAATACATGTCTTTATTTATTTATTTATTTTTGTATTTACTACCATTTTTGCTTCAAAATAATACCAAATCACCTGGGATTTTTTTTTTAAACATCACCAAAATCTGGTCCCGTTTTAGATTATAAATTGTTAATGCTAAGCCTACAATGCCTGGAGAGAATCTAGATCAGAATGTGCCTCTTATGATCCATATGCTGCTGCTTTTCTCCAGACCCCAGGGGGTTTCATTTACAGAAGGGGGTAAACACGCAGAGCTTCACACCATATCCCCACTCGTCTCCTCAGCCTAATTACCAGCAATCCTTGAAAACCACTATCTTAAAATGCTATTACATAGAAAAGTAAACAATGTGGTTTAAGAAGAGCAAAGTGAATGGTGCATTTTAAATGTGCATCAGCAGTACAAAACTCTTTAGGTCATGAAAACTAATTTATGACTATCACATAATGGGGCTGGTTTCACATTCTCATGCTCTGATAGGGGCAAAATAAAAGAAATATTCAAAGTTGGAAAAATTGAATGGGAATTAACAGAAGTTTATTGGAATCAATAGCAACTGTTGCTTTTGATTCCAGGCCCATTTCAAACTCCTCGTCATGAACCTGCGTTTTACCTTCTAAACTCTGACTGCAGACTTAAACTACCTTAATTAAAATAGTTTATTTCTAAAAAGATTTAAAGTTTTATGCAAAAAAAAAAAAAAAAACAGACTATTAAAATCCATGCTGCCTCATTCCAAGTAGGTTTTTTTCAACACATTTTTACCTGGAACCACAACCTAAATAGGCCACAAACAGAGTTATAAACAAGTCCTACAACTAATTGTAGCATGCTATCATTAGCTTAGCATTTCAGGAAAATGCTCACCCTGACATCAACAAAAGAGCAAGATATGAGTTTATTTAAGGCTGCAGCTTTATGTAAGAGTCAGATATGTTTCTGAGCTGAACACTGATTACATTACTTTAAAGCAGTCCTGTAGAAACTCTGCTACTCAGTTGAGAAAGCAGCTAAAAATGGATGGAAAACATGTCGCCAAAATCCAATATAGTTTAAGCATTTGTTTTAAAAGACATTCCTGCCTCTTACATACAGCTACATTCTTCTATAAACTCACATCTTGTGCAATCCAATGACGATGTCATGGTGAGCAGTTTGATAAAATGCTAAGCGAATTATACCATGCTTACTCCGTTCTGATATGACTTGTTGATAACTGCTCTGTGATGACAACTGTGTGAAGATCCGACCAAAGAAAAACCTATATTTTACGGCTTTTGTAAACTAGAAATTTTTACGACTTATACCTTGTACTGATTTTATTACATATTGGACTAGGACTCTGTGTTTGTCAAGGCACAACGCTGAAAGATTTCACCAAGAATTGGTAATGGGCATTAAAAAAACAGATTAGGACATCCTTCGATGCAATAACTGCGAGAGGATTGGTATTCAGCAGGGATGAGTCACTGCACAGGAGGGAACCCAAAGAACTCTTAGAATGGGTGCAGAGCAAACAAGCTCTGCATTAGTATGGGGAAAGTAAGGAGGAAGCTTGTGGACTCTGCACTCTCCTTCTTTTTCCTTTTGCCACAGGTAAAAACATCTCTGCTGTTGGGGCTGGTCATAGCTGACCGAAAAACAAGTCATCGCAGCCTCTGTGCTATTAAGGACATCTAAAACAGCAGGTGTTGTAGCAGTGTGTCCTTTATCACAAAGGACCCCACCGGTCCCGTGTACCAACTGTTTCACCTCTGCTTGTATACAGAAAGCTGAAAAGTCTTAAAGTGAGAACAAAGCAACTCAAATGAAGGTTGTTCCTTCTAAACTCAATGCCCTGCTCAATGATCCTTAACTGCTATATTGTTGGAGTGGTGCCACTACTGTCACTAATCTTTTTTCTGCTTTTGTTCATTTGTATTTATATTTCAAAAATTGCTTTGTGCTGTTTTTAAATCCAGTCGCTTCGATAATAATCTGCAGGGTCTCAATCTTTTTAATGCTTTTGCTCACACAGAAAGCCTAATAAAATGAACCTTAAATCTTCAAAATAGCTAATGGAAACACCTCTATTATTGATCGACATTAATGTCTGTAATCCACTAACCTCCCACACAACAGCTTATGCCCTCCTCCCCGTGTTTTCAGCCTAGCTGGGGGCATAATTACTGATCTCAGTCACCTGCTTGACACTTGTCACTTTTAGTACCGTCACAATTTCTAAGATCAGCGTACAAACGGTCTGCTTCTCCCTTTCGAAAAGAAAACCTTCTGCAACTGAGTTCAAAGATGATAAACAAGATTGTGACGTGAATAGAAAGAATCTGCGCTGGACTCAAACGCTGCCGAAAAGATAATTACAAAAGAAGCCATATTGACAAACTGAGAGAACGGGTTCTATAATGAGACATCTGGTGCAAAAACAAGGTTTTTAACATGACAAAACACAGCATCTTACGTAGATGATGTGGACTGTTTTCAGTTTCAATTTAATGGACCATGTAATGGTTACAACAGTGGATTATTTTTAGAGGAGAGAGAAAAAAACACACAGTTACTGTACATTGCTGAAATGTACAGTAACATTTATAAGGGGATCATGCTTTTATTTAGCATGATCCCTTTATAACTAATGCAACTTATCCAACTGCAGAACAGTGAAAAAGTATTCACATCCCCTGTAATGTTTTACACTGTGTCATGACACATTTACAAACTTCAAAGTATCCATCTGGTAACACTTTATTTGATCGGGTGTGCATTAGGCTGACGAGAATGTCTTCTTGCATTATTATGCCTTGCTCATTATATTACTTAAAAATGGTTTCAAAACAACAATGTTATTGCTTATTGCAATAACTTCTGGGACAATTTATCATCCAGCAAAATTTCCTATTGTGACATGAGAAAATGTAAGACATTTTCTATGTAAACTATTGCAAGGCATTTAAATTTCAACTAGACTATTTTAAAAACAATGCTGCACATATTTTTTAAGCTTTATTGAGGCCGATAGCGCAGAGACAGGGAAAGTGGGTAGACTAAAAAATGTTGGCTTTTGGGACATAGAAGTTTTGTGCTTAAAATGTCCATTTCAACTTAATGGATTTAGAATTGAACACAGAGCACAAATGAGCTCCAGTCTGCAGCAGCAACGGAGGAACTGCAGACAAAAAAATCTGAATTATATGACAGATAATAGTTACGGCCATCTGCTCTCTAGATTGGGGAATAGACTTGCTTGTGTTTAATTGGTCTAGGAGGGGCTGTTATAGCAAATAAAAGAAAAACTAGTGTGTAATGTGCTGAAAATACTTTTAGAAAAAAAAAGCCCTTTCTTTCATTGGTCAAATTGCTTCTTTTACACAAAGGAAGAGAAAGGAGAAAATGTGGCCAGTAAGTCACTTACCCATCACTTTAACAAAATAGGCATCAGCTTCAAAATTGTTCTTCAATGCGTGGATCATTAAGTCGCCTTTGTCCTCTGTCTTGCTCATGATGAGCATGTCTAATATTCCCTGTAAATGTAGATACAGATAAAACAAAAAGACAAGTTTAGCTGCTGTAATTATCAGGACTGGGACATACTATGGATGGTCTTATGGATCAGAACACATATGAGGATCAATGAAAAAACTTCTGTTTTAGTTTAACATTTTATTCTGCCTCATGCAGAGGCAAATAATTACTGAATTTGAAACTACAAATGTGTAGTTTTCTCACATTTAACTTTGATATATTTGTAAAATATAACAAAACAGGAAGGAATGCCTCGCCATCTTTATTGCCGTATCAACCCAGTCTGTGTAAGGATGACCAGTGGCGCCCTCTTCTGGAAGGCAGCCACACAACAACTCTCAAAGACAGTTTTTGAGAAACCAAATCAATTGGAACTAATTTTAATCTAATAAATCATTAATTGAGAATTAATCATAATTAGACCAAATGTTTGCATCCCTGATTGAGGACCTTTTAATTTGATTAGTGACAATGATCTAAGGAAACAATCTGCTAAAACCAAATATGGAACAAAAAGCAAGAAATATAAAAATAAACACTAATAATACACTTTTATTAATGCAAGATTCAAAATATTCTTGTTTACCCTATCAAATTTATTCAGCAATGTTGAAATTCTCACAAAGTCTGATAAGTTTATGAAATATTTCAACTGGGTAAAGATAGCAGATATTGATTACTGGTGAACTGGGAACAGAGTACTGGAAGAAAAAAGCAGCATAACAAAGACACTCTACTCACATCCTCATAGATGTCAAAGAAAGTAGCCATGACGGCCTTCTGGATCGCCCCCAGATCCGTTTGGTCCCAGTGGATGCGGAACATCCGTCCCACGCTGCTGCAGTTGGGTACGTTACAGGGAGCGTTCTCCAACAGGAAGGCCCGCTGATCACTGCCAAGAACAGAAATAAATACTCTTTATTATTTACATCTGACATGGTGATTGCAAGGTTACCACTGATTGTGCCAAGTAATTCAAGACATCGCTACATTTGTGTTGACTTTTCAAGAGAACAATTCTTGATTTTAGGTTTTAACATAAAGAATATCATCAAATGAATGTATACATTTTTGTCAACAGTCCATACAGTTGGAAAGGTCATTTTTTTTATATAGCACATTTTTAGGAACAAAGTAATTCAAAGTGCTTTACATGAGTTAGAAAGAAATACAACAAAACAAAGAAAAGAGCAAACAAAGAGAAAAAGAAAAAAAAAGAGGATAACTATGTATAAGAATAAGTAGTCTGTGATTTATAAACTAGCAGGAGTTCCTTTAGGCTCTTGTTCTGATCATGTTAATCTAAGGTAATGATCAGTTGTTCTAGATAAACTAATAAGTATTAAAAACAATGTCACAAAAGTATTTATGTTTGCAACCAGAAGATAAATACACGAAAAAAATATTTTCATAAAAGTAATCTTTATACTTTTAATGTCATTTTTTGTAGAAATGTTATACACATACTGCATAAAAACACCTAGGAAAACCTGCTAAAGTTGCCATGTTTTTAATCACCCATATATTTTAGAACTTTGTTGAATTCTTTAGCATTTTTGGCTAAAAATGCTAAATTCTCAGTGAGCGATGGAAAGGACCATACACAAGTTACAGGCTCCTGGATTAGACCCTAAAACATTAATGATTTGAGGTTGAACATGAGGGCTTTCTTATGCTGCAGTTGTGAACAAAACCTTCAACTGCTCATGTACAAAAATAAAGACGGTGTGTGTCAGAGTTCAGGTAAAACTAAGGAGCACACTAAAATAGAACCTATGTTCCCTCATCCCCCTTCAATGTAACTCCTCTGATCAAGTTCTTATTATTTTATTGCATTACATCTGTTGTTGTAAACATATGTGGCCTTGTTCCGTAAATGAAGGCAGACTGTGATTGATTTCCTGGAACTAAATGAAATCCCTACAGCTCTAACCTTTTTTCTTCCTTTCACTACATCTACCTTTTCAGACTGTTTCAACACCATCTTGTTTCCCTCTGGGGAACCGAGCTGACCTCTTTCTACTTCTGTTTGGGGAAGCTGCTTCACACACATTCTTAGACTCTACAAACAAAGAGGTAGAAATAGTACATTTTACATTCCCTTTTGGAGATGATGCAACTATAGTATGAGGTGCTACTTTAACATAGCATATTAGACAAAATGATTTCTACATTTCCATAACGTAAAATTACAGTACCTTCTGACAATCTGAAGGCTTAGTTTCTTTTGTAATCAGGGTTCTTTATAAATACAAATGATATTATTCAAAGATCTGAATTGTTCATTTTAAATGGAGATAATGTTGAATCATCTAACAAATAATATGAAAGTTTTATACCATGAAAAAGATTTCTTGTAATTTTTACCAAAATGTATTAGAAGCACTGCATCTGACATAAAATAAGCTAGGGAAACAAAATACACAAAAGCAAGAGAGACCAAATAACAAACACTCTATAGATCTTTGCTTTCGCCAGACATTTTTAAGTCTAAGCTCAAGACATTTCTGTAGACAGGATTTTAATACTATGTAGATTAGTGCCATTTCCCCTTATTTTTATTGTTGGTTTTGCATTTTCTTTTTCTGATGATTTGTTAGTCGTTGTCAAGCGCTGTCAATCAATCAACTCATTAATTGTCTGTATGTTCTTTCTCCATCTGAAAGGTGGTCCACCATGTGAGAATGTGTTGGTGTCAATGCAAAGAAAGAAACGTGCAGACACAGAAAACCCCCAAGACTGAACTTTAGAAGGCCTTTGGTTGTCCACTAATGTCTGTTTGCTCTTTCTGAGAGTCGGGTACTTCAAACGAGTCCTTTCCCAGCCCTGCAGGGGTTGCACTGGTGAGATGAACTCAAGGTCATAATGCAACACACACTCACACACACATGCTTCTGCCAAGACACAGAAACAGCATTGCTTGCTGTATCTTGCTTGTGTGGCCAGCAGCAGACTCCAACCTTAGCTTTTTTGTTTGTTTGTTTTTATACGCATAAAATCACAGTCTGTCTGCAGTTTTTATGGTTATACTCCTACTGTGTCCTACAAACTTAAATAAGGATGATAAAATGGAAGAAATAAAACTTGGTTTCTTTGGCATCTTCGTTCACAAAATAAAAGGAGTACACTGTAAATGTGATTAAAAGTACTTGGCAGCCTCGTTAGTACTTTGTAAAAGCTGTGGACTTAAAAGGTAGAAGAATTATTTATCCTGTTTGTCCTCCAGGTGTTAAACAGCAATAATTGTTAGCATCATTTTATTGCCTGTTGCTAACTAAGCCAAGCTGGCAGACTTAAAATCTGCTACATTAATCATTTTTATTAGTATATTTACATTCTCATAACCTTCCCATGTGACGTTCAGCAGATTTCTGTTTGAGTTGTACAAAATGTAAAATATCAAGGTCTGTGTTCAGTTAAGATTGATGAAAAAAATTAGTACATATATTGATGTATTTGGTCCAATAACTACAAAGATGCACATTTATTTAAAACTTCTAAGGTTCATGTGAGAATGTAGAAATCAAGGTCTATAAACTGACGATGTTTGGAATCACAAAGGACATGTAGGATATGCTTCTAATCCAAAGATTTCGCATGTTGCCATGTTTCTGATTCAACTCCGAAGCTGATCATCCCAAAATATCCTTCTGTCAGAAGGTGGGAGAGAAGACTTTGATGATTCTGGATGCAAAAATCTAAAACGGTGTATATATTTTTACAGGAGCATTACAATACTGGAAATGTGAGTTAAAAGTTGAAATGCCGCATCATGTAATAAAAATCAAGCATCAGCAAGTACTGTTTCTCGCAAAAGTGAAGCCATAATCTCTAAGCCATACCTTCTGCTCTTTCAGCATGCCAACAGCGGTGTGGATGTCTAAGGTTGTGTGCCTGGGGGCTTTGATTATAACATGACTTCTGTGTCAGGACTTGTGTTTTTTTTCAACATTTTTTTTTCATTTCGAGACTGTATGGAATCTTCCACGGTTTCTTTCTCTACCCACCTCCACTCTAATTGGACTCTGGAGGAGCAGTTGGCTGGCAGTAGGACATCCAGCTAATCATGCCCATGACCCTTTTCTTTCTCTACCTCAAGCGTTCAAGGATGCCACTACCTGCCTGTCTTTGCACTTTCCAGCATTTACTAATCAGTAAACTTGATCATGTTGAATGTCTGGAGAAATCTGACTACCGCACTTTTCATGCCCCCCCTCCTTGCCTACCACCTAATTTCTTCTGGGTTTTTATGTCCTTCACCAGCTCCACTTCAACATTGTCAGGCTCAAGGGAAAATACTTTTGTTTCCATTTTTACTTTTATGTTCTACTTCAGTCACGTGACCAAGGACTCAACTGAATGCCTTCTGGCTTTGGATTAGTTTTATGAATGGTCAAAATGTATTTGAAAATTCTCTTTTCAATATACTTATCTATCTCTTTAACAGAATGACACGCAGTTCTTCAGAAAAGAGTCCTTTACCTCTCTTTTCAGCTGAAAACTTAACATCTAACTCTTGATCATAAAAGCTGATTGCTTAGAAACAGAGTTGAGTATTAATGTAACATTACTATAAATGCTATATAAAAATAGGAGTTGTTAAAAACTCAGATGACAGCTGACCTTCACATGATTTAAAATGGTGTTACATTTATTGATGAAAAGCTTATTTTCTGTATCTGCTGCTGTCATTCCTGCTGTGTAGTGGTATATGTTTCACTATAGACGGCTGCTCAAAAGAAAATGCAATGAGCGCAAGTCATATGCAACCATACAGCGGCAGTCAGAGAGAAATAAAGACCAAAAAAATATACAGAAGCAGGGCTGACTAGATATTTAAGAATTGTGACAACATATACATTCACCCATTCACAGTGCTACAGACACACATACCCAGATTGGTAGACAACTTTGGCTTAAAAGCCTTGCTTAAGGCTACACAGACATGTGGCAAGAGGGAGCTGGAATCAAACCCACTGCTTTCAGATTTCAAAATGACTACTCTATACACTGAAACACAGACACTCATAGTCAGACAATAATCCATTGAGGACACAAACATTTTCCTAACCAGCCCTTTTTGTCTTCAAAGGCCCAGATGGGACTTTCTACAGTCTCCTAGTACTAATTTTTCTGTGTAAATCAGCCAACACTGTAGTTGTACCATCACCGACCTATTACTTAGAAACTTAGTTATTAGTCATTGGTCCAATAACTATCGGAGCTGATCATTTTTGTAGTAATAAAAGAGGATGAAGGAGTCGTGGCTGAAAACTGAGTGAAGGAAAGACGAGGGCATGTCCACTGAGATGGACAGTGATACATTTTTGGGTCCCCGGGGTGTTGTGGTTTCTCATTCTCGGACCCTGCGGTGAGGAACAGAAGTGGTGACTCATGTTATCACAATCAAAGTCAAACACTATTCTCTGGCAGCGTCACTGCTCTGCATGGTCTGCCTGCTCTCACCGACTCCTTTAGCTCCACATCATCTCTCCATGGCTTCACGCGCCCTTCACTATGGTGCTATGGAGTCTCTGCATTCAATAGTTTTGTATTCTTGTTTTGACAATGTTCATCTGACAAACAACCAAACAACAAAAAATGAAAAGCAAATCAACATAAGACTCCATTCTTACTGTATCCCTTTTCCTAATAAAGAGCTATAAGGCACAAGAAATGTGTAGTGCAATCCACATCATTAGTCGAGTTATGGTGATTTTCCTGTCAACCAACGCAGAGACATTCTACAGCTGCTAAAATGGTGGCAGGCAGAGAGAAAAAGTGCTTTAATTTGGGTATGAAACAAAGCATTCAAGTTAAGAACCCCATCTGTGCTGCGCATACAGTAACATCTATGCCTTAAACACAGACTTTGCTCACTTCCATCCAGTTTCTGATGCAGCAGCAGACAGCAAGTTAACCTTACAATGAACTAAATTGTTCATTGTGAGCAAAGAACAGCAGCTGTGGTATCTGTTTTGTCAGCTTATGATGGATAATCCTGCTTTATGATGGATGGACCTACTTTCTAAGAGTCAACAAAGGCTGTACACTTAAGTGGCTCGACCACTCAAGTCTCTTCAAAACGTAAGCGAGATGAGTGATCTTTTCAAAATGCCACATTAGAAAATGTAAATTGCAAAAGTCATCTCTCTTTTGTTTCTAGAAAGCTGCTTAGTTTCAATGGTTTCAACAGATCTGAGGTCAAACCAGTCTGGACATTTTTGAAAAGCAGCTGCAGAAAACAAACAAGGCAAATGTCTCATGCTACTCAACCTTACACTGTGGTATTAGCTACAACCCCAGAAGACAAACAGAGCCACCCTGCTTCCAACATACAGAGAAGGATGGATTTTAAATGACATTGCCTAGCAACAGCCTCCTAAGCTTTTGGCAGCTGCTATGTTGGACTGAATACTGATAGATGGAAACATGCACAGACACATGAGTCTATATACACTTACAGAAAAACTAACGCTCATTTAATGGAAACCAGGCAAAGGCCAGGATGACATTCTCATGGTTTAAAATAAAACAGTTTGACATGATCTCGCTGGTTTTATCCAAATAATACGTAATTACCCAATTACTATTGCTGTGAAAATAATATTAAATTTTCTTTAACAGTTATAATTGATGTTACAAATGACCACTGTTAGATTTGAACATAAGGTCTTAATGTATCTGAAAATTAGAAAAATATTGTGATAATATTCAGTACTGGAATGACTGAGGCAGTTATATACAGTTTTCTTTACTGGTCTGTTTATTTTCAGTCATCATAATGTCCTAACTACTGTTCCTGAGTTTCAGAGTCTTGCTTAATAAATCTAGATCAAAGATGAATATATACAACAATTAGAGGCCAAATATTTTACTGAAATGTCAGTAGCTGCATTTCCATTTACCATTGACCATTCCATTGATATAAAAAGGCAGTTTGATATTTTCAAATCTGATTAATGGAAACATACCAATTCTAAAAAACTCTTGTTTTTTGAGAAAAGGTTTTGGCACCAGCATGAGATGCTTTTGTTGGTCATATTGAAATTGGTTTATTTCACAAATGTGCAAGGAAAACACCTTTTCCACATCACACGAGTCACATGATCAATAACAGGACGTTGCCTCTGGCCCCAACCACGACGATGAATGCGACAGAAAGTAGTTGGAGAATCATGTCATTATGTTTTTAAATGACTTAATATGTGAACAAACATATTCACCAGTGATTTTAATTGGTTTTATTTAATGGTTTTTCAACATTAGCGGAATTCTGACAAAGTTTTGCACACATTTGCAATATAAATGTCAGCCAAACATGTTGGTGAATCATATACAGAGATGCTATAACTGGGAGTATAACAGGCTGATTTTGGGTAGTCCATCAGCTATCTGCTCAGGCTCAACCTGCAATCAGCTGACTAAACTGCAGTCTTTAAAACAAGGTGATAGTGCTTTTTTTTTGTTTTTAGATCATTACCGTCTGTTTACGCAACCAAAAACATTATTTTAAATGGTCAAATTTGTCTTGAGATACAGCAAAGTCTTCTTTCTGGCAGGTAAACGGAACAACAGGTGGGGGAGGAGCAACACTGTGTGAATTACAAAAGTAGAAAATTCTGTTCACTATGACACATTCTATTGTTTCTCATTAAATGCACTTTTATTTTAAACCCTTGGAAATGTATGAGTGAGAAATGTATTAATTTTGTTTTATTGTTTTGAAACTATCTACCTTTATTCCATTTTATTTCTCCTACACAGTAGAATTGGATGCTGTAAAGCTTTTATTCATTAAAAGTAAAAAGACAAGACATGTTGAGAAAAATGAATGTTCACAAGGTAATTTAAAGCAGGGGTGTGCTCAGCTAGTCCTCAAAGGTCAGAGTCCTTCAGGTATTAGACATGTCCCTGTTCTGACACAGGAGCTTTAAATGGTTGAATTATCTTTTCAACAGGCTTCAACAGATGTTAGCCATCATTAGATTCAGGTGTGCTGAACCGGGGAAACAAAATACAACATGCAGGACGAAAGCCGTTAAGGACTCACTGGGCACCGCTGATTTAAAACCATGGAATAGAAATGTTATTTTAAAGAAAAAAATTAAGCAATTAAAGTAGCTATTTCTTCTTCTTCTAATCATAATAATCATTATTATGATTATTATTTGCTTAAGTTTAAAAATCATTAATCTATTATCAAATATAAATGCTTACATTGAAAAGTTGTTTCATCCAAAACATTAATTCACATTTTTGATATCACATTACATGTTTTCTACCATTCTAAATGACACTAAAAGCACAGTATTGCACACATTAACTGTAATTAGCCTGCAGTAGTTTTATTAAAGTAAGTCAGTAGATGATTTATAACGGAGAAAGTAAAAGAGCCTTTAAATAATACTATTTGTATTGCTATCTAAGCAATCTAGCCATCTGTGCTAGCTGAGTATGCTATGCTGTGCATCCATCCAAGGAAAGGGTCGCAGAGCTACAACATCTTTTTCACAAACGAGCAGGCTGTGAATGCTCAGCTACTTAGCTAGGCAGATAACCCATTTTACCTGCAAGGGTAAGCTGTTTCTATGTGCAGCACATACACAAGTGTGATTTACAATGCTCTTCCAGAATTTGATTAGTTGGTTTTTACTGAGCATTGTCTTTGTCCAGAAGGTAGATAAAGTTTATTCATAGATTCTAAAGTTATACTGTCACAATATATTGACAGTTTCAGGAAATATGTAAAAAGAAAAAGCAAAAAAACCCCTCCAAAACAAAAACATATTTTTCATAAAAGTTACATATTCCAGCTTTAAATATTGGTGATGTCTTTAAATCTTGACATTGTGTGTCTTATTACTTTATCACGAAACACAAATAAAACTGGTTTGGTTTTGTTATTTTGTGTAGCATGTTTAGTGCAAAGGCACAGACAGAATAGATTAGATGAATCCTTTAACTGAGGAAGGGAGGCTTGTCAGGCGGGGTTAACATTATTCTGTGACTGTCAGACACCGAGCCTGACCTACAGCCTGAATAATTCTACACAAAAATGTGTCCAAATGTGGGCTGTGCAGATGTGCCACATTTCTCCAAGGCTTTTCCTGTCTCTGCACTGATTCGTGAACCTCGGCAAAGACAGCTACGATAATTGAAGGTGGATCGTACAGGACAATAGCAGTTCTGGTCTCTGGGATTTGGCGTCGGCAGGAATCAGCTGCACGGAGCGTACAGTGCATGTGACACGCTGTCATGTAGCATCGGGAGGTACAACAGAAATCACTTAAGTTCAGCTGTCTCCATCTGTGACCTCATTTTGTACTCCAGAAATAGCTTCATCACACCTCTCACTGCTACATGCATACTGGGCTACATGGGATGCTAACACTCCTGCCAGCAAGCCCGTTCGTTTGCAGAGCAGCCTGTTGGAGGGCAAGGTGTGACATTTAAACCCTTCCTTTTATGACGAAGGGGTGGGGGGGCTTATTTTAAAGCCGGACCGGACCATTTCCACATCAAACACTCCGGGGCCAGCAGGATGCGCTTTCTTCCTGAGGGCAACGGATCAATAGCGTATTTGTGTGCGTGCCTGTGACCTCCAGTGAATTTAAAGGATACCTTAGTGCCCTCAAAAAAATGCTAAGCTTACTTTGCGGTACAGAAATATTGGTGCAAAAATCAAGGGAAATCTTTCAATGCTAATGCAGGAAAAAGCATAATTTCACTTGTAAACTGTAGAAGTCCAAAAACAGGAAGTGTTGGAATTAAACTTTCATTGTTTGCAGCTTGAAGTGTCACTGCTTCCACTTAAGTGGCAACTTTGTAGTATCTTAATGTTCAAAACATACAATGGTGTTTATTTTTTGTTTCTGGGACAAATCTGCAAGATACCATCAGCTTGTCGTCTGATATAAAACACAAAAAACTTTTTGTTGCATTTACAAAACACTAATTTTGCTGCCTGTGAGCTGCGAGCAGACTCTGATTGCACACAGGGATAGAGAATTAGGTTAAGGATGGAAACAATGGGCTGGAACAGTGAATCAATTTATAACTGCCATCCAAGCAGCGGCAGAGACTCCCAACAGGGCGTATGCTAACTGTAAACCAAGTATAAAGCAGCCCACATAGCTCCCGCCTGACTCCTCTACTTAGCCTAGTTAATTTACATCATCCCTATTCAAAAAGCTCCTCCTCAATAACAAAATTTATAAGGATAAAATAAAAAAAACAGTTCCTCTAGGTTTTTTTTTTGATACACAGACATGTTTTTGTCCTATTTCTTGTAATTGACCATTTATCTACCTTCTGGACAAAGACAATGCTTTTATGTTGAAATCCTTATATAAATGCGTGTGGTAAAATTGATGTGAAAAAGCGACCAATTTAAAGGTTTCACTTTTCATTAGCTATGTGCCCACTGTTCCTCCTGTAGAAGACTGATAAGCTGATTTTAATAAAATAAATACTGTAGCCTGAAACCCCAGGAAAGAAGAAATATTGATAGTTTCTAACATCTGAGAGCAGAGGCTACTTCTAAAATGTTCAGTTAATACCAAGAAAAACAAATGTTATTGGTGTACGAACATTAAACAATAACATCATAACATGTTGGTTTGTTGGACAACAGGGTTTCCACCAGCGTATATAAGCCTGGCGGGTCACCAGGCTTTACTTGTGCCCCCACCAGAATAAGCATTGCTTGTTTATCATTATTTTTTTTATTTTTATATATAGACCAGTAACAGTGATAGCAAAAATGGGTTAGAGAGTTTCTTTAGTAAGAAGCATAATGGCAACATAGTATGGTCAGTATAGGGAAATTGAGGTCAAGTATAACTTTTTATTCACCGGATTGCTGTAACAACTGCCTGTCTTTACCCGTCTACACCATAAAACCCTAAGCCAACAAAGTGACAAGTCATGAATATATTTTGAACACTTTAATTAGGATGAAATAACTGAAGTGCAAAACATTTATCAATGGCTTAGCATGTTTTCTGGAGGAAACTCTGGACTGTGGTGGGAAAGAAAACATTTTTCAGCATATTGAAGACTTTGCAGAAAGACGTGTTCAAATTAGAAGTTTTGTTGGTTTTAGGGATGGTTAAAACATTGAAGTCATTGCTGGTTGTATTTCTTTTCCGTCATTGTGTTAACATTACTAAACTGTTTTCTTGTATTGAACAGCTCACACTTACAATTATCAGTATCTTACTATGTTCTATAAGCAGCTCCCTGTTCCTACTTACAATTCCTATGAAGGTGAGGGTGAATTTTGGGTTTACACACCACTCGGGCATGTTGGCTTGTCGTCTGTTGAACAAAAATTGATGCTACGTAATGTGTTGGTGTTGGACTTTATATTTAATCAATTTTAAAACTGGTAAGGACTATATTTGCATTTCTTTAAACCCTAGCACATTATATTGCAGTACTCTAGCTTCTATTCATATCGTCACTGAATATCAACTCTAAATATGTTCTAGTTGGAGGCATAAATGTTATGGAATGACTGATTCAGCAACACATCAGAGCATATGTGATTGTAACATCCGAGGTGAGGCTTTATTTACCTCTGTTTTCATTCTTCAATTCAACATCTGTCTTGTCGACATAATGAAATAAAGAGTCTTCCCTTCTGTTTTTTTGCATGCACAGACCCCCTCATTCTATCCCTAAGAGGCCTTTAAAGCCTTAACAGGAAAGATTTAATTAGTTTTTAAAATAAATGGGTGAGAATAAAAGTCATTATGGCTATGCTGAATGGCGGTGTTGTTTGAAAAGGGAGCATCTCTGGTGGCTTTTGTTGGAAGACTAAGGTTTGCCTGTACATTGGGGAGTAGGGGATAAAAAAAGCAAATGTATGTCCAAAAGCTGATTGCTTAGCAAGTTTGTCAAGTAGTTGATGGATTGGATTGGTAACCTATGAACTGTTTTTGACAGATACAGGTTGCGTCTGCTCAGGGGAATGACAAGGAGAACACAGACTTATGAGTTATTCCTACGATAAATGAAAAGTGATACATCTGAATTGAACTAGGACCTGGAGTCTTTGACAGCTTGCTTAATATGTCTGCCTCCTCACAAAGAGGAGGCAGACATAATTTTCAGCCTCATTTTTAGTATTAGCATTTGGTAACAGGTTAAATTGACAAATAATGCAGTATTTTAATTCCACAGTAGAGAAAGCCATATAGTTTCAATAAGTAGGTATAGGGAAAAAAATATTGGTATTGGTTATCGGCCAAATGAGTTTTAGTATACTGGCAAATCGGATATTGACCAAAAATTTAATATTGTGCATCCCTAACCTAAACCAATAGTTTTCACACATTGTGCTACTTGGTGAAAAATATTTCGAGCAAAGAAGCCAAATTAACTAGACACAATGTTTTTTTTTTCGTATTATTGAATCAATTGCAAGTTTTCAAATTTTTCCACTAAAGATCAAAAACTATGTTGTGGAATCACCAGTTCTTCTGTCCTTTATGTCTATTAATGATGAAAACGGCTCTGCTTTAAAAACAAACGACGTTGGTAAAACTGAAGCATTGCCGACCCAAAAGACACTTTAGGACAACCTTTAAAAGCACCATTTTATGGACATGCGAGTAAAAATGAATCCCAATTGGTTACAAAAAAATGTGTGTGAAGCAGCTTTTTTTGAGGGGGTGAGGGGGCAATGCATTTCAGAAGTTCTGAACATTTGTACCTATTACCAGCAGCACACTTCATTCTACTTGTACTTAAAACTCATGGTCACAGATACATAAAGTACATCTAGGCACCATCTGCATACATATGTATAATTGGACAAATAATTATTCTGAGCAGACAGAAATGAAGATACCAGAAATGAATATGGAAAGAAAAGATTTGTGAATTTTCAGACTTTTTTCTGAATCATAAAGCTAGTAGAGGAAATAATTTGGTAGGCACGTCTCAATAGAAAATTGACTTTTATTAACTGATCTCAGCTAAACACAAGCAATACATGTCGTCTCTCAAGTTCTCCTTCTCATTTCTTCTGCATTATTCTTCCTTTGTCATCCTATCTAATTCTTTTTAACAGCATTAATTGATCCATTGTATGGTTGAGTCTTCAACCATACAATTTATAAATGGTACTGATTTATTATCACCATTGTCACCTGTTTATTGTCATTTTGAATTCTTTACATGCTGATGATAATGTCAGTGTCATTCAGTTCACCATCTCTGCTGACTCACACGGTATTCATTCATTAATGAGTGAATGGTGTTAATGAGTGAATGGTGGCAGTACTTCTGTATCTTGTATTACAATCCGTAATAAATGAATAATAATAATAATAAAAAAAAGTTTTTTTCCATCATCACGGCCTGAGTCCATTGGAAAAACACTGCAGTAAAGAAGAAACTTAACTATGGATTTCTGTTATTGCACTGCATTGATTGCATATTTAATAAACTTCATTCGAACAATGTCGTGCTAGTATTAATTAGTTCATCGACTATCATTGTGATTCTAAGGCCAAATTAATATCGACACCAGGCAACAACTGTGGAAAACATAAAACTTTAACGTCTAGATAGGGTGCTGTGCATCATGGCCTGTTCCAGCCACAAACGTACAGACTTTATTTTCCTTTGGATGGAATCAAACGTAATGGCGAAGTGGAAGGAAAATCGGAATTTGTTTCTCAATAAGAAATTTGTACTGTGAATTTCAGTAGGTAATTTATAGAACCACTGTTAGCTGCCATTCCAAGGTATTTTGGATTCGGTCTGTCTCTGAATTTTTCCCCTCTGTACTATGCTGTGAATAGCTCAGGCTCAGTCTGACTGGATGAAATGTGTCTATAAACATCCAATTTTAACTCTCAATAGCATTTACATCTGGACTTCAATCAGGTAACTCAAAGAATTGCATTTGTCTTGATCTGAAGCTGCAGTTGTAGCATTAGCTGCATGTTAGGGGGTTGCTGACATACTTGCTGAAGATGAACCTCCAGTCTGAACTTTAATCATCAACAGGTTTCCTTCTACTCTTGCCTTTTACTTAACTCCATCTGTGTCCTCGTTCCCTATCCTTCCAGCCTTGACGTTTCCTTTTTAATCAAAAATCGTAATGAAACCGCAATTACTCTGGGTCTTGAAAAGCTGAAAGCTGTCCGGATGACGATCTGACTGTTTTCATTTGCTGGAGTGTTATAAGCCGATATGCACGTAAGACACATGCGAACACGTAATTATATCCACGTCACTTGAGGCAGATCAGACTTTCAAACTGCCCTTTAATCAGTGTGTGGTGAAATGCAGAGAAGTAAGAAAGAAAAAAAACATGATTGGAGCTGAGGATAATCCCATTCTACGAGGGCTGCTGACTGACGTATACGATCGTATATCACACACACAGATGCACACAAGCAGTTTAAGCGTGACCTGTAGTCTGTAGTTGATGTGGTGTAATATTTACCAATGTTCCCCCAACAGCGCTGGAGCGGCAGCTGGTAGAGACTTCTGCCCAATCACACATCAAACTCCAGCCGTACCTTTGACACTTGTCAAAGGGTTTTGTTGTTAATATAGAGACAGACGGTTGCATAATGCATGCAACATGATGCGACTGTCCTCTGCCTGTCTGGTAACACTGCTCTGTCACATTCACTCAGGGGTGTAACGCAGTTAATGGGTACCAGCTAAAAGTATCTGGAGTTAACAGTGAGTATTTTTAATTTTCTGGAGAATATTCCTGAATATGGAGCTGCTTGTGTGTCTGCTGCTCAAATTAAAGGAGGTTGACTCTCTTTGTCAAGTGTTGTCACTTACTTAATATGATGATGGAAGTTTATAAAGTACATGAAAAAAGTTATTGCTCACGGTGGTAGCATGTTGGAGTAGCTCTGTTAAGTTGATTTTGTTCAGTGATTTATAAACTGACAATATTTTAGGGTTTTTTTCACACCTGATAGTCCAGTAGACTCGGTTTGGGAACCAAAATTACATTTGTTACAAATTTCAGCTGCTGTGGTTCACATTCTCACTGCGCTGTGTTCAACCGATCTGAAGTATTTGTTGAAACCCGTTTCCCCCCTCGCCTGTGGTGGCACTGCACCAAGAACCACTGAAGGAATATACACAAAAACCACTGAATAAGACCTGAGCGCAACTTCCTTCTTCACAAAATATAAACCAAAAAGGAGTGTCAGTTGCCCACTTAAGTGGCCACGCTACAACATCTACACAGTCAAGAACTGTTTTATCCATAGGAATCTTCTGAAACATTCTTGAACTGATAAAATTATGAAAGAGAAATAGCAGAATAAAAAAATATCTACTTTTATAGCGCTTTACCTCTCAGTGTGTGTGTCAATGTCTCTTTCATTATGCTGCTTCACTCGTCCCCAGCGTCCCACAGTGCTTGTTTTTCTGCAAACAGAAACATCTACAAGGCTTCCTCTCACCAGCCATGTACTATTTGTTGTGATGATCATCTGTTTGAGCATGTTTGCCTGCATGTGCAAGACTCAGCAAGACAGGCAGAGAGAGAGTCACCGTCTGTTCTGTGACCTGGATATAACGCGGATCCTCAGGACACGAGTCGTATAGAGCTTTCGCTGAAACGCATCGATACTGACACGAATATACAGATTCACCCACATCTTTAGTCTGCCCTTTCATTCTTAATGAGCCTTAACTGAACCTCTCCTAGTAATAGAGGTGATCTATTACTATACAAAAAAAAACTGTCATTAGTTCAGTGCCTCCTCATAAAAACTATTCATATCCCCTGAGACTTTTCGCATTTTTTTTTATATTGCAACCATAAATCTCTGTATATTTTACAGAGATTTTCAGTGAGTCGCTAACACAAAGTGGCTCGTAATTTTGACAAAGAAAAGGATTACATGGTTTCCAAACTGACTTGGAATTAAACTGTAAATAAAACCCAGTGCGCCTTTACAAGTCATCATCCTTTCCAAATATAGTCCACTTGTCTTATATAATCTCAGTGTAAGAGTTGCTATGAGGCTTGTTAAGCTCTCAACGCTTTCACAGTCTTCACAGGTTTTGAAAAGACATGGAGTTCACACTTTCAGGCTGGTTTCTGCAGATTTTGGATTCATGACGGAAAAAGTGGGGATCACTGACTTTTGGTCGAAGCCACTAAAGCCAACCTAACACATCGAAAGCGACAGTGCAAAGGTTTTACAAGCACACCATAGGCAGCGGTAATGCAAGATTTAATTCTATTTTCATGTCATAAAATAGAGCCATGACACTTGAAATACTTTTGGTTTATCTCACAAGCTGATTGTGTTTCTTTATGCTATATTCCTGTTGAAAATGTGGAACATTTTTGAGGATTTTGAAGGTTTTGAACTGATGTGTGCATTTAACCTTATTCTAAATGTTCTTTCCATCTTGATAGACAAGTAATATAATGCTTAGACTATATTTTTTAAGCAAAAATGTAACATTTATATTAGTTTGATTTCAACTGGGGGGAAAAAACATTTAGAAAATTATATTAAGCCCCAACTGAAATACTTTATTACACAAATTAATCAAATTTGTTAATTTAAGAGCATTTTCCTCGTATGGATTATTTTAGTATCGCTATTCATTATTTATTCCAGTTTATTCTTCAGTGACTGTTTTTCTCCTTTGTGTGATTTAGTTTCTTTTTCATCACCGTGCAACTGCAATTAAGTGATAGCTCGTTTAATCCAAACTGTTATTTAGCTTTTTCTTTTATTTATTCCTAATGTCGGAAATTAACAAGGCAAGAATCTGTTCTAGAGTTGATTTTCTTTTGTCCCAGATGGTACGTATGCTATCAAACCTTTAAATAAACTGTATTAAATCTTAGACGGAAACAAGGGAAAAAACAATAACCTTAAAATGCTTTTTTTTTTTCTTCATAGCACCAAAAAGTTTTAAGTTTTTAAACTTAAACTTTAAGAAAAAACATAACTGAGCAGCACTGGAAGGTGACCTACACACTCCTCGACAACATTTCAGTTTTGGTTTAATTTATTCCACTCACTGCGTCCATTCGCTCATTGTTCTATTGTTTCCAGTAGATTACTTTCATCTCAAACCCTCTGCTTTTCTGCTATAAACAGTTAAATCAGTATTCATTTTTTGCTGAAAGGTGAAGTGAACTGGCAGGACTTTTATCTGAAATGAGCTATAAATAACTAATTGAGAGGATAAAAAGAAAGCTGTAATGTAGTGGAGGAGTGAAAGACGGAGAAACAAAGACGAAGGAGAGGGACTTAAAATAGATCAGTTATGGGTGGTCCAAATATTTGGTTAGCTGAAAGCCTCTTGGCAGAAAAAGGAGAGGGAAAAAAAAAACAATCAAAGACAGAGCAAAGCTTTATTGCATGTTGAGCGTCAAAGTGAGAATAAAACAGATATTTTTCCAGCAGAGAAAAAACCACATCAGATCACCTGATGAAACTATATAAACATTCTATGTTTGTGAACGGCAATCATTGTTGTGAGTGAAAAGTGTGGAACGTGACTTAATAGTGTTTTTTTAGTTTGAGGGGAAGCATCTAGAACTATGCCTCAATCTAAGAATTTATCCTTTTATACTACTGAACATTAACACATTCAGAAAGCATCTTGAAAGACATTTAAAGTCAACAGCAGCTTGCTAAATGGCAAGAGTTTTAAGGGGCTTCACACATATGCAGTAAATAAAACGACCAGGATGGAGAGGTTGATGTTTATGAGCTCATTACAGAGGTAAGAATCCATAAATGGCCGTCACACCTAAACTGATTTATTTTCATGTTGCCACGTAAAAATATGGCTAAACTGCTTTGATCCAAAAGGAACATCTTGTGTTGAGTTCCAACCAAGATTGTCACACATACATGATGAATTTGATAACATGTATATGTTATTACACATGTACATTGTGCTGATTGTCCTCTATCTGGCAAAGTGAATATATTTTGCCATGCCCACATAAATACAACATGTGAGAGTGCTGTAGTGACGTAGGGGTTAAGCCCAACCCACATATGGAGGGCTTAGTCTTCGACGTCTGTCGCAGGTTCGATTCCTGACCTGGTGACCTTTGCCACATGTCTTGCCCCTTCTCTCATTACCCACTTTCCTGTCTATTCGCCATCAAATAAAGGTCACTACAGCCAATAAAACCTTTAAGAAATAGAAAAAGCAACAAAGTCTTATTTGTAAAAAAGAAGACTTTGTTGCTGTTGGCAAAGAACAACAGCCACGCCTCTTAATAAAAATAAAAAAACACACACATATACACAAAAAAAATCCAAATTTCAATACCAAACATCACACGCAAAGTCCAATGTCTGGCCCATTTTCCCAAAATGGCCGACTTTCTGATTCATTTCCAGGACAATACTTTGCATCAAACTGCACAGCACTACATGTACATTTTATTGTTAGCTCTTTGTGAAACTGGTCTAATGTGCTGAACATCAGGGGGCGTTGTGGTGGCATTTCTTTGAAAGCATGTTCACAAGCTTTCAATCAAAACCCTTTTTGCAGGTTAAACATGTAAATTTTTTGAACACTGCAAACTACAACTAAATTTGATGATCAGTTCACCAATTTTAATGGGTTTGTGCATCGTGTTTTGTGGGCAGGGCTAATAAATGAGAATGTGATGCATTATTATGCAAACAGAGATAAAATTTATCAATGTAAAATATGCTGATTGGGGATCTTATAGCTACTATAGATTCCTTTCATAAAAAATATATTTGTTACACATTTGTTAAAACTGTCTACAGTGAAAGTGTAACAATTTGAGAAAACAAAATCAAGCACGTTCACTTCCTCTCAATGCTCCTATTTCTATCTGTAGAAATATAATGTTCTTGGTCAGAAACAACCAATAACAGCGAGGTCGAAGATCTTAAAACAGTCAATCAAACCTGTGTATTTGCTGCTCAATGTGCTAAAGATGGAGAAGCAGCTAACAGTTATTAGAACGCCGTCATTTGTGGACATGCTAACTAGCATTAGCATTTACAAAAGTCTCCTCTGTGAGAAAGAAGCTGTAGCACAGCAGAGAACAAGGGTTAGGTTGAGAGCACCTCATACACACGCTTTATTGACAGTGCTAAGACCCTCCTCCTGGCTCTGACTGGTTGTTTCTGACTAGGAGCGGCATATTTCTGCAAATGGCAGTTGTACCACAAAGAAGAGCTGGATTTTTTAAATAAATTATTGGTCTCATATTATACTGCCATGACACAGCGAAAGTTATAATACATAAAAACAATTTTTATAAAAGCTACTTACTGTAGCTTTAAGAAAATAATCTATTATAAAGCTTCACTCCTGCATGTACAACAAACAGACCTCCTGTCCTTTCTTTAAAATTTGATGTTGTAAAACCCAATGATATAGATAAACAAAGATTGCATTCAAAGCTTTGCAATGAAGCCACTTCAAGCACAAGATTTCAAAGCTCAGGCTTAAAATGAGAATCAAATGGAAAAAAGGAAATAGAAAAATAAAGAGGCTATAGCTGGTAAGGATAAGAGCGAGTGAGATGGAACTCCTCTTCAAACACAAAAAGTTAAGCTCAACACGACTTACTGGTGATTATATAGTGCCTGCATTAGAAACTGGGGTTCAGAGGTATTTGTCTTTAGCTGCGGCTCAACTTTCCCGTCTCTAGTGTAATAAGCACAAGCAGGCACACTCTCTATTACTCTCTCTTACACGGAAATCAGTATGCATGGACAATCACGGCTCTGACCCCTGCAACTATCTTATCTTCATCTCTGAGGACAGATAATCCACATAAGTCCTTCAACAAATACATACATCCCATTCCTGATGCGCATGGCACTCTTGCACCAGAACGCAGCACAGGAATTCTTTAAAGGGCCGGCTTATCGGGCGCAATGCTGAGAAAAGTCGCCGAACAAGTTCACCTTAGCTGTCTGTTCTCCTACTTTTCTGTTCAGATTAAATTGAGTGAAATTGCTTTTTGCTCCCAAGCCTGCGATTGGGGTTTGATCACCGAGCAATCTGTGGAATTAAGTCTCTTGTTTGCAAATGCACCAATGTGACAACTTTGCTTGTAAGTAATTTCCTGCTAAAATCAACAGGAAATAGAACTGGGGTCGAGTACATTAATTTCATAGTAATCAATGCAATACATTTAGCCTAAACTGGATGATTTTTGTGAAAATAAAATAAAAACAGAAACATTTGTAATTTGCGGAAGCCTTAGCAATTTGCATAAGCTCCTTAAGTATGTTTTTGGATTTATTAAGCTCTGATCCGTGGCGTTTTGTGTTCCCAGTTTGCAGTAGCTAAAATTGTCTTGTCAAAGGGTGAAATATTTCATGGCGAATTTAAATGATAAGGAATTAGACGACGTACATCAAAATGAGGATGATTTGGATTTGTGTGGAAAGCTATGCAAGCTGACCTGGGCCTAAGTGAAAAACTACATGTCTGGGTTGCTACAAATTTTTAATTTCAAGATTCCCCCTTTCCAGACTCGACTTTATAGGTTTTCTTTCTGCATTTTCTTTTATCATCATGAGAAGTAGAGGACAAAGGATTCGCCTTAAACAATTATTACCCTGTGCATGACAGGGTCACACTGACCTCGCATGCAGTTTTAGGTATTAAAGCAAGAAGATCAAAACAGCATCTCACTTTGATGTTTGAGTAAGCCACACCAAAACCTTAATTTTTCTAACTGTTAGATAACTTAAGTGTACTTAAGCTCAAGGTGACAAACTGATGGCCATTCATTCACCATCATGGTTTTTAAATGGAGTGTTTCAACAGCCTGAACGTCTTTATTAGCATACACAATATTTTCTCAAAGTCTTCAAGTTTCACTTGTCGGTAGTTTCTCCATTTGTGGATAAAGGTTCTCACTATGGTTCAAATGACTCAAAAGCATTAGAAATGGTTACGTAACAAGATCCAGACTAACTGTTGATAGTTTGGTTTGGTTTCTCATCTGTTTTTCTCAGTTCTTAGGCATCATGTGTTGCTTCTTTAGATCTTTTTGTCTACTTTGTGTTGTCAAACTGTTTCTATCTCTTGGATAGTTTTTCTTTCCCCTTTAATAAATGAGTTGAAAATATGTGAAAATTATTTTATGATGTTAAATGGTTAAACACAACTAAAAAGAAAAATCAGTACAAATGTCAAAGCTGATAGACAATGCCGTAAAAAATTCTATTTGTAAAGAATCACCATCACAAAACTCAAATTAGTTTGGACTTAAAATAAAAAAAATCACCAGAAAACTGGGAACTTTGATAGGTTTTCTCTTCTGACCTGCCACTGGTGTTGCGGAGGATCACTAGGGCATCAGGGAAGCCGTCCAGGTTGTAGTCACCGAGATGCAGGATCAGAGGATAGTTGGTATTTCCTGGTACAAAGCCCCAAACGGTGTCCCTTTGCTTGAAATCAAACAGGATTGGCACCCACTAGAAAAACAAAAACATACAGACAATTTAATATCTTGATGAGTCTTTCAAATGAGATTTGGATCTAACATATACATAAAAACAATCATAATATTGGGATAATGTGAACTTTATGATTTTTAATCTCACACTTTTAACTTTTCAACTCCAAGTGGCTGTGTTGTAATCCTTGCTCTGTGCTTTTTGTTGACAATCACCAAGTAATCATACAGGTAAAACAATTATTAATTATCTAGATATTTTTGATCACTTTCATTTCAATAAGGCTCTGCAAAGTGACTTGTGAAAGTTAAACAATCAGTTAAAGGGGCAGTATTGTGTGGTTTATAATTTTATAGCACAAGCAAGAAACTGTGTTACCTTCAGTTGTTAATGCAAAAATCATTAAACAACAGCTAATTGAAACTGTGCCTCTGTCTCTTTAAGAAACTCCTACTCTTTCTAAAACTCAGTCTACGGGAAGTCATCACAACTTTCTGTTGTGGCTCCTCTATTAACCCTTTCACAATGATTTTACCAACAAATTAGCATGGTTATTTATTTTTTGCAAATTGTTTACACAAAAAGTATAGTACATATTTCATGTCAATAGACAATTCATAAAGTACTTCTAATTGAGAAACTGTAGAAAAGCATAAGTGCATCACGTTGAAGTGAATGGGATGATTTGCTTGTTGCTAATAACTGAAAATATTAAAATACAAGACAACAGAAAAATAAATTATGGATATTATGATCTCTTATAAGAAATACCTCAACAAATCTTGTTCCTTGGTCAAAAGCCAAAAAAAATCTATTCATTTCAACTTAAAGAGCAATATAGACTCAACAAAATAATAAAAAAAAGTTTTATTTGCTCTACTCTAGTAAAAATGCATTTTCATCACTGCATTCTGTTTGTATGCAGTAATCTCAAAGAGACACAGAAGCAAGAAGCTACAAATGTGAACTATTCATGAATGTTAAACAGGGAAAGCAGGTGCAGGAGAGTCACCAGAGACACTCAGCAGAACTGCCACTAACAGCTCTTAATAAGATACCATCAAGGGAAGGAAATGTAAAAATAAAAAAAAAACTCAACAAAGAGAATGATGTCACCCTGCAGGGCTCATAATTACATCTGTGTAAACTGCAAAGATGCAGCTACAGATGGAGAATTGTCCTGTTTATAGGGCAGCGAGGAAACAGGTGGAGTAATGTTAATCCAAATGTCAGCAGATTGTCATCGTTGAGTCATCAGCCTTTTCCAATGGTGCAAATTGGGGGACCTAATTATTAATATTCATGCTGAAATAAAGCCTTAAAATATGATTTAATTAAAACTTCTAATAAAAATATTCATAAAAATTGAGCCATCACTTTTACATTTTCTACATTTTTATTTCTCGATTTCTGTTCCATAATGCATTATGACAGTGCCCTAAAAATGACTTTTTTTTGCACTATTTTTCCAGGTGACAAATTATGCTCTTAGTTGGGGTGTAATGGTACATATACAAATGCTGAATCATAACAGTAAACATTCACAAGTAGATGCATTCAGGTGACAGAACATATCACAGTGATAACAGCTTTCACCCAGGAGAGCCTCGACTGAAAATGAAAACAAAGACACTTTCTAAGCCTGTCAAAAGTAAAAAGTATTTACATTCTCTCTCATATTAATTCTCTCTTACTTAGGAAATAGACAATGATTTTAAAACAGGCACATTTTATAGAAATCAATCAAGTTTATCACTATTCAGCAACAAAGCAGTTCAAAGTGCTTTGCATCATAAAAACACAAAAAAGTCAAAAAGATATTCAATAGTCAACAATTGAGAAACAAGTAAACATTAGATTTTGCTGAGGGCTTTGTCAAAATCATTGATGTCAATCAAATATCTGGAGTAAATGTTAATTTGTTTAATTTGTTTTTCAGGTTGATTTTTTTCTAAACCCAATATTAAGTATTTCTGGATTCTTCTCTGGTTGTTCCAAACTGAGATCTCCAAACCAAAACCAAGGTACACGGCAAAGAGTACTGCTGCACCGACACAATGCATCTTCGATTCACTGCTGAGTCATTACTCTTTTCATTAAAGTTACAATCTCATAAAAACAAGGCCTAGTTTTGCTTAAAATCATTGAATAGCATATTTATTAGCCCTCAAAGACAGTTACTTTAGAGCCATAATTGGAGGTGCAATTGAGCTATAGAGGAATGAACAAGTCACTTCCAAGCTGGATATTTTTTCTAGATGGAACTCTAATGAAATGCTGCTCTGTCAGGCTCTCATTAAGTGACCACTGAGTAATGCTGCAATGTGGTTTAAAGAGCTGCCTGTATGCCAGATGAACATAATGCTCAGCAATGATTACTGCTATAGCAGATAGAAGTGCTTGAGCTGACCGTGCTGCAGATGCTGCCAGAGAGAAGAAAAGAGCGAGTGGGAGAGCTTTCAGGTTGCTGCCAGTCTATTTGTTGGCAGAAGATGCAATGCTCATTCCGGATGGACATATTATTACGGTTTCTCCCACGCATATTCATAAATTTCCGAAGGTAAATCAATTAAAACTGGCAGTGAAAACGAGAAGATGCCAGTTATTTTTATGTCGCAGTTCAGGCCGACTGATTCAAAGCAGTAACGAGAAGATGGAAGAGGAAAAAAAACGAGTGAAAAAAGATGGATGCGTATTAAGCTTCCAATAAATATATGGCTCCATTCCAGTTGTTGACTTAACTGGAAGCTCAGCTGATAGTGACACATTACCTTCATAATGCAAATTAGAATTATTTGGATTATGTGTCCACTAAGGAAATGGGAGTACTTTTCTCTGCTCTAACATCGAGTATAAACGTTAACATACAAGGTCAAGAAGAAAAAGCCCTATGATTTAAAGACTGAACACAAAAGAAAATGATAAAAGATCTGATTCCCAGCATGCCAAAAGTAATACAACTGAGATACACAACAGCACACATCATGCTCACAGAAAACCAACAGAAAACTGAGCTAATCAAGAGAAATCTGGTAAAATGATAAAAACCTTATAACCTTTTAGTGCTACTTTTAGTAGAAATACCTTGAAGTAACAGCTGACATAACCGACACACACAGAGAGGTGAAAGATAAATTAATTCACAAATGAACTTAATGTATTTTAATGACAGGAAGTAACTACAGAGCATTTGAAAAAAGGACATGGAAATGCACAGAAAACTAAGAAACTCACTGAAATCTGTCAGATTTAGGAAAGCATTCCTGCTGCTATGTGTAAATCAATATCAGTTTTTGGTGCAACTTAATTAGTGTTTATGACGGTTGTGGAGGAATCTTATCCCACCTTCTTTGCTTCAGAACATCAGCTTTAGGAGGCGGTAGAAATTAATCTGAACAGACACAGCTCTAAAGAGATTCTTAGCAATTTATATAAAGATTACATTAAATGTTGTCATTTACAGGTAAATCAGTTTTAAGTACTTCTGACACCTTACCTTTGCTATAAAACAGAATAATCCTTCTTGTAATAAACAATTAAAAAATCATGTTCTTGAATGTGTTGATATTAATTAAATACATAAGATTTTAACATGTTAAAAGTTTTGATGTAATTAGCTTTTTTAATGCAGAGTTTCTGGTATGGCTATAAATCTGATTCAGAAGCAGCATCTGCAAACAACAAGCCTAAAACAGCATCTTAATGCTGGACATGTAGCAGCAGCAGAGACGTCCCCAACACTAATGTCTGTTTTCTCAGTCCACATTTGTAAAGAAGGAATGTTTTTGTTGTTTTTTCCGAAGAACTTCCATGAATGATTAGGGCTTTCTGAGAACACTTCACAGTTTGCATTAATCTCATGATTGAATAACCAATATAGACACACAAACAATTATTAGCTGATGGGCTCATATGTCTACCTGTCCAAAAATTTAGCACCAAAAAGACTTTTCAGATTGAAAACATTGTTTTTGATTAAAATGTGACTAACTGTAAGGAATTACAGACCATACATTTCACTCAAAGAAAAGCTTTGTTATCTATGTGCAACTGCACCTAATTTTAAAAGTTGACTTTAATATGTCCATATGTCTAAAATTTTATCAGGACCTATTGTGTTGAATTTGTTTTTTTTTTCCCACAAAAGTCCTAAAGGCAAAAAATACATCAGGCCATAGCTTTACCTTGGAGTCCTTTGGTCTGCTCTCACTTGTGTTATGACATTCCCTCTCAGGGGAACATGAGGCCTGTGCCGGCCAGGCCTTATCAGCAGACCACTGTGCCGATGTAGGCCCTGAGGCAATCAGGGTACTATCTGTTTCTTTTTTCCCCCTCAACACTGATTAGAAGAGGAGAGAGGAAAAGCCCAGAGAATATCAACCAGATCTAGTCAATACTGCAGAAAATGTACACACACACATGCACATGCACACCAACTGAGCATTTAACATGTATCAGGGTGAGAGGGCTTCATTTGAAGGTACTAAAGCATTAAAGCTGTCGATTGATTAAATTAGAGATGGCATTTTGCTCTCTGGGTAAATATCCATGACCTTTGCTGTAATGGTTGGAAGGACAGCAAGGTATATGGAGAAAATTGATAAAACTAAGAATGAAAAAGATGAAAGATCAGAAATTAAAGATGATAAAGATCAAAACTTTATAGACACGTGTTAATCAAGCATAAAATTATGACCTCCAGCATCGATTGGACCGAAGTCAAACTGCTGTTTCCATACAGATCCTTCACTGTCCACAAAACATCCCAAGGTGTTTGGTCATGTTTGGTTTACAGCAGTAAAAAATACAATAATGGTGCAGAAGAATGACCATTACGATTTCACAAGTTCAGAGGAGGAGGAAATAATAATTGGCAGAGTCAAAAATCTAATTTTAGTTTTGGACAGTATCAAGAAAACAAACAAAAAGAGAACGGAAGGCATTGGTGAAATCTTTGGCTGCTGCATCGGCTCAAAACTGAGCAGAGGGAGTTTAATAATTCAGCTCTCAGAAAATCCGCTGTTCTGATTGTCAGTGCTACCTGACGATGTGCCATACCTAGCACTGAGTCAAAACCGCATCTCATGGGAGTTGAGTATGTTCTGGAATGCGTTGATATTAATTAAATACATACAATTTTAACATGTTAAAATCTTATGTATTAACCCCATAAATAGACACACCATGCAATTCAGACCAATCACACAACAGGTTTGCATGTATAGAGTGACAAGTTCACCAGGAAGGTTGTGAAAAGAAGGAATGGATGACATGAGGCAGAAAACAGAATGATGTGATTGTCATCACGCGAAAAAGACTGATTTCATCAGTGCAGGTCAACCAATCTTAACAGTGTGGTAGTCATCCAGTGAGATACAGACTCTATGAGACTCTCATTGTGTCCTGTAAGTTGGGAGGTTGCGTTTTCATGAACTGGACTCACCTATCCAGTACATTCCACAGATGCCTGGGTGGAATAAGGTCTGAGATGGATTGTGTATTATATCACCTTTCAAGCAAAAACAGCAATAACTCCTTCTGAAATATGAGCAATGGCAGCTTGTTGAAACGAATCACATGGTCCAGCCTACGCTCCCTACGTGCATCAATGATCCATCAATGATTATCACCAGTGACTCTGTCACCAGTGCTCCATTCCTCTGTCCTTGGACTTCTTTTGATTGATAATTCTTACTACCTAACCGGAACACAAATCCACAAGAGCTGCAGTTTTGGAGCTACTCTGATCCAGGAGTCTAGCCATCACAGTTTGGGTCTTGTCAAATTCACTGAAATGCTTGTCCCTGTATCCTGCATCTTGCACGTCACATTTCAGGACAACATGTTCTCTTGCTGTCTGATATTTCCTGCCTACATACACGTACCATGACACTGACATTCGCTTATCCATGCAGGGGGGAGGAGGAAATGCTGTGGCGAGAGGTGGGGGGTAATTTGTTGTACGCACATTACCTGTCGGTGGTCATAATTAAAATCAGAACTCAGGATGTGAAGGGTTCCTCATATATATATATATATATATATATATATATATATATATATATATATATATATAAACTGAGGCACTTGAAGATTACCTACTGACACTGATTTCTTATCATAATTTGTGAGACCTTCTGGCAGAACAAAGGCAGATGATGAAAAGGCCATTGGCAGAAGGAGATAACAGCGCAACAGCGTAAGTAGAAAGCCATAAGATACGGTCTTTGCAATTGAACAGAAGGCAGGAAGTAATTTAGGACATTTTCCCCCAAAGCAGAATGACAATGTTTGCCCTGAGTTTTGTTTTTATTAGCCTGCAGATCTGTGTTGTGAATTTAAAGCAAATCATATCGGGCCTTGCACGTACAACTCAAAAGTTTCTAAGGTGAGCTAAAATAGCCAGCTTGGAAGCGGAACACTTGAAACAAATTATGCAGCAGTTGCTGGCATTTAATCAACAACCAAAGCAAAATATCTGCAGAATGTCAAGTGAATATCTTTTTAGGATAATCAGTTGTTTAAGAATCTCTAGTTCAAACGTAGCTTTTGCGTCTCAGTAATTCAGACTTTTGCTGGATCAAATGTCAACAATATTGACTTGAAATTGCTTGTAAGCATGTGTGTGTGCTACGAGTGGGTGAGAAGGAGTATGCAAACGCGTTAGTGGAGAAATCAAAATGACCTAGTTAATGGAGATGAAGACGATGATGGGATTTACGCTCGTGAGGTAATCTGATACCTTTAATGGCGAAGGGAGAAGGATTCTGCATATAAATGAGTTTTTATCTACCAGCAGGAAAACTCTGTGCACTAATGACTTTCCGTGTGAATCTGTGTGCGCCGACATGCGCGCATCACACACTGAAACGTACGGCACGCATGTAGGAACACATGAAAACCCAAGACAAAAAAAGCCTATTAATGTAGAAAACATAAATAAATAAAAGATAGCTTCCCCGACTTTGCTGATGACTAAACTGAAAAAAAGCGACAGCATGCTCGCAGACTCCCATTGATTCACTTTGACGGAGAGAGCTGCCGCTTCATTAGGCCAAGAAATTAAAATGTGGGTGGCCTGTGGTGTAGGTGGGAGGTGGGGTGGATGGGATTTATGGGGTGATTTGGGGAGGTGCTGTAACACTGTCAGACTAAGCCGTCTATGGCTAAATGAATAAAATAAATAAATAAAGAAAAACATCTGAAACAAATGGCTTTTGTATTCCCAGTTGTATAAGGACTGAAGCTCATTACATTAACACTGACACACACAAAAAAAAAACAAAAAAAACAGCAAGTGACAGAATGGAGGGGAGAGTGGAAACGGCACGCAGTTATGTAGCCATTGGCACCACTGGAAGTTGGTCCAGTTTTGGCTTGAGTGTGTAAGTGTGTAAATGAGGTATTGATTATGTGTCTTTGTGTGCAGCAATCATGCACAGCGCCAAAGAAACCGAGGTGAAACCAATAACAGGAGATTTCATTAAAATGCAACATTGTGCTGGAAAACCTCGGTTTCTGAAGTTCACTCTGATGATGATGATACTTTGACATTCACCCACATAACCACTGCTGCATGGCCTGAGCATTTGCCATAGCAACAGTTCCTCTGACTGTGCCAAGTTGTAACTCAATACTAAACATTTATCTTCAATGCCTCAAAGTATGCTGCTGAAAATAGGGTGCAAGTAATTCTTAAAAACAAGCTATATGTGCTTATTTTTATAGCAGAGAAAAGTCTGGAAAGTTGGTGGAATTTAATGGATAATGGTTCGAATTTCATACAGATTTTTAACAATAAGTAGATTTACATTCACCATGTTATTGAGCAATTTTTTAAAAAAAATAAATTTGCTCAACAGAAACACATCAATTTTGAAAAAAATTAAACTAAAAGGCTTTGGCGCTGCAATGAGATAGATATTTTTTGGCCATATCAAAATTGGTTCAACTCACAAAACTCCAATTAAAACACTTGTATACCAATAACCATGTGACTCGTGTGTCATGAGTCACATGATCAACAACAGGATCTTGCCACTGACGCAAACCACATTAACAGAAAACAACAGATTAATTATGGCACATCACGTTTTTTAATGACTTGTCACATTAACAGACTTATTCACATGCAATTTTAATTGTGTTTCTTATTTACACAATTGTGAAATTGTGTTTGTTCAACATTAGCAGAGTACTGAAAAGGTTTTGCGCACATTTGTAATGGAAATGTAGCTCTTGACAGTTTCAAGTATTCCCACTTTTGTCACATCGGAACCAGAAACTTTAACCACTTTTATAGAAAGCTTAGATCGGACTGATTAAAATTATTTGTGTTATTTTAAATGGAGAAAAATAATTTGAAATACAAGCGGACTGGATTTTGGTCAGGCAACAAATTAAACTGAACTTGAGGTTCCACAGTATTAAAAATATCAACTAAATGGTGAACACAACAAAAATAAACCCCACAAATTTAACGTCAGCGATCAGTGATGCTTGAACATCACTGATAACACATAGTGTATATCAGTGAAGCTGATCTACAGTATGAGTGTTGGAGACATGTGGTTGTTAGTGTCCATTCACATGCATATGTTCAGTCATTAGCTTCAGTGTAAATGGTCTCACTGATTCTCAGGAAGTAGCTGAGGCAGTGAATGACTGAATCCACATGTCTTTCTGTCAGATGAATGGACGGGTTGGGGGTGGGTTGGTGTTGCTGTTGCCTGCTGCTGGGGTCACCTTTATGACACACCAACTAACCTGAAGGGTTGGAAAGATGTAGTCTGCCTCACACTGACAGGAGCAGCTTCAGTCTTAGCTTAGCAAAGGAATGTAGTTAGATGAGATAAATCAATGTGCATTAAGACGTGTAACGGAAAATAAAACAAACATCGCTCATTATGCAGGTTCTGTTTTTTACCAAGATTTTTGACTAATATTGCTCATTGCATGAGCCGCTTAATTCATCCCTAACATGCTGCCAAAACAGCGACAGCCTGCTGAGGGCTGGAGTTTACTGAAGGTGCCCTTGTTAACCCGACACCGGGACGTTTGCAACAAATCTTTAGATTCTGGTAAAGTTCTGCAGCTATGGAGTGTAAAGTGATCATCATTCCTGTGATCCCTGGTATCAGACATTGAGACCTGAATCAAAGTATATAGTTCAGTTATGGCATGACATTTGTGATTTAATTAAGTCATGTGTGACATAAGTGAAAAAAAAAGCATTGTGTAACAATCTGAAATATATATATTTTTTTAACAGTCTTTAATCAAAGAACACATCCAAACTTCTTCTGGTTGGGAAGACCGTATTACTGAAAAACTGTATTTTTTTCCCCCATACTTTTATAAAACAATTTGCTAGCAAATTTAGATTTTTTTTTAAGAATGCTCCTACATCCAAAATTTTAACAAAAGTTTGAGATTATTTCAAACATCTGATTTGTCTCCAGGTTAAAAAGAAAATAAATACTAAGAATGAGTTCATTTGAGTTATAAAATTTTTTCTATATAAACCTGTTGTTTGAAGACAGTGCTAAAATTTGATGCCTCAGGGTAAAAGGTCTCAGCTTGCTAAACGCATAAGCATTAGCTCTGTTGCTAAACTAGTTAAGTTGGAGATGAGCAAAACATTTCTCTACAGGACAGAAACCTTCTAGAGCCCAATTTTTGCAACAGCTCATAATTTTCATCAAATCGATTTATTCAATCATAAAACAACCTGTGTAACCATATTAGTTTTGTTCTCTGCTAAACACAGAACACAATAAATGAGAGTTAAAGCTAATCGAACCAACATCTGCTACTAAATTCAAGTTAAAATATCGTCACCTTCCTAAAATACTTTTTTGCCGCCAAAAGCGATTTTGACAATAAAATTAAGCTGATTTCGCCAAAAGACAACTTAGGGGAAAAAAAGAAGAAGAAGAAAAGAAAAGATGGGTATTATTTTAGGAAAGTGATGATATGAAGGGCTTTTACCAACAGTACAGTATATATAAACATTACATTTAGAAATATGCTTATTAATCATATGCTAGATCTCTCCGACATGCTTGGTTATTTTCTTTAACCAACAAGAAGCATATTCCATATTATCACACCAATTGGTCATACAAATAGAGTGCTCATATTAATAAGCTCATTATTGTAGAGCAAAAAAAAAGTCTTTGCATCTGAAGTTAAATAAATACTATTATTCATAAGTGAATAATTAATATCCCTTATAAACAATGCCCCCTGTAAAATAAGAACAAATATATTTTTTAATTGGGAGCTTACTTTCCATTGTTTATTCATTTCATAATGGCAATTTATTTTGTTACACTTTTTTATCTATTAATGGGACTTTTCATGTCATTGGAGTACGGGAATTCTCTAATCAAAAGCTTTCCTTTTTTTTGTTTTAATGGGGACATTTATTTATTTCACAGAATATACATTAAATAATTTATCAGTAACAGAATTTATTTGTTGAATTTTGAACGAAATGGCTCTCCACTGTAGTGAACGTAAGCCAAATCACAAGAACAGCAGGGGCGTCTGCAGAGCTCATCACTTCTTTGTGATTTGCCTTGACTCAGGGCCAGGCGACGTGGCCGCCGGCCAAACACTTGCTGCTTGGGTCACTCACTCATCGCTGGCAGGTGAGCAGAGAGCAAGAATCTTGTTCTTAGCACTAACACTCCACTAACAATCCAAACCAGACAGGATTAACACCTACTGTGTTTAACCATATTCAGCTCTGCAGTGCTCCAGTATGTTGTGTCAGCTGTATGTTGAAAACATTTTACTCCAAACATTAATCCCAGTTTTGTTCTAATATGTTAAAAAAAAAAAAAACACTGAATGGTCCTTACTTTGAAAGATTATGAATGGATAAATACTGCTTAGCATCAATGTTAACCATAAGAAAAAAAAAACAATAACAGTGTCATGGTCTGAGATTTCTGCCTCCTTGTTGTTGGTAGGAATCTTTCAGACAGTCTGGTTAGTGTGTGACATAAAAAAAAATACACCCTGTCTACCTTCTTCAATTTGTCTGACAGTTGAGTCACACAATTACACTGCTGTCTGTGGTATTATCCCATTGTGTTACAGAGGGTGTGGGTCTGAGAGAGAGAGGAGCTCTGAGTGGCTATAAATGGGATCAGTGTGTGTAGAAAGAGCAAAAATGAAGCAGACTGTGGGAAGCCCCCCCGCAGACTCCTGTAATCCTGTCAGCTGAGGGCCTGGAGAGACTGCAGGGGTAGAGCTAAGGTAGCAAACAACAGTAAACACAGTAAACACACCAAGCACCAATGTCTGAGGTTTAGATATTTAGATATTTATATTGTGACAGACACGTGTCGATATTAATACATAGTTCTTATGATGTCACACTTCAAGAACTTTGTAACTGACAGCCATCTTGGTAGGCAGTTGCTATGTGTAAAGAAGCAACACGCTATGAACTACCTCTCTCATTATACATAATTTACAAGCAATATAAGCAAATTACAACTATTAGTTTTTGAGTACTCTACCCACATTGTGTGATACTAAGATAAATATCTGTGACATTCATTGTAGCACTTACTGCCGAACTAGCAAATTCAGTTTAGCAAATTTAGCTTTTGTCTGTAAGCTAAGAACCGCACAGCCTTCTGGGGAATGTTGGCAGAGGAAGGGTTTTAGCCCCTCAACCTCTCACGACGAGCTAAGCTAAGTTGATGCCAAGGTCATTGGCATCAACTAATTTACTCACTCAATCAAGCAACAACCTGTTGACGAACTTGTGCACAAGAAGCTTGAAACAGGAAAAGTCATGTCACCATTTTTGTCAGTATTGAAAATATTTAAAAGAAATAAATTAATCACTAATTATCGCACTGAAAATATCCAATCTTTGTTATTAAATATGGAATTAACCCTTTTCAAGTAGTTATATTGTTGTAGAACCAATAAACATTGGCTATGCCTGCATATAATAATTTATTCATTGAAAAAAGTAAAACTTGTCAGGTTTAAACTTTTCACTTTTTGAAGTTTTAGAGCATAATGAAATGAAATCAACTTTAAAAATTAGAAATTACTTGTTGCTGACTAACGTAAATCAGTGCTACTAACTGATCTGTTGTGAATCCCTGATAAATATTTTTATTTCCATATATCTTAGAAAAGTATTCTGTCTACTCCACCTGTTCTTGTTGGCGTTTTTTTTTCTTTTTGCATCTTTAGCCAAGAGACATTTTTCCTACTTTGATAGCATGATTTTCTGACTGCCTCAATGACTTAAAAACACCAAAAGCAAAAGATCTGAAAAATCAGAGAATGTATAAAACCATTTCAAGGCGATAGTTTTTTTTAAAAGTAGAAAATGGATTTTGGTCAAATGAAGCTTGGCGTGAAGGAACTATAAAAAAATCACATCCTGCATGCCTTAAAAGGAAAAACAAATACTAAAATACAGATTTTTTTTATTCATAACAGCAATGATTGTATTTTTTAAATGCATAAGTCAAGACAATATTTTCTGTAGGAATGCCCAAGCAGTTCCAAACAGCTGTGGAAGTTTAAAGACATATGGATTTGGTCCTCACTCCGCCCACTATTATCTTTGCCCGTCTCTTTGACAGTAATGACAGTCTCTCACACACAACAACAAAGAATGTGTGTTTACTTCATCCATCAGTGCTGATTAGTCCTCCCTTCCCCACCTCCCACAACACTCCTCCTTTCACTTGTTCTTTCAATCATTTTTGGTCTTGCTGACAGACTCAAAAAAAAAAAACAGAAGAAAGCAAGCATTTCTACAGAATGCACACATCTACGAGGATTGACGTGTCTTTCATACACACGTGTGCATGTGTGGGAGAGGACTGGGAATTAAAAATGAGCGAATGCCAGTTCTCTGGTCAGAAAAAATGAAAGGGAGATCCCTTGCCAAAGTGTACAGCTAATGGAGAGAATTGCACAAGATGTTATGGAGGTGGTCGTGGAGTGGACGTGTGCTCATTTGGGTGCAAGAACATGTTTGCATGTGCTACATTAAATGCATACACGTTAATTAGATGAAACTACATGAGCAAACGTGTGGTGCAAATCTGTCACATTCACATTGTTCCACAAACAAAGTGAAGTACTGCATTAGCCCAGACCTCCTGCAGTGAGCTACATGGGCTACTGGCTTCTTGAAATAGACAATTGTATCAGAGAAACAATTGGTGAACTGCAGGTAAAGATTTGTTGTGTTGCTCACATGTTGAAAAACTTGAAGGTATCCATTTCTAATCCAAAGGTATTTTTATGTTTTAATCTGTCATAAAAAACGTAATGTGGGATTATTATTTCTCTTTACTAAGCTCAAGAAACCTGGTTTCAGGCTGGCCATTGAAAGATGATAAAGCTAAATACCATCCAATCTTGGAAGACTTTCTGTTATTAACTGTCAGACCTGAGACTGAGGCGAGTGGAGGTTTGTCTTCCAGCAGGTAGATGAAATAAATCATACAGCCAGAGCCCCTATGGAATGGTTGACAAACCAAAGGTCTTTTTGGGAAAGACTCACCAAACAGAAGAAACTAAGGGTGTTTTCACACCTGATTGTCTGGTAGAGCCGGTTCGATTGGGGAGCAAAACTGCAACATTTGTTATTTAATTTTCACCAGGTGGGTTTTGCTTTCACAACGTCAAATGAACCAAACCTTTTGAGAAACCTGTTCCCCCAGTCACCTGCGGTGGTTTTTGTCATTTTCTTCAGCAAGAACCACTGAAGAAAATGACAAAAAAACATGAGCCTAACTCCCTTCTTCACAAAACGTAAATAAAATGGAGGGCCTTCAGATATTAGTGGTTGTAGGATTTCTCATTTGTCTTTAGTAAAACACCTCGAGCCGTTTCACCTCATAACGATAGACTCAAGCATTTGTTTTGGGTGCGCTTTCACAGAATCTTTTGCATTCAAATATGCATTTGATCCACATTCAACAGTTAGAAATGAACCACACCATAGTTCATTTCTAACGAACCAAGACCTACATTTTTTGGCAAACCAGAGTTTGCATTTTAGGTCCACATCAGGGTGGACCAAAAGTGCATCCACACCTCCCCAAATGAACTAGACTTTCTGGGCAAACGATTAAAGAGTTTGATTAAAGTGGACTAAACAGGGCTGGTCTGAAAGCACCCCAAGGTTACATTAAAGCAGCATTTTTCACTGCAGTTGCGCTTTCTTTTTATTCACTTCCTTTAGGGCAAAACTGTCAGCCCTCAATAACTTTAATCAATCCATAGACGATGACATTCATTATTACTTCTGTGTGTTCTCCTTCTGCGCATGTGGGTTGCTTTGGGGTTATAAACCATAGACACAGAAGTCTGATGGTGGTCACATTTGCTTGTGGCATAAATCTTGGCACTGTTTGAGCATAAAAAAGAATCTCGCAGTAGATTTTATTCAATAACTCAGATGACAACAAGAGGGCAGTTTCTTTTTACTTTGGGATTCAATTATTCCCTCCCATAGGACCATCCAATAACCAGTATATCAGATGACAGGGATAGTGTTTTACCAATCATAAAAGAAAGATGGGTAAGGACAGCAAAGGTCTGAGCAGGACAAGGGAGGTTAACCGGTGAAAGTGGTTGCTTGTGTGTGTACCTCTTTTGAACTCCGCTTGGCGATGTAGATGACACTCTGCTGACAGGCTGCATCCAAACATGCAGGTAGAAGGTGATCCTGGTAGCCATCTCCATCTGCCAGAATGAAACGCAAAGTAAGATCAGGGAATGAAAATACAGGGTTGAATTAAAGAGAAACGTGAGACTTTGCTTTCCCCCAACTGTGCTATTTTAATATTCTCGTTCCATCTCAACTCCGTGAATTTGTTCTGCTGTGACTTTGAGAGCAGCAACGTTTCAGGCAACAAAGGGGTAGGTGCTGTATTTTTTTTTTGTTTTCCGTGTGTGAACTGGATCACAAGAACACCTGCTTGTTTTCCACCAGCACACACAAATCCTAGCAGCACTTGTCTCTTTAATGTCTTTCAAAAATGTCTCTAGACTTGAACAAAGAGTTCCCAATTCTTTTTATCCAGTTCAAGTAATTACTGCCATTTCATTAATATTAATTGATATCAGGATTAAACCACGCGGGGTTTATGTGGAGTACAAACTAGAAGTGAATTTCCCTTAGTTAAAACAGAGGCTATTCGAAACCAAAAGGATTCACTGGACCAGGTTCAGCTGAAGCTCAGGCTTACGTAAAAGGAATAAATTTTCTATTTGGTGATGCTTAATGAAATGTTTTTGATATCATGTAAATCTGTTGCAACATTAAGCTATTTTGTTATCCACAATGTTTTTTTTTCAAATACCACAAGGTCAAGCACCAGGGATAACTATAGAACAGAAAATATTTCGAAGAGCAAAGGGTGTTGACACCTTGGCAACAATGAATATATACAAAAATCCAAACATCAGAGAAGGCTGAAGCTTTACTTAGAGACAAATATTAAAAAAGATTCCTGGAAAACCTCAGTGCAGAATAAAACATCTGCAAATGTACAACAAATGTTCGACGGAAAATAGTTTTTGAAACAACAAAAGAGTTTTTATTATCGGCTGAATTACTACCCACTGCTACCAATATTGAGTCGGCCACTTTCTGCACCATTGACAGCCCTGAGCTTTTAGACAAAAAAATTAGAAGTATGGATTTTAAATGTGGTCGTGCCTGTTGACTATTCAAAAAATTAAATGCAATATTTGTGACCATGAATCAGTCCATGCATCCATTCTGTGCTTTAAGCCTCAAATAAATAAAATGCTTGTCATACAAATAAAGCTGCAGTAAAGCATCATGATGTCGAGGAAAACTGGCCAGGCCTTTGTAACCCACAGGATGCCTTTTATAATTGGCAACAAATTCTTTAATATTTGGTATTGGTCCACTCAGGAAATTATTAGATTTCTTTGGCGGCACACATTAGTCAGCCGGCTTCTGTGTGTCGTCTCGTCACACAGAACAGTTTCTCACACAGGTCCTGACAAACGTGTAAATTCGAGTAGCTTAGAGGGAAGCTTAGCTTAGGGGCATTGACTCAGGGATGAAGAGCAAAAATTAAGCAGGACCCATGGAGTCATACTTTGTCTTGGGTATGCTGTTAAAACAGCAGTTCAATAAGCTCCAAATGGATGTTTACCGGAGCTCTCCAGAAGAAAATAGATAATGATTTTGTTTTGTGCATCAAAGTCAGTGAAGTAAAGTGTGAACCCACTAAGGAGCTCAGAGGCTGTGTTTGGCATCATTTACTGTAGCAACATGGGAGGTTTCCGTTATGCATCTAAACGCCAAACCGGGTGGATGGATGGATGGATGGGCGAGTGGGTGGATGGATGGATGATTTTCACTAATTTAATAAGCATCGTAGTTTATGGTTTACATTCCAGGAGGCTGTTCTTGTGCATTTCCGCTAACTGACAAGTTTCATCCTGTGCTCATTAAGTTATTATTATATATATATATATATATATATATATATATATATATATATATATATATATATATATATATATATATATTTTTTTTTTTTTTAAGTTGTTTTAGCCTGGGTTGCCACTGCTCTGTTAATCCAAATCTGCTTCAACATGGTAAGAGCCAGACTCCCCAGCTGATGTTGTGCCCTGTGGAAAGGGAAGAACCGAATGACTCTGATGATGAATGACAGGGCAAATATGGGGAGGAGGAGAAACTCAAAGTGGCTGTCAGGGGCAACTGAGCGAGAGGCAGAGTGAGAGAAAAAGAGATAGATAATTAGATGCTGAAAAAGCTAACAAGCCAACATTCTGGGAATTTAAAAGACTTCTCTTCATGGTATAAAACATGCAAAATGTCTAGTTTGGACTCTGTTGCATTCTAAGTTTAGGGTAGCATCAAATTAAAAAGAAAAACCGACATGGATGGAAGGACACATCCGAACGGGATGCAGGATTGCTGCTAATATCTACCGGCACCTGTACTGTAACATATGGTGGGACAAAACGCACTTCCACATCCTCCACCAGCAGAAAATTATTCAGATGTGAGCAATGCTTTCTAATTAGTTGCATTAATGTTGAAACAAGGCAAACAAATTCAAATAAGAGCATGTGTGCATTGAGGCATGCTCCACTGGAAAGTTTCAGCGCTGAAACACCAAGGTTGAGAAAAGCAAAAGGTTTAGGAGAGTCAGCCCTGCTGAGGCAATTTCTTTGATTATTCAGTTCTTCAGCACACACACTCCCCCGTCCTGCTTGCCCTTTCCTGCATCTTCCATCTGGTCTATTCATCTGACTCTGTAATGTTCCTCTTTACTCGACCACCTTCACCTCCTCAGTCCAGTCGCCTCTTCTCCTAATGCTCGCCTTTTTACCTTTCCTTCCATATTTCTTTCAACTTCTCTCATCTTTGAGCCTGTGTTCCCGTCTCGCATTATCCCCTCCTACCCTTTCACTTGATGTGTGGCGTGTTGGAGACAGGTTGAGGGAGCCGTGCACTGAAGCTGCAGAATGGCGCTGGACTGGAGAAAACGGTAACAAGAAGGCAAAGTAGATAAGAAGATGAGACTGTAGACTGTACGATTAAGCCGTGTGACCTGGTGGAATTCATATTACACTGTATGCAAATTATCCCCATGTCTGCCAATGATCACAAAGTTCACACAAGCATACTTTGAGAGATTCCACCTAACAGAAGCTTGTCGTAAAATACGGAAAGGACAGGACCCTGCAATGGGTCACAATAACAAACTTTGTTGCACAATAAACTGCCCCAGAAATTATTGCAATAATCAATAGTACTGTTGTTTTGATACCATTTTCAAGTTATATATTGATAATGGCATAAAATTGCAAGGTTACCCACTCAAAGACTAATAAACTAGAATTTTGTACAAATACTCCAAAATGAAATTGGAAGACATTTTAAAATTACAAAATAAAACACAACAACCAAAAACAATCAATGAAAGAGAAATAAAAAACACATGCAACCGAAACAATGAATGAAAATGCATTAAGAAGTCCCTGTAAACAAAACTGTCCATCAAACAATATTTTTCATCAGAATGGAAATTACAGGGCTCATTTTATTTTACCCTGAGATGAATTGATCATTCCAATCAACCAAGAGGTTTACTGCTGAAACTGGTATGTTCATAAAAATGATCTATTCAAATCTTACTTGAAAAATTGGGATAGTAATCAAACCCCTTCTGTAGTCACTGACCAGTTTTGTCTCACTTCTCTCTTATCTTCATCTTCCTCCACAGATTGTAACAACGATCGGTGAAAAAGACCAAAGAATCCCTTAAACAACAATGTAATAGTACAAACAAAAAGGAAACCCAAGAGATAAACAAAGATGTCAAATAATTAAAGTACAACTACAAAACACAATCTTTAATGCAAAACCAAACTGAATCCTTAAGATCGTGAAAAGTGTCTCGTTAACACAGACAGAGGCTCAATGAAAAACACATTTATTCATTTTAAAAGTGCAAATTGGGAAGATAGTCCAGTCGGTTATTCATATGTAAGGTTACCACTTAACCGCAGTGAATGCCATTAGGAAAGAAGACTTTTCTTTCAGTAAGGGACACTTTGCTCATGGAAGAATTTTGATATACAAACTGCATGTTAAAATGTGCAAATGATGATCTAAATTCAGCAATTGCAAACCACAAAAACTTTTGCATTAGGGCTAATGTAAAATCTTTGACAAAATGGAGCTTGATTAGGTTTTTATTATTCCTACTCGGTCCTCTTTCCTTCATTAGGAAGTCTAGAGAGAGATGTCTTTGGCACAAATACACACACGTGGCACAAAGTAAAAGCCACTTTGATCTCAACAAGACAAGCAGCATTGCACTACATCTGTTTGAAAAAGGTACAGGCCTTTCTCTAAGACTGGGAGTGAAGGAAAGTGATGGAGCCAAAAGAGAAAAAAGAAGAACAGCGTAGAAAAGCAGCGTAGGCTGGTTAACAAGACAGGACAGGACAGCCAGTAAAATTATATATAAAAAAATTCAGGAATAGAAAAAACAGTGCAAAGTGGTTGAGGGGAGAATGAGGCTGACAGAACAGAGGGAGGGAGGTGAATGTTACACGATATAATAAGATGAGTGGAAAAAGAACGCCTGAGGGCAGAGGAGAGACATCTAGGCTGCGCACATGCTGACTTACCTGCCTGCAAGCACACACTTCATCACCCACGCACACACGCAAATACACACACACAGAGGGCATGATGACAGCCTTTCCGATTTTGAAAAAACACTTTTAAACATGCTGGGATTTTACCGTTTGTAAAAAATAAAAATTTTCCCCTTTGCTGGTCTCTGTATACATTGATGTCTGGTGACACATCCGGTTGTGAAACTTCACTGCGTTTTACCTAATGATGAATTATGCATCAGTCGCTGTCACTTTGAAAAAAGCAATTACTTGAGTGATCAGGCAGATGGTTGTGTTTTGTCTGGCATATGCTGTGCATTTATTATGGGAATCGAGTTAATAACAGAACTGTTCGCTCATAAACACGAGGCAGTGGACAGGTTTCCTATTGCTGTCCATGACCGTTCTAAAGGTAAATGCATGGCTGAAGATGAATCAATGCTTTCTGCACGAGTACAGAAAAGGATCTAATTCATAAAACGTGGATTATGATTAAGAGTTCAATTTCAGTATGACAGTCTCATACCTGTCTAAAATCACATTGTTAGCTTAAAGTGTTTTGTGAAAATGTTTGGAGATCAACGAAAATGTATTGTTTTTCTTTGTCAAATTAGAGGACACTGACAATCTACTGAAAACATATTAGAAACAGTTTAACTGGATGAGAACGACCACTTTCTCTAGATGGAGTGGGGTTCAAAACCTGCAGCCAGTATCACAGTAGTATGTAGCTATACTGTAGCTCTGAAACCCCTAGAACTGAAACGGATGGATGGAAAGATGGACAGAATGATAGAAAGATGAGAAAAGGATAGACATGAGTAGATGAATCTGTGCGTGATGGATTGATGTTAATTGAAGTGTTGGATGATGAAAATGTAGACGATGAGCAAACATGGATGGATGGATGGACAGACGGTGTTTAAACAGAGATAATAAACTAAGAAAACCAACATTTTGAATATGTTTTGTGGTTGAAAATGCTTTTCCTCCACTCTCAAGGCTTTAAAGCTACAGAGGACCTCGAAAGAACATAGCTGTTTTTAATCACAACAAATATCACCTTAAAATCTGATATAAAAATTAAAACAACTTAAAATGCATTGTATGATGAAAAATTGTATTGATGAATAATTGCCCAACCTTCTGAGCTCAAATACTCAAGACTTAAATATTTTAACATCTGTACCTCTGCTGCAGCGCAGAACTTAAGCTTTTCAGCAGAGTTTCTAGACGAAGCCAAAACTGCAGTACAGCTGGAAAACAGAAGTTCTACTGAAGGACAGCCAGGCTGGCGCATACAGTCCTTTATGTGTTGAGAAAAATATAGCGCTGAACAGAGGGAGAAAAGAGCAGGTAAAAGCAGAGAGTGAGAATTGACAATGAGATGTGTGATGGAAATAATTCCCACTCCAGATCACACAGGGATCCAGTGCTGCTCTCCGCTCTGCCTCACATCGTCTCTACTTCCTAGTCTCTATCTGTGCTGCCTCCACCTTGGTGCTTCGATTTGCTCCCGTCTGCACTGTGTAAGATTTTCCTTATTCTGTCTCTTCTGTTTTTGTCCATTACATCTTCTATCATTTATGGTCATTTTTTTCAAGATAAAGACGAAGATAACAATCGTCCCACCCTGCAGTCAAAGAGAAATGCATTCTAATAGAATTCAATGTTTGCCAGAAAAGTTGACAAACTGAGAGCGGGAGGGAAACATATTCATTCTGTTTGGTAGTGACCACATAAATAATAAAATACATATGAAGAGACAGGGGATGCAAAGCCTTACAAAACAAGATGGAGGATTCCCTTGCCTTTGTGACCACACTTGGTTCTTTTAGAATCCAGCCTACATTGAATATTGAATAATGCTAAACAATCGAGCTCAAACTAAAATCATTTTTTGTTGCGGTGAGGAAACAGTCTTTTAGGATTCTTCCAATCAGCCTGATTTATAACATAAGAAACTAGAGATGCACCCAGAAATCAGGTGGTGATTGGAATCAACAGATTTTTTTTTTCTGATTGGCCCTGGTTTGTGTAAAAGCTTCTTGAAAACTTAAAGGTCCAAACTTTTTTAGATCTGCTTTGATGTGGAAAATATTAGTGAAGAAGATTCAGACTTTGCTTTTTTCGGTAGCAAGTTTTAAAATGAAGGCAGAGGAGATATTAAAAAGGGATCAATTGTTTTCATCGTAACAAGTGGTTCAATCAAGTAGCATGAGAGCGAGAGAGAGCAAAACTTCAAGTAGATAAAAGGAGGCCAAATAAAACACAACAGAGTTACTTTTTGCTTTTTGAGCTTTGTAACTATTACAAATGTGAAAATGATGATTGCTTTTTAGAAAGTTTACATTTAAAATGTAAAATGCAAAATTGTGCTTTTGGATTTGTTCTTGAAATGTTTTGATGACAGCAGTAACATTTACTGTTACTAGTGACCCCTGCTGTGAGTATGAACTGGTACTCACAGCAGAAAAAGGCACAAATGAGTAATGACTATTCTAGCAAAAGAAATACAGAACTATGGTCAAGTGATTAAAAAAGAAAGTAAAATACACTATCAAAAAATGGCAAAAGAAAATTAATATTGTTGTGTTTGGCATGCTTGACTTAAATCAAAATTCAAGGTAAAAATAATGAGGCTTTAAGATTTCAAAGCCCTCAGAAGCGGGAAAACCTAATAAATCAGGCCCTGAAGCAGCCAGGCTCTAATTTAAAATTAAAAGCTCTGAAATCAAAACTGATAGCTCTGAAAAACAAATAATAAAATTAATTTAAATCGATTAAAGACATCAGAAAGTAATTGCATTGGATGGTCATATTTTTTTTTCTTTTATAAATGGAGATTTGAAATTAACATAAAAATTTTAATTGGTGCAGCTCTGTTAGAAAATGCTGGATCTGACATTGTTTGACAAAATAATGTAGCTGTAAATCTCGGTGAGTTAAATATATTTAATTATTTGCTGCTGTGTATCTGAAGTTATCTAAATTAATCCACAATCACTCATTCTGTTGCTTTCACAGATCAGATTCACTGATATCAGATATAACTCAATAATTGTAAAAAAGTGACTGCAGGAAATTCATTTTATGAATTTAAAAATGGTTTGTTTTATGATTACATCACGTGCAGGATATGGATGAAAAGAAGAAAGCAAAACAAAGAAGCAAAATCTGACCCTCAGCTGTTGACAAAAACATCTGAAGAATAAAACATTGAAGGAAGAATGGAAAGAAAAAAGGAAAAAAAAACTTTAGTGAAACTAACAATATTGTTTTTAATCAGGAATCCAATAAAATCCAATGAAAACAACAAAAATACTGAAAATATTCCAGAGAGAGAATATGAACAGGCACATCTTCAGACACAGCATACAGGACATTTCCCCCCAGGCTCATAGATCATCAGCAATTTGGGAAGGGCAAGTTTGTTCACTAAATATTTGATGGGCACCCCGAGCTGCAGTCACATTAAAAGATTAATCTTGGCAGCAGAGATGTGTTTATTGGCGTAAAACTGTTACTGTGTGTTTGACTGTGTGCTTATGTGCAGCACAAAGAACTAAATTAATATTGAATAAACAGCGTTCAACCATTGACAGCCCTTTAAACAAACAGCGCAGACAGATAGAGGAATGAAATATCAGTAAACTAATTAAGTTTATTAGAATATTTAAGAGGGCTTACCACATATTTAGCAACTAATTGTCAGAGTAGCACAGACGATACATTCCCTATTTAATCAGCTGTATTGCACAGTATTTTCACAGTTACAAACTAAAAAAAAAAAAAAAAAAAAAAGGTTCTTTTTCCTGCTGACTTTGCTGTTTTTTTCCAGACATAAGAACTAGAAATGCTCAGTCAGCATGAAGCAGCAGATTTATAATCCGAAAAAACCCAGGCCGTACATGAGTTGATATGCTGGGATATTTGGCCCACGGATATTTCGGTGCCCCCTGCTGTTACGACTGAATTAATGTGAACAAGGTGTGACACTGTCTCAGACAGTAGCAAAGCTGCAGAATCAGCTGGATGTATGCTGACAACGGGGAAATCGTTTTTGTTATTGTGGGGAAAACAAAACCAAAAATGATTAAACCGATTTTAACGCTTACCCACTGACCCCCAAAAAAGAAGGAAAAATGTTCAATTAGCAAAATCTTAAAAAATTCCAACCAGTTGAAACAGATCTGAACTGAAAGAAGGTTTAAAACTAAAAAGGCAGAACATTACGACCACCTACCTAATATTGCTTTGGTCTCCCTAACTTTATTGTTTAACTTGTCTTTAATAGTTTTTCACATTGGAGACGAGCTTAAGTAACCAGCGTTGTTCTCCTGTCCTCAGTGTGGTCACTCTGATGGACGACAGAGGGACACTTTAGGGAGATTAGTGAACCAGTGGAGATTTGCTGAGGAGAAACGTAAAGCTGAGCCTAACAATGAATCTCACTGGGCAAGATTGTTTGAAGGGATAAGATCCTCACAAAAATCTGGCTCCATATGGGATTGTGGGCTTGTCTTGTGTGGGACTCTGTGGCTGTAACTCTGTGTGTGAGATAAGCCTCATGGGTAAAGGGTGAGTGTGTGTGGTTTTTGTGTGTGTGTGAAGAATGGATGTTATGTGATGAGAGGGCTGCAGTGAAACTGTCAAAGCTAGGGAGACTATAATAAGGTCTTATTCAAAATGCTTTGAAGCTCGATGGCTTCAAATGCAGAAGCTTAAAAAGCCTAGAAGAATAGAGAAAAAATGAATCTGTCACACTGAAGGTGCAAACATATTTGACCCCCAGGCAACCTGACCAGGGACACATATTTACTTATTTTGTTTTGTTCCACATAACTAAGATTTCCTTCTAAAATTACACAACTTGACCACATCCAGACACATTTTTTCTTTGACAAAAGCAAATATATTTTCCCAGGATGCACCTCTTTAATCGTTTGGATTGTAATGTGTTCTTGTAAACCGCACAAGCAGAGAATTTAGAGACATGATGCAAGTGGCTGCTTTACATCATGACTACTACTATCCATCCCTCAAACCACAACAATGCAGCCATTTTAATTTTTTACAGAGATGTAAAAACATATTTCAATCAAAGCATTAGATGATACACAATCAAGCTGTATTCATGTTTTCTTTGTGAAGAGCCATAAAACAGCATGTGTTGTCAATTAAATTGAAACGATGTCATACTAAGTTGTTCTAATGCCAGAACAAGTCGTCCAATGACATTTTCTATATTTTCACACACAATATAAAAGCATTTTTGTATTTGAGAGTTTGAAATAAAAAGTTTCTTTTTTAACTGTGAAGCTTTGCTTTGGAGCTGAATCAGGAATGGACTCTGGTGTTCACAGACACACCAACTTGGGCTGCAGCTGCCATTAGACACACCTTATATTGCAAGCATCATGTGCTTTTCAGTGACATTGTTGTTCTTTCATATACATCTGTTATTTGCTACTGTCGTTTTTTGGTTTTGATCTGTTTTTGTTCTCAGATTCCTGCCGTTGTCTTCTTGCATTCTCCGTCTTCCTCTTGTTCTCACTTCTATTTCTCTTTCACTCTCTGCCTGTCAACGTTCTTCCCTACATCTGTTCTGTCTTTCTTTTAATTTTCCTCTCCGTCTCGGTGTCTGTTCCTATTAATAAATAAACCCAAGCAAATTCTAAATAATTTTTTTATGTATATAAAGCGGAACATTTGTTTGTTTATTTGGATCCCCAATAGCCACATCATAAAGAAAAAAAAAACATTATTGCAAAAACAGTTACACTCACTTTGTATAACATTAGAAGCTTAGTATAGTAATTTATAAATGTGTCCTTTAAAAATGAATATCATAATGCTTCACTTGTTATTTTTGGTACTCAGAAAACAATGCTCATAGATACACTGTCGGATAGGCATGGGGGGAGGAAAGAAAAAAGAGATGACCCAGATCACATGCTAACTTTGGCTTTTACTACTTTAGAAAAACAACTAGCCCTTTTTTAATATTTTCAAACCTGCCAATTTCGATATTTCCTACTTGGCATCTAAAATGCTGCTACACGAATAATTGAAAAGTAGATTTGCCTACAAATACAGAAAAATATTTTTAAATAAAAAAGCATTAGTAAGCACAACATTATCATAATTAAGATTCTCTTGTTTGAACCAACAACACTATTCAACCCACGGAGAGGAAAAAAGTATTTTTTTTATCCATTCTTACCAAAGTCGACAAAGGAGGACTGCCCGGTGGTTTTTGCTGGACTTGAGACGACTTCCCCCTTGGTGAAGGCCCCGTCCTGGGAGAACAACACAGATGAAACCAGGGAAAGAAGAGAGAACGATAAAATTATGCATCTTCATAAATACTCATACATTTTTCAAATGCTCAACTGTACTCTCGATTGTTTAACGGCCATAAATAAATCAGATATCACTTGAAGTTTGTTTTACAGTCACAGACCCAGTAGATCAATAGGGCAATACAGAAAAGAGGCATCATGATTACCACACCGAAGCAGTAATTTTTTTTCTTCAAAATGGCTTATGGGACATTTTAATGGACCATTTGAGGGGAATAAAGGATAAGTATGACAATTGTGCATTAACATTAGGAATAGGCAGAGCTGGTACATATCCATAAATCTGCTAGCAGGTGCTTAAACGCTACAGATACAACAGCGTTCGCTGCCTTTTTTCCCCATTTGTCTGTAAATGTAACAGTACTTTTTGTTTTGCACACAACAATTAAAACACCAAAGTTGTACTTGAAAGAAATGCATAAAAAAGGAGTAAAAGCAGATCCCGCACTGTTCAAAAATATTTTTAAATGATCCAAATCATTTAAGAGAAAAGAGAAAAACCTCTGGGAGTGAGTTTACAGGTTCCGATGATTTCATTCAAAATAAGAGAACTAAACACTTTTATAACTAAAAGCTCCCCATGTCCTAGGGGACATGGGGAGCTTAGGGGCTCCGTAATTGTTCCAAATTTTGTGAACAGTTTAAGTCAGAATCACACGACCTTTAACCCTCCCACAAACTTAAGATATTGGGTCAATTGGACCCTGCGAGGTTTTTACCCTCTGCGGGGTCTTGAAGATCTCTACACTCTGTTGGTTTTAGGCAAAAATAATTTATACAAATGAGAGTTCCAGAAATAATAAAAAATGTGCTTTGAATGTACAAGCACGTCTAAAACAAACTGGAACAACTTTGATATTTTTGTCACTCATTTCAGAAAAGTGAAACTCTAGTATTGCACAGATTTTTTTATATATATAAAGTGAACTACTTCAAGCCTTTATTTTATGGAGTCTTTGTGATTTGGGCTTACAGAAAATGCAAACTCAAAATTCAGTGTCTCAAAAAAAGAGAATTCTAAAAGATGAATAGGGTATTGTCAAGAGGAAGATAAAAGACACCAGACCCAAAAGTGCAGACGACATACATAAAGGCTGCTATTAAAGCAACCTGGGCTTCCATTACACCTTAGCAGAACCACAGAAATAGTCCACTCAATGTGGAATGAATCTATGAAAGATACAAGTGACAAAAAAAGTTTGAACTTTCTCGCAACATAATTTTCTGAGCTGTATCTGGAAGAAAGGATAAGCTAGACATGAGATAAGCAGGGAAAGCAATGTGTTTATGCACACACATGCACTGAGGGATATATGCCCTGCTGATACTAACATGAGGTGATTCATGGGCGAATCCACCAAAAACAGAAACAAAGGCAGGAAGAGGGCTGGAGACAATGATTTACTAAGTGACCTGCATATACATTATGAAAGAACTAGAGATAGTAAGATTAACCAGGTAAAAACAGGTGCTTGTTGGAGGTGAAGACTATGTTAAAGATTTAAATGACTGGGTATGTTTTTAACCAATTGCTAGCGTCTGGTCGTGATGATGTAATGTGCCAACTAGAGCACGAAGGAAACAAAAGCTGTGTTTACCGGAAATTGCGAGCACTGTAGACCAGTGTTTCCCAACCCTGGTCCTCAAGACACACCGTCCTACATGTTTTAGAATAGATGTTTCCCTGCTTTAATGTGCCTGATTCAACTGATTGCAGTTCAACAAACACCTGTTAATCAGTCATCAATTGAAATCAGCTGGATTGAAGCAAGATAATACCTAAAACATGCAGGGCAGTGTGCCTTGAGGACCAGGGTTGGGAAACACTGCTGTAGGCAACCATCCCACAGTGTGAAAAGTGAATTACTGAGCAGTTAATGAGAGCTGTAAGCTTGAAATGCAATTAAATGTCTTAAACATTTCTCTTGCTCTAATTTTAATTGCTCAATATTTGGAAACAAGGCCAACATGGATTGAATGGCTTTGTTTACTTTCTTTGAACATCTGCCAAACTACGACCATTGCAGACAACAGAAAATCTAACATAACCGTTCAAAAGTCATCCTTTTGTGTGCTGATTGGCCTGGTTGAAATTCAGGAGCGCTGAAGGGAGATGAGAATCGAGATGAACTGCATCGGGATGAAATGTCCAGGCTGAAGATGTGTGTGTGTGTGTGTGTTTTACTTGATGCAATGCGTTGTACAAAATGAACCAATAAAATGCAACAAACCCGAGTTTGACTTTATTGTCTAACTATAAAAAAAAGCAATTCAGCATTTCCTCTTTAAGAAATATGCTGCTCCTCTTTTTCTCTCCCGAGCAAAAGCCGTAAGTTGCTATGGCCGTCAAAGTAAGACCATGAAAGTCTATAACTTATAATCAGCACATAAAAGTATATGGACTACAGTTAATAAAATTCAAAAGTTGTATTCCACGTGATGAAAAGACAAAGCTAGTCTGTTTAACAACACTGGACAGATCCTGGCAATAAAGAAGAGGAAGACCAACATTATAATGCAAAGCGCCCTCCATGGTATTGATTTTCTGTGCTAAGAGAAATTCCACAATACCACAAGGATTAAATTGCCAACAAAGGCAATTTAGAGGGAAGTCTTGGAACAAACATGAACAAACAGTCTATCAGATGGAAACTCAATTTGATGAATTTGATCATAAACTGAAATGAACGCCATAAAATATAATTTTTGGATGTTCAGTGTGTATGAAGTAGTTATTCCAAAATGCCAATAAATTATAAACCACAAAAGCCCTTTCTCCCTCCCCCCTCCAAGATTCATACAAATAACTGAAACTTGGACTTAATTTGTTTTTGCCAAAATATAGTTTTAAAAATCTAATATCTCCACATGGTCTGCCATAAATCAGGAAACTATAAAATGATAAAGAGCAGCAGAAAGAATGACTTATGACATATATATTTTTCACTTTACTTAAGCTTTGGGAGAGAAACTAATTGGGAACACAAAGGGCCAATCGAATCATCTCCCAAAGATTTCCAGCACCAACAGAAAGATTAAAGGAACTGTACATTTTAATGATAAGAAATGTATCTGTGTGTACTATTCACTACCACTGCAAAGAAAACCCAAATAATCTTGCATTTTTTATAGTTTTTAATGTTAGTTTTGGTGAAAAATCTGTTCAAATGAAGTGAGAAAAAAACACGAGTGACATTAAGTGTTGATAATGTTATTATTTATTGTTCCATTCTATTCATCTGACCAATACAATTTTGACAACTCGGCCAATGTTCATCTGATAAAAAACTGGTGCTGTGACATGCATCAACAATGCCATCTAAGTAATTTTTATAAGCCTTTTTATCTTTAGTGTAGTTTTGAAATGTGACCACTGTTGAGCATATTTAAAAAGTGTGGTGCAAAGTATTTCAACCATCCATTATAGAAACGACTCATCGTGCTAACTCCCTCCTGAGACATTAAGATTAGGAGACTGATGACTAGTGCTGCCAAAGTAAACGTCCCGTTAGATTTATGTTGCATCTTTCGAGTCAGTTAGTATTTCTATGTTTTGACATCTAGATGGGTTTTTTGCATGACTGCTCATCGCTTATAGAGTCGTCAAAAAGGATAATCCTAATGGGCCACATATTGCATTTGAAGCCAGAGACATCATTATTGGTCCATTGCAACATTTGAATAGACAATGCATAGGTTCTCATTCACTCAGACCTAACACACAAAGGTTTCATATAACTTTTCATATCAAGAAGTGGGCGCAACATGCAACTACTATAAATAACTCTTCAACATCATTACATTTTACTCACTTTTACTAATATTTACCAGACTTAGAAACAATCTATTCTGCAGAAAGCAGATCAGGGTTTCTGGTCACTCATGGACTTATGGTGTCAACTTGAGTATGAGGGATAACATCTGGGTGATTGACTGCTGCTGGTTCCTTAATTGCAGTGGAACATGATTAAAAAAAGTGAGTGTGTTTGAGGACGGCCAACTGATGTGTGAAGATTAAGGGATTACACGCTCTAGAATTGCTGATGCCATATGTTCAAATTACCCCAAATACATTTCTCTTTCATTCAGAGAGGAACACGCATAGCTCATATCTGAAAACAAAGAGAAAATATATTCTATTTTTAAATAAGTGTTGGTAAAACCACTGTATTTGCTAATAGGTGATATGATAAGAATGTCATTATCATTGGATTAGGGTAACCCTTGATGGGCTGTCTGTATTCATGTAAGCGCAGTGAAACAAATCCTTTCGTGTTGCTTCTAAGATCGAAATAACGATGCCAAGGCGGCTCAAACATAGAGATGGATAATATAAAAGCTGCCTTGCTATTTTCTTTGATGTGATAACAACTAAAGAATACTCTAGCTGCACAGCTTGGTTTATTTACTGTCACAAGGAATTAAATTCACACTAACCACTGGCAAGGAAATAGAAAACAATGAAAGACTGTTTGGGGGTTTTTTTCCTCTGGAAATGTAAACCAAAACATTTCCTGCAACTTGCTTCCACTACTCTGCGTTTAAAATGAATATTTTATGTGTTACCGCAGTTTTTCTCCCCCTTGGTGAAATGGTGAAATTACAAAATTGAAAATCAGAACACTGACATGTTTGTGCAGCAAAGCGAAGTTTGTTCCGGTGTCACCAATTGAATCTATCATGTCACAGATCTGACCTTTTGCACCGCTTGGTAACTCGCTGGCTGATGCGTCTCTCTGTATATCTCCTACTTTATTTCCACTGCTATGACTTCCCTCTCTTGTGTAATCACAAGAAAACAGTGGAACGGGCAGTGATGGAATAAGACTAAGGCAGTAGAAAAACCTAGGCGATTAATTAAAAAAAAGTGGTGGAAGAAAAAACACAAACAAGTGAGAGTCTACTGGCCTGTGACCGATAGATACAGCTGAACAACATGAAGGGATTAACAGCGGTCTAATGCTGATGGCTTGCTGGGAAATGGCATGGTCTTCCGTGTTTGACTATATTTTCCCAAGCGTAGGAGTATGCAACCAGAACAGGTTTTAGTGTTTTGATATTAGGACTTGTTGGTGTGCGTGATAAATTGGTGCATTGAGGATGAAGGTCATTAGAGAAAAGCAACACGACACAGCACGGAAAAAGCTTGCATGAAAGGAAGCAATTTGGCTTTTTTAATGGGAAGAAGTTGAGAATAAGATGGCAGTCATTCATAAAGTGAAGAGGGTTTATTTGGATAAAGAAGAGGCTCCATTCATCTGTAAATCAATCTGTACCCTTACTTTTTCTAGCACCCAAACCTTCGCTTTGTCCTTTGATTTTAAAGGCTTCATTTTGCAGAGTAAGTTATCCTTTGGCACACTGGAGTAGATGGACAAAGGAACTGAACCTTTTACATAAATGAGAAAAGATTCAGATAGTTTCTTTTATACAGAATAAACACAAATGGAAAAACTGACTAATAAACTGCTACTTTAGCTTAACTATTGGTCTATTAAGAACAACCATTCAACTAAATTAAATAAACTCAAATTAAATCAGATATGTGCTATTTAATTAAGCTTATTTACTGACCTGGACAGAACTAATGTGGAAAGTAGTCTCATTTGGATTTGCTATCACACTGGCTTTTATGATGTGAAAATGTCATCTGCCCCAAAAAATTCAGATTGGCTCAAACTCGGATATGAGAACAGAATTTAGGGTCTCCAGTGAATGAAAGCTGCTCGGTCAACTTACATAATTCTAGATGGATCTTTCCAGATTTTCTTTACATTCTTAAATATTATATGCAGCATTTGAAATGTATAAAGAGTTCAAAGTGCTTCTAGTATGACCTAAAGAGCCCATACAAATGTAGATAAGCTGCAGGGAAACTGTGCCAAGCAAAAATAAATAAAAGGTGAATGCTTGGGTTTGGGCTTGGGTGTCTTTATAAAGAACATTGATTATGCCACATCCAGGGTTGAAGTAACATATGTAAACTCTATATTTTATTAATATTGTAAATGCTCTAATATGCTAGGATATCAGTTATTTAGCAAAATTACATTTTTAAAACTTTTCTGATAAAATTAACGTCTTAGATTAATATTTACATACACACTAGGGCTGAAACCATTCCTCGAATGATTCGAGTACCTCGAGTATTAAAATTCCTTGAGAAAAATTTACTAGCCTTGAAGCTTTGTTAATTCATGTTTTATTATTTAGCGCACCGTGTTCCGGCCGGGACATTATGTGCGATATGATTAGCTCTGACTTCTGCTCTGAGTTGTTGACGAATGCAAATGTTAGCAGCATAACATCCAATTTTCAAGTTCGGCTTGTTCGGATTTTATTGATTAATGATGATGTCCGGGTCTTCATAGTTTTAGGGGGACCAATAAGCATCCTTCAAATGATTGGCGCGATGCCTGGAGTACGGCAGCCTTTCTCCTCCAGGAGCGAACGGCGGGAAGAGCGAGCAGAAGTATTTATACAGATGAGCAGGTAGAATGAACACGGCAGGCGGCTGAATAGCTGATGGTTACAGTGTAAGTGTAGCTTTACGGACGAACAGCACAATAAATTTCATATCATCCTGGTCTCAACATGGCTGGTCAATGAATTTCTTAGTGTGATGAACGAAGGTGCTGTAAATATCCCATATTGTTCGTTCTTATGTATTTTCGTCCCCTGGTCTACAGGTTCCCGGACTTACGTTTGTCTGTCCCCTGGTCTATTTCCCCCCTCTTACATTCATTCACCTGCCCCCCCACCAACACCCAAGCCCCCAAACTCCAGGAGACATTTCCTGTATTCTCAAACCCAAAGCTCGACAAGTTTGGGGCAACATGAGAGTGCATCTATCAAACTGACTGAAAATTAATACAAAAACTAAAAGCTGGAGTATGGATATTTTTATAAGCATATTTTTGAGCTTACCTCTTTATTATTAAATTTAATATAATTTCAGATCTTTGTATTACTTTTCTTCTCGTTATCTTAGAAAGTGAGTGAAAACTCCACTTCTTTCATGTGTTTTTTTTTTTTTTTTTACTTAAACTGCTCTAAAACTGTTCAGTCCATCCATCACACTTCTGGTCTTAGAGCAGAGCAGTAAGTTTGTTTTGTTTTGCTCTTGCTTGATTTTCTTTCCTCCTCCCAAACATTCTAACTTTGCAGAAATCCTCGATCTGTTTTTGCTTAGATGCCCTTCTTTCCTCTCTTTTCTTTTTCATATTCCCTCTCTCTGTGATAAGATAAAGTACTGTCGAGCTTCTGAATCAACCTGCTGCATTTCAAACAGGCTCCTCTGACAAAAACCAAGAGCCGCGGTCTCCCCTTCCTGCTCTCCTAGAATATCAAGTAGATGGGTGGCAGTGCCAGGATATCCAGGAAATCCAGGAAGTTCCACGATACGTCCAATGAACTTATTAATGTTTGTATTATTTGCTTTCAAGTGTATAAGGTAATATAAGAATAAGTTAAAAGTACACTTCAGACTAAATGCTCATTCTTATTTGAGAATAAAGACTTATAAAATGTGCTTAGATCAGCCTCTGGATCAAATAGGACATAAGGATTATGTAAAACAAATAAGATATCAGAAAACACCAGTTTTAGAAATGTTATGCTAAACTCTCATTCTATTGTATTGTGATTCTAAATCACCATATATATTTTGATAAAAGTGTTGAGAGTTTTTGTCCAGTGTAAAGATAAAGCTTTAGGTTGATAAGGATTACTTTTAAATATGAATGTCAGTATTTTCCACTTGCCAATATCAGAGCATCCAACAGCATAACAATAACTGTGACCAACAGGAAATAACACATAGTAGATTGTTAAATTTTAGAATAACAGTTTTGTTCTTACCCAAAGCTCAAGGTGTATTATTTTGTATCTTACCATGTTCGTGTATCTGCAAACATATTTTGGATTTTCTAAACGTGAAAAATGTAAGTGTATTTTGCAGAATATAAAGTCCAGTCATGTGTTATCAATTCAAGTTCCTCCGAGCATTTAACATGCACAGGTGGATGAATCTTCATCAGCCCAGACAGAGGGTCTGCTTTGCACAGCATGACATTAACTAATTTTATTATTGGATCGTTGCTAAAACTTTTACACAAGAGTTTCCATAAGCAGTGGCTTAGCTGAAGATAAACCTGTGCATGCTAAAGTAGCAGATAAGTAGAAAGTCGATGGAGCTTTTTAAAAATAAAGTTGGGTTTCTTCACACATTATTTAAAACAAACTGCTGAACTTTGAATCTGAACTGACAACAATATAATCGACATCTGTTACCTTATTTAGCCAAGTCTCAAAGTTCCCATCTTCAGTTGTCAGGAACAAATCTGTTGTAAGAAACAAAGTCGAGAGAAAAGAGAAGGCAAGTTATTTGATGGGATATTATTTTTCCATTTGGTCATTATTCTTCAAATAAAATTGTTGAAATGACAGTGTGAGTAAGCCCAGGGTAAAGCACATGAGAAAAATTGCAATCAAAACCTGCACATAAAACTGTGGGATTTTTTTCCCCCTCCAATTATTATTATTAAGTCAGAATTTCACACCCACATTCTGCAAACTGAATATAAACAAACTAAAATGCTGAGATGACTGCAAACTGAAAAGAAAAGAAAAAGAAAGCAGTTTTCTCTGACTTCATTTAGCTGATGGAAATTCCATTTATTTTATTTATTCACTGTTAAACTTGCACAGGAGAAAGAAAGACCGATCAAAAAACAAATCATGTTGAATCAACTTTGTCTAGAAAGACTTTTGGTATAATTAGTATGATAGCAAAAATGTACACAAATAAATTCACTTTTTTTTTTGTTTTTTTTTTTAAACATCGACTCCATTAGATTTAATTTTTCTAAACAAACTTGTAGGTGCACCAAAAAATGAAGTATGAACTGCAACACTTTTAATGTTTGTTTGTTGAGAATAAGTGAAATTGCTGGCAAGTGCACTGTCACCTGATGACTCACAGAACCTGCTGATGAACTTTTAAATTTAATATGGATGACAGAAAACTTTCAGATCAGTGAGGACAAAAGTGAAGTTCTAGTACTTAGCACAGCCAGTCAGAGAACGGAACTGTGTCATTTCAAACACCGACGGTAAATGTTTCATATTGAATAAGTAAAAGAAAATCTTCAGACTTGAGCAATGTCGCATCAGAAATAATACAGGTATGAACCGAATCCCCTAAAGAATATTACAGATGTTTATTTTACTCAATTCAAAAATGCAAATCATACACATTCATCACAAGAAGAACAGATACTGCCACACTTTGCATGGTCTTCCCAAGAGGAGCACAGCTCCATTATGTATGAAAATAGAAATATTATAAAGAGGCAATGTATTAATGAACAAAAGAAGCTTAATTACACAGTCACCTGTAGTATGTTTTGTATGAAAATCTATTAAAGATTAGCTTCTTTGAGCAGTCAGAGGGAAAACCAGGCAAAGAAAGGAAAAAGAAATACATATAATGGAGAAAATATGGTGCTCGGAGCAACAGGATTTCTCTGAGCTTTCTCAGGTCTTCGCCCCCTGGTAATGCCTGTAGCTTTCGCTATTGGAATCTTATAACCCTGCACTTGTACTTATATTGCCTGCGCTTGAAGCTTCAAGCTGCAGGCTGCACTGTTAATGCGGTTTTCTGTGTGCTTCTCTGTGAGACCACGATTACTTTAATCGCCGTGTTCTGTGGCTCTGCCCCAATAATTGGACATGAAATAAATATCGCCATTGATCTGCCTCAGAGCAGAGCTGGGCTCGGTGCGTTGCAGTGCTCTGCATGGAAAAAAAGAAAATTTGAAGTGATAATGGATTGGGAACAAGGAAAGTAGGAAAGGTTGCTGCATTAGTGAGGGGAACAGTGGAGGTCCTGCATAATGAACGTGGCAACGGCAGACATTTTACATCGAGTGATTGCCTCCAACGCACAGCTGTCGCCAGAAGCGAGTTTAAAGTGCGGCAGTGGGATTTGTTAGGAACGATGTGTGAAACTATAGACCCACATCATTTTATAACTAAAGAACAGACTTTAAAGTACTTCTGTTGGTTTATAAATTGTTGAATGGCATAGCAACAAAATGCATTAAAAGGACAGTATTGTGTAAAATCTACTTTCATCATGTTATAATGTTGTTCCTTCATCAAAAGCTTACACGAGTGCTACTTTAATGCTGTCATGAACAGAAATCATTTAATCTCCTGTGGTATCTATTCAGCTGTGCAAAATGCCTCATGTGCGGTGCGACTAGTCCATTCAGCTCCTTCAGACTAGCCAGCAGCAATTGGATGATGGAACTAAATTCATATACATATATAAAAAGGACCTGAAAGCATTTTGACAGATGGAAAAAAATATATATATATAAATATAAAAAACAAATGAATTCACAGTGAGCATTTGCAGAGCTCATCATAAACGCTACTTCTCAGTGAAAATCTGGTTAAATAAATAAATAAATAAAAATTGATAAAGTTTGCGACTTTGTGAGGACTTCCTGAAGGCTGCGTGTCGGAAAGAGCAGGTCCAATTCATCAGTGTTAATTTAAAAAGCCAAATTTCTTTTGAGTCATATTTGATCTGTATAGCATTTTGATAACACATGAAGGCAACATTGCTTCTTAACTGTGCTATAAAATGGCACTATGTGTCTGGAAAATACATAATACTGCCCTTTAAAGATCTGCTCTTGTATCAACCTTCCAGACCTCTCAGGTCTTCTGGTTCTGTTCTGCAACCAGAACCAGACATGGAGAAGCAGCATTCAGCTTCTTGACGCCTCAAATCTGGAACAAACTTTCAGAAAACTGCATAACTGCCGAAACAATTAAGGCTAAAGACCCACCTGTTTACAGTTCCCTTTGATTCATAATGACTAGCACATTGATCAACACGTTTAATGTATATTTGCTTGATGATTTTGATGATGGCATTAGACAAAATATAATGTTTATTGCTTGTTTCATAATTTTTTTGTTTGTTTGTTTTTATGGTGTAAAACGCTTTAAACTGCCTTGTTGCTGAAATGTGTTATTCAAAGAAACTTTACAATAGGACTAAATATTCCACAAGACTTGTGACTCACCTCCATCCTCACACAGAGAACTTAATCAAAGGGATTTTAATTTATTACTTGGGCCCAAAAATACCTCAGAATTCAATCACCATCAGGCCCAGAGTCTGATTAAACCTTTTCCTAAGCAACAAAAACATCTAAAACAGCTAAGAATTAAGTATGATTCTGAAATATAACTACATAGTTACAGACATCCTAAAATCTCAGCATCCCAACAATCAACTTTGGTGATTTACTAGTGAATATTTTCAGATTTAGGATTTGTTCATTACTACAACCTCAAACTAAATGCCTCTTTTTTTCTTTTTACAACATTAAAACCCAGAATTCTAAACTTCAAACAAGTTGTGAACATGAATTCAGAACATTTTACAAAAACAAAGCAAGTAACCATTTCATGCATGCATTACACGCAGACCGCAGGGTTCACACTGAAACGCTCGCTGTGTGTTTGTCCTTCTCCTCATTGCTGTGTGCGTCCTGTGGCCTCTACGGGTGGCATCTTGATGAGCTTAGTTAATCAGCCAATCAGGCCTCTTAGACAGAATCCAGCCGGGATTGGCTGATTAGCCGTGAGTCTGCTGATTCAGTGAGAGGAGCATGTTGGAGCAGAGTGATGCATTCGGAGATCTTCATTTGTAAACTCTTATTGTTGTGACTGTGGAGCAGGTCCTCCACCTCCCCACCGATTGGTGTTAAAAGAGAGATGAGCAGAGACTGATCTCCAGAAATAAAATCTGCTGTTGTGCCCAAATGAAAGACCTTTTGAACTTTTTTTCCTAAAGTCTTTATTAGTTCACAATATAATAAACCCATAAAGAACAAATTAAGTAAAATGGACTTTTTTTTAGCTTTACATCAGGTTATAATGTTATTCCCTAGAAAAAAAACATACATTGAGTGTTGCTTTGATTTAGCAGATTCACTTTTTTTTTTTATGCATGTTTGAGAAATCCTTTAATATCCATGGCAACCATTTAGGTTTGCAAAACGTCTATGTGGTTCTAGCTCTGCCTTTGAGGACGAAGCTCCTCCTTGGAGCTGCAAGTTCCAAGTTTCTGAGCTTCCGCCTCACAGAGCAGGCCCCACCTGCAATTCCACCCCCTAAGCTCCTTCAGACTAGCCGTCAACAATTAGCAAACACCAGGTGGGACTGTGAATCTGCTGTGCTCATTATGAGCTAGAGCAAAAAAAATTTATTAAGGGGTGATGACTTCCTTAAGGCAGTTTCAGAAAGAGCAGGAGAGTCAATTTCAAGATGTTAAATCAGGAAGGAAAATTTATTTTGAGTCACATATACAGGATTTTTTATAATCACTGAAGTTCTTTTTGTGACTTGGTTGTGCTAAACAATGGCATTATGTGCCTGGAAAACACATAATACTGCCCCTTTAATATGAAACCTAAGTGGTGCTACTATTGTTTAATGTAACACAGTTTTACTTTTTCAAATTAAGAATCACATAAATGAGGACAGAAAGACAGAGACCTCCTTGTAATAATCTCATTATTTTAGCATATTCTAACATGGTTTAATTTCACAAACTGATTCTGAATTAGCATGAGTGTCTTGGTAAATTGGACCTGTATTGTTTGTCTGGTTCAATATTCAAATCGACTTCCACTAAAGAGCAATTACCTTCAATTTACTGATAAAAAAAAATAAAGAATCCAATTACCGTCTGTTTTTAAGTTATATTAATATTATGTTCTGTAGAATAACAATAACTGAGCTTGGGATGTTATTGTCTTTAGTAATTCAGAAAGCCTGATTATTGTAAAAACAATTAACCCAGCACCTGGTAAAGTGGTGAAACTCCAAAGAGCCAAAAGCTACAGTGGCTCTGCTTGAGTCATTCTTTTCAGGAGTTTAAATCAAGGCAAACTTGTTGTTTTTTATCCAACTTGGGATCAATTAGTGGCTTGATGGAAGGTTTTTTTCATAGCACAATTCAGATTCCACATATAATCAATGTAAAGTTGTATGAAATGTTATTACTTTTTAAATGATTTGGTATGCTATGAATGCAATTTCATCAAACTGAACAAGACAAGATGATGGCCTGATATATGTGCAGGTCTAATACTGGAGTCAGAGGAGTATGTTTTAATGTTATTTTGCACTCTTTGCTCTGTAAGTCAATAAATGGAACAAAAAAGAATGAAATTCAATCATATTTTGACAGATCAAAATATGATAAGAGAAAGGAATAATAACCTAATGGTAAATTAATTAATCTCATGAAAACTTAAAATGATTTCAATAATTTCAATTTGCAGGATTTATTGTTTCTAACAAAAATTGGATGACAAAAGTATTCAGTCTCTTTGCTCTCAATTATAGCCCCTTTTTCTCAGGACAATTTTGCCTACACTGTTGACACTTTGTAATTAATTTTATCTGCTGTTTCTGTTGTTTTGTTTAGTTATTTTGGATATTTAAAATGTTTTCCAGTTCTAGAGTTAAAGATCAATAAACTTTAAAATCTACTGAACATTTGAGAATGTGTTCTTGCATTATTATGCTGTTACCGAAAATGATAAAGCATATTTTTTTAAATCCACTGCAACATATTTGATAAACATATCAAATTCTTAAGATATGTTTAAGAATTTGAAACTTATCACTCCACAACTCTAAACACAATGGTCAGACACGTTCTTGTGTTACCCATTTTGAGCTGTTTAGACAGTAAACAAACGTGATCGCTCAATCCAGATGCCACTTTTGTGAAGCTGTCAATTTTCTACTTTACTCACTGAGAAAAAGCTGGTTGTTTTTCTCACTTATCAACATCTTCATTGACACACCATGATTAGACATGTTCTGTCTGAAATCACTAAAAACTGTCTTTCTAAAGTCTTGTTGCTATGTTACTATGCCTTAAGTAAGTGAGATATGTTTAAGAATTTGAAACTTATCACTTCACTTTACTTTGGAATCAACATTTTTGGTTTTCCTCATTCTGAAAATCTTGCAAACTCATCTGTCCCAAACTATCTATAAATTAAATTCATTTGTTGGTTATTTGGGACAAAAAAGGCAACGTTGCCAAAAATTAAGTCCTGAACCAGTTCAGCAGTACTGACTTGGCTCTTTGCAGATTGAGTAAATACATGCATTTAAAGCACAAGCTAATGGAGCTGTCATCCTCCACCACTCTGGAAGGATGCATATATAATTGAAGTACATAAATGTGTTTGTGTGTGGGAAGCTGGGCTTGCATAACCGCTGCAGGGACTCAGAGCTGTAAGTAAAATGTCATGTTGCTGGGAAATGGGAGATATGCTACCTGTGACGTCTGAAGACACAAAAAAAAGTATTAAAAACCCACAAAGAAGACTGGGAGAGACACGTACAGAAAGCAACACATGGTTCAAGGTAGATCTGGACCTGAAAAAGGCAGCTCACTAGAAGCAAAAGTCAACTCTTTCGTTGCAGAACATAATCTATAATCACTTTATTATTGCGCTGGCTCGCAAGCTGACTCCTGCTTTTGTGACGGTGCTAAAATTGTCCCTCCATCACAACGGCACTTTAAAATTCTTGCCTTCACAACCACATCAACGTTTTCGCGATGAGGCCCGCGCAAACACACAATCACACACCCCCGCATGGCGTGGCTGATTTCAGCACATTATTTAAATGTCTGCGTTTGGATCTGCGAGTTCCCTTGTCATCAGGTTGTGATCCAGCCAATCATCGACAATCAGCCAGTCCTTCCACGCTAACGGAATAATTGCAAGTGTGTCTGTTCCTAATAGCAGGGTTTTAAAAGCCCCGACTGACACAGCTCAAGTATTTCTCAAACAAACAGCTCCGCGAGGTAAACTGAGGCACACGCTGCTGGGAAAACGGCTCCATGCTGCACAAAGGTTCCACCTCTCTTTAGGTCGAGGGGAGACAAAAACTCATTTAACAAGCTCTAAATCTCATTTCTACATCTGAAATCTGCAGCTTAGAAAATTATTTGATTACTTGGTAATTAAAAGTGAGCAATCATAGGAGAAATAAAGTGAACTTAAAGAATTATTTTTCTAAGGCTTATTGCAATAAGCAAGAAATGAATAAATCACATAATAAATTAAAACAAGCTCAGTAATTTCCATTTGCATTATTTATTGTTTTTCTCTTTTCTACCAAAAACTGGGTAACTAAAGTCTTCAGTCTGATGCTTTGGTCTCAATTAGCACTTTTTTTAAGGATGACTTTGTTTACAGAGACTCCATAATTCATTTTATTTGATGTTTTTGCTGTTTCATTTATTTTGAACACTAAAATGTCTTAAAAATTCAGTTTTAAAAGTTCATTAGACTTTATGGTCTAATGAACCTTAAGAATGTCTTCTTGCATTATTACACTATTATCATCACATTACCAAAAAATGGCCTCAAAATGACAATGTTTTCATAACCACAATAACTTCTGGGACGATTTATCAAAATTTGTGATTGTGACAACAGGTCTACTTTTGGTAGGCAGAGTCAGCATTTTTACTCTGTATTCATCCACTTCTTCCAAATGTTCCTTCTGCTTAAGACCTTTCAAGCCGAACTAGATCTGTCTGGTAAATTGCCTAGGACTTTGTAATAAAAAACAAAAAGAGAGCAAAATCAAGTTATCTGATTCAAGTTTAATCTGAAGAGGAGGAGGAGAAGCGAGAAGAATAGAAGACAGAAGAGATGAGCAGGCCCTCAAATTATTCATAGCCTCTCTGCAGATTTGTTAAGGGGATTGGAGGCAATTTGAAGGCCTCAGTTGAGTGTTTGACTGGAGCGGCATTATGTCCCAGTATTCCATTATACCGAGGTGCCGTACGGGGATGAAGACCGGCCGTCCTATTAGCCTCTGTATAAACAGATAGGGCAACGCTCGGAGGATTCTGAGCCGCAGCAGAGAGGGTGAACTCTGACTCTGGGAAGATAGATGGCAGCAGACATGAGTGTACACCATCTGCTTGCTTCGACTCACTTTCACATCATTCTCCCCACTTGCCACGGCATCTTCCCTTTATTTGCAGCCTCAAAAGGTGGTGTGATGCTTTCTGAGAGGCAAGCAGTGGACATTTGATGGTTTTTGCGAATGGACAAGAACACAAAAAGGCAAATGTGGTAATCATGTCGCCTAACAAATATGGAACATACGGACATAATTACAGCACGATCATTATTTTGATTTAAGTATCTCAGACTGTAAGCTTTTTTTGAAACAACATACCATGCTTGTTGGGCATGAGGCATGTTAAGTGTACCTTCAGGACAGAAGGAAGGGCATCAGACTTTAATCACATTTAGCTGTTATTCAGGTTGAAGTTTCACAATACAGTTGTCTATAAGGTCAAAGTTGTGCTTTACATTTTTACAAACAATTTGTATTTGAGACAAATCTAAACCATGTCTTTGTTTAATGCAAAACATTTCCATTAACTCATGTTTACTGAGTTCACTTTGCCTGACTAGAAAAACTGTAACTTTGAAAAGTCTGTGAGGAGACGTAATCTTTTAAAAACAATAAATGTCACAATCGCTCTACAGATTTGCAGTTGACCCTTAAAGGGTACAATTATTGGTTTTCTACAGCTGCTTGATTTCTAAGAGTAAAGGGTCTCTAAAACATAGCAGCAAAACAAAAACTGAGAAAGTAGAACATTACGAGTTTAAAATACTGCAAATATAAGAACAAAAAAGGGTCTATAACTTATTGGCAGAGGAAGCAAATAATTCATAAGTTTTCTTAGATTTTAGGTTTCCATCATGCTCAGCACAGTGTAACAATGCTGATACTAAGACTGCAAAATAAAAAGTATCAAGACTAGTCGTTGCTATATTTGTAACGTCGTTGGGAGTGGAGCTGGACTCTCTGACAGTGGTGTCAAAAAGAAGGATCCTGTCCAAGATGCAGGCCATCTTGGACAAAGAGTCTCATCCACTCCATGATGTGCTGGCAGGATGGAGGAGCACCTTCAGCCAGGGACTCATTTGCCAAAGTGCACCACAGCCATTTCTGCCTGTTGCCATCAGGCTTTCCAACGCCAAAGTCTGAGCTAATTTATTCAACTGCGCTGATTTATAGGTTATTTATTGATTAATATATCGCAAATGATTGCTTGTTATTCATTTATTAGTTTATATCTAGTCATTTTGAACTTATTACTCATTATATATTGAGTAATAAATATTATATATAAATATTATATTATATATATATATATTGAAAATTGAAATATATATATATATTTCAATTCCTGAAACTTATTAACATTTCAGTGGGAAAGGTCAGTGTTCTTCGTCTTACTTTTCAAACAGTAAAGGTTTGCAGTCTCTTTATGGCTTTGACCATTGTACTGTTCAAAAAAGGAGAGTATGGTTCATGTCAGTGATCAAATAAAACTATAAAACATTTGGTCATGGTGACAAATCCTTCAAGATTCCTTTATTTGAATGAATGTTTTCCTTGGTTTTCTGGCCCCAGTCTTCACATTGGGATCTATCCATTGATGGCAAGGTATATGAAAACTTATACATCCTCAAATAACTTTCCTTAAATCTGAGTACAGTACTGTTTTGAGTACAGTAACTGCATATCAACATTTGCTTGTATCTGCTTGCAGCAGCACTTTGATGGCTTATGCATAAATTTATTCATCATTTAAACAAGTCTAATAATCCTACTAATTATTCTATTGTTGACTAACGTTAAATATAGGGCAGTAAAATACTAATCTGTACTTTGGAGACATTTGCATGATTGCCTCCTGAATGGTTGGGAGCCTGTTTTGTTGTGGTTTTTATTCTTTTATTGTATTTGTTTTCTTTTTTATATAATTTGGACTTTATAATAAAACAGACTCAAAGTCTGTTTTATTATCAACAGTATTATAGACAGGATATCCAAATCCACTCTAAGTTTAGCTCAGCTACAATGTGAAGTATTGCGTTCAGGCCAACACACAAAAGTCAGTCTGCAGGTTTGTTGCTAGTCGTTTTAGGTTCAGCTGCAGCCTGATCTTATGAAACACCTTTATTGGCGCAGACAGATCCGAGTGTTGTGCGAACATCCCATTTGGATAAAAAAAAGGCACACAGACAGATTAAGAAACAAGAAAGAAACAGTATGTACTTTATCAATATTGTGAAGGAAGTCTATTTTTTTAAAAGTTGGGTGTATTTTTTGAGTAGTTAAAATGAGTTTGAAAGTGATCGTAAAACACTGAGGATGTTTGGATAGTTGCAGAGATGGAGGAGAGCAAAAAGGAAAGTGACAGAAGCCAAAGAACTATGATAGCGCAGTGCGGTTTGGTGCAGAGCCTATACATCAGAACAGAATCACTGTGTGACTCTTTAATGAGTGAACTCATTTCTTTGTCTGCCAGTTTCTATTTTAGAACAACTCTTACCTAGATAAGTGAAACTAGAACTTGATAGAAAAAACTACCCATCTACTCATTTTTCAAATAGCAGCATCTACTGCTTTAGTTTTGAGTTAAATTATCTGATTTTTTTGGAGGGGGGGAGGGGGGGTTTCAATATCAATACATAAATTCTGCACTCTAAATACCTTCTTCACTCAAAAATCAGTACTAAGTCCTACTCTCTGGATTGTTCAGGCAGCATGTCTAAAGAAGATTTGACAGCCAGCACTTCACCTGCCGCATTAGCCGTTGATATGTGTCGTGTTTTTGTGCATGTACGCCATTGCCTCACTCGGCAATACAAGAAGACAAGCCATTAGGTGTATGTTTGCCTCTGTGTGGGGTAAAGAAAAAAAAAAACTTTTTTTTTTCCAAAGAAAAAGTGTATTATCATAAAGCAAGACGACAGTAGGAACAGCACAGAAAGCCCAACTGAAACGCAGGAAAAGAGAAACGAAGGTAAAGAAATTGATGTGAAGTGATAGGGAGGTGCGAGGCACAGAGCCAATCCTTTACTTCATGTCTCTACTGCCCCTGAGAGGCTTATTTGTTAGCCTGTTACCCAGCAAACAAGCTGTGACTCCTATTCTGGCTTGGCTGTCAAAGGGATATAGTAAATGCCACAGCAGCAACACACACACATGTGGTTCTGATCCCTGCAGGGCTGTTTCAAAAACGAGCTCAAGGAAGGCCATCCACCCAAATGATCAAACTGCTTTATTTATGGGTCTGCAGCAAGGATGTCTACTTTGTGTTTGAGATGCACTTTGAATGATGTTGACAATAATGAAGCAAAATAAGATGTATTAAGCCACAGTGTGTGTGTGCGTTCGGTTGCTCTTGTGACTCTTGTATCTTATGTATATTTGTTCATAGTTAAGCTAAAAGACATCCTGCAGCTTATCAGTCAAGACCTCAGTGTTTAGCTGCATCGATTTGTTCCCTCCGTCTTTAACCCCTCGACTGGGTCATCCCTCAGATGGACAGGGGGAGCCTTTAGCATTCTGAGGGAAATGTCACAGCTGTCAGCTGAGAAACAGATACATCCAATCGAAACCAGGGTTCCCTCACCGCCAGACTTAGCCAGAAAACATGCAAATAGAGTCCCAGCAATCAATGATTGCTGCCTGTTATTCCAGCCAAAGGAAAGCAGCATCTTGCAAACATATTCAAACTCTTTGAAAGAAAATAAAGGGTACATCCTGAACAGATCGGCATCATCCAAAAATGGAATGGGTGATACGCCTGTAAAAACTTGCCAAGAGATAATAGGTAAAGGGAGGGTTTATGCAGAGAAAAAGCAAAAAGACCATGGGTAACTCTGGAGGAGCTGCATAGATCCAGAGCTCAGCTGGATCCTGTTAGCAGAATACTAATAGTTGTAAACTCCAAAGCTGATCTGATGGAGGAGTCAGAAGAAGAAAGTCAAACATAATGATTTGGCTTATGTCCAGGCATATTCTTGTGTTAGAATGGTTCAGTCAAAGTCCTGAGCTAAAACTAATTAATCAGTAATTAATCAGTGGCAAAAGTTGAAAAATGTATACTTATACAAGCTCTCAACTCAGTCTAACTTAACTTAAGCCATTTTGACAAAAACAAATAAAAATCTCAGTCTCTACAAAATATAAACTAAGGGAAGCTGAAAAATTCATTATATACTTGTCAGATCTTTCAGTGTAAAAAAAGAATATGAATCCTTTCTTTTCACTATTTTCCACTAATGTGTGTTTATCTAATTCATGAATCCTCAGTAGAACAGAAGGAGACTCATGGTTAAAAAGTGACACAATGTGGATCATTCTCAGGGGCAAGAATACTTTAGAACAAATACCAAAAATTATCCATTCACCCAAAACATATTACTCAAACCATTTACCACACAGACACACACACACACACAGTTTTGTGTGTGTTTCTCCGTGCCCAGACAGAGTTATGGCTGTTCAGTTTGCAGACTGACCCTCGAGACACCTGTCACACCAAGAGTAACGTCTTTAGATGACTAGGCTTTCAATCATGATTGTGACCCCCACGGCCCTGTGATGTGAATTAGAAACAGAGCAAAATCCAAAAAAACAGGTCATTTTTCAGACTGGAGCGCAAGATTATTACAGTGACACCATTACTGGATTGTTTTCATTGAGCCAGTCAACCTTTTCACTTTGATTTAGCAATATAAATAATTTCCGTGATTTAGATGTTAAAACCCTAGAAATTAGAACAAGTATGCTTTTTTTTTTTCAAATAGCTGCTGAACAACTAATACGTTCTGAATACAGAGTTCTAAGCTTTAGCCACTTATAAGTTGGCTGTCCAGACAGCTGGACGTTATTGCTTAATAAATTTCATTTATTGAAAATATTAATAGAAGGATTAATTTTATAAAAGGAAAATAAAAAGTATTCAAATAAGCCAGGTGTCCTTTTTCTACACCTGGCTTATTTGCAGGAGCACAAGGTGGCAGATGTCTATCATCTGCAACCAATCTGTAAAATAAAGGGTACATCCTGAACAGATCATAAGACACAAGGCAACAAAGAAGCACAATACATTCAGCCATGATGGTTTGTGCATGAATTTGGATTGGCCAGTTAGCCAAATATGCATAATTTTTGGTCAAAAGGAAAACTTCATATAAATAAGCCACAGGTGAGATTTGGACTTTGGTCCTTCTTGCTGCGTTGTAAAAGTATAAACAACTGTGGTCCGACACAACTGAAAAAAAAAAAAAAAAAAAAAAGCAATTATCAAAACCAAAAATTTTTATAACTTTATGTACTGTAACAGACTAAAGGTGGATTGTTTACATTTGCTGTAAAGTTTGGCATTGTAACAGAATGGATGCAAGAATAAAGTCACCAGCTTTGTCCTCTTTCCAGTCTTAAGAAAGCTTAAAACATAGATTAATGAAGCATATTCTGCATGATAAATAATTATAGAGAAATCCCAAACATTTTATTTTGATTTTAAAACCTTCCCTGTATGCACACTATTTAAATTCTGCAGCTTAAAGCATCAAGCCAGTCAGCCAACTGTTTCTTTGTCAGCTCTGACCACTGATCAGCAGGTCAAAGAACAAAAGATTCTTTCTCCAGATCATACAAACTATAAATCTATAAAATCATTTTATTACAAGCACTTGTGTGTGTTAGGAGGAGCAGGCCAGAGCTAAAAACTGAGAACTGCTAATTCAGATCATCCCTACTTGTTACTGTGGTACAACGATAAAGAATGAATGCTGTTAAACAGATACACTCCACATTACACCCCTACACACAGATATAAATCAATGCAAACATAATTATGTAAGCTTCAATTGCTATAACAGCCCAGCTAATCCCACACAAGCTTGAGCAACACCATTATTAAACTGTCCCCAACACCCTGATGCTGGTTTTGATATGCACACCCACCACACATACAGAAACTGATAAAATACTGAATCGAGGCCAAGAACAAAGTGTTGAGCTCTGCAGAATAAATCTGTCTCTAAGCCAATATGTTGCCCTACTCCACATTGTGTCTTCCACCCTGATCCATCAAAATGGCTCATTCACAAACATGGAAAAACACACACGCACAGAATGGAGAGATGCTATTCCCAGAAGAGCTAATCTTCTAAAACCATTACTGGGAACAACGTAGGTGCAGTAGCTATGGGGAGGATTATGTCCAAAACGCACGCACAGACACGCACGCACACATTTGCAAGCCTATCAATGCAAGCCTCCCAGTTTTTAACTTCTCATGACACTTCCTATATGCTGAACACGTCTGCGTAAATAGAAACTCCTCTCAGAAGCTACGGTAACAAGCTGTTGTCAGCTCATGTCATAGACAAGAATGTCATGTGGATTCACAAGTCTGAGCACCTTAAGTATCACTGGATATTGCCATCAAATGCAGTGTCCATTATAACAGTACAAAGCCATGATGGTTCACTCATTCTGGTAAAACTACAATGACCTTGCATACAGTGCGTTATTCAAGAAAATATATCTAAAACAACAAAATTGTAAATGTAACTTATGAATTATGATAAAAGAAAAGCAAAAATCGACCCGTGTTGTCAAATGTTAATACACAGATTTAACGTCCAGCCTTTGAAATATTTCAGCCAGAAATATAAAAAAACCCAAAAAACAAATGTTTCAACAGGTTTTGACATGAAGGTTGAAGTAAAACAACACTGAAAGCCCACCAAGCTAGCAACACTGAAGCTTCTCCACAATTCAGAATAGGCAAAACAACTTGTGAAGTTAGACTATTACTTTAACACCAAAGAATTTTCTGATGGAGAGCAAAACTAGATCCTTCTGCTAAGAAGGATCTAGTTTTAGTTACAAATGCAGTGATAGATCTGTATTAAAGGGTCTATGTGTCAATGTTATGTATTCAATCCATTTATTCCACTTTAGTCCTCTGAAATTCCCAAGAGCCTAAAGATTCTTATTAAAGAAAATACATAACTTTGCATATATTTAACACAGTGGAGTGAAAAAGCTCAACCATTTATTAAATTCCCCTCATACATATTGAACTGTGAGTAGTAAGTCACTACCCTTGGTTCTGCAATCTCAACTGTCTGTTCTGAAAGCACACAGGATTTCAAATCTAAAATAAACTTGCATAATATAATGGATATAAAAATCATTCGTAATGGTTGGTTTGTGGGACCATGTTTATTGCAGACCTGTGATCTGAAAGGGGATCAGTACTGGAGGGAAAATATTTAGAAATTAAAGTGTGTGTTGAAATCTGAATTAGTGACAAGCCTCCCAGTTTTTAACTTCTTTAGATAGCATAAAATTGCAAAACAGAAGAGTTTCCCTGGGATTACGGAGCTAAGGGGGCTGAGAAATATATTTAGACAGTTTACCAGCAAAAGCTAAGCAGCATATTTCAGACATTACTACTATGGTTACTGGTAAGTTTAAAACTCATGCAATATCCTTACATGTCGTGACAAGCAAAACTAAAATTTTTGCTACAGTGCCCAGTAAAATGTAAACAGAATTTATGAACAAGCAACTGCTCTTCTCGGCCAGCCTTGTTAGGTGGCAAATCTGCTCTCTTCTCCCACCACCCCTGTGATATTAGTCAGACGATCAACAAGCCACTTCAACACAGAGGTAGTTTAATTGAATGCTGCAGAGAATTACCATCCCTGTTGCCTAGCAATGAATCCTTATGCCAGTATTGTGGTCTTTGTGCATGCCTTTCTCACAAAACACCATCTATAAGTACTGTGCAATTACAACATTTTCTCTCAACAAAGTTTCTAATCAAGCTGCTGGTAGGCTCCTGCTCCACAGATTTTCTTCAGACATGTGATGTGACGCCTGGAGCCATAATAATACTCTTCAAATGACAGACTTCCTGAATATAACAGGAGAAGGCCAGTTACCAGTTTTAATGTATATCATGGTTTTAATCTAGTGGTGGGACTCAATTAAAATTTTAAATTTTAAATTGCAGGGTCTGTAAATAATCACATAATTTAATCGAAAACCATGTAATTGACAAAGACAGCTACGTTCTCAATTCAAAAATCTTTTTTTCTGCTAAATTACTGAATAATTAGACAGATGAGCTCAACAACACAGATATTTATTGTTTTGTAATCTGTTATTTAAGTTGTCCAGCCATCAGGCAGTTGCAAAGTGTTATTACACCTATTTGGTTTTCAAATGTTTCAAGAAGTGTTTGTCGAAAAACAAGAAAATCAACGAGGTTTATCAAGGTCTAAAATCTCTTGATATGTTTGACAAACACAAATTAACTGGCAGTAAAAGAAAGGGGAAAAAAACACTAATCTGATATCAATATACTGCTGTTAGAGGTAATGGCTGCCAAAAAAATAACACTATGAAAAGATTATGGGCCGAATGCTATATGTCACTGTCACCGCCAGGCTGCTCGGCCTGAGAGACCAATAAGCAGGCTAAATGAGGCCATGACATTAGCCAGGAAACAATTCCAGTTTTTTTTTTCCTTCCTTAGCTGGAACTGATGATATAGTGGGGTCAGCCAATATACCATTATGAAACTGTTTACAATGACGACACTGAGCAGACCAGGATTGGAGTCCTGACACTGCAGTGAAACCGTCCTTCCTGTTCTTTAGTGGCACCAGTAAAAGACCGAGTGTGCTGCTTCTCTGATTGGTCGGATGGGGAACCGCGTCCGTTTCAGCATAGAAACACTGAATAAAATCACAAGATAAAGATTTGCACTGGTAAAGGGTCAAAGCAATTGAAAAGCTTTAAAACAACAAATAATTAACATATCCATGCAGATTAATTTATAAAGATGTCTACATTTTAGGCCGCCTACTCCTTTCATCCCAGCAGAATTACACAAAAGAAAAAAAAAAAAAAAAGAAACGCTGTTAACGTGGAAACTTCATGACCCAGATGTTTCTTCTCATGCGAGAGCCCTTATTTTAAGAGTGGTTGTGGGCTGTTCTCACTTTAACATTTTAAAAAACTAACTACTGGTATGTGGCTTCAAGCATAATACGAGAAATTAATTCAGTCCTCCAGCTTACAGTTTCTTTGTAAGGAATCCTGATAGGCAACCACATTTTTGTGCAAAAAGATATGTCAATCAAAAAATGAAGGTACAACACTTAATACCCAGCAGGTAAAACACAAAGCAGCTGTAAGACCGTACCGCTGGGTGCAGGATGTTACTCTCTCTTGAACCTTTCCAGCTTTTGTCAGAGTATTTACTTCAGTGTTTGTATTTCCTTTGATAGACTAAAAAATAAAAAGGCTAGAGATGTAAAAAGAAAAACAGGAAACATGGCAAAAGGTTGGTGCAGATAAGAATGTGAAAAGAATGATATGAATTTGTTTTCAACATATAATCTGGGGATTATATTTTTGTGCCTGAAATCTACATCTAAAATTTAACTGTCAGGGGTTTTTTAAGTAGCATAGCAAATACTCTCGTCATCCAATGAAGGGAGAACCAGCTGACAAGAACAAACCTGCCCATCTTAGAAACTCAAGCTCTCTCTGCTACATTCTGTGACGCTCCAGTCGGTAGCGCTTAGAGGAGCAGGTGGCCTCCACAGACAGTGAACTGAGCCTTTCTAAAAGCTCGTCTCCCACCCTCACATCCCTCTTTTATCTTTCCAGCCATCCTCTTCTTTCAAACCATCTCTCCTTTCCAGCTGAGCTTCATCGCTCCATCGCTTCCTGCCTATTTTTCTCTCTCACTTTTTTTTCTTCCTGCATTCTGTGAGCCACCCCTCACAAACAGCAGCAGCCAGGAGTAAAAACCCACCAGATGTGCAGTTTTTTGTTTGTTTTTTTTTTCTTCAGATTTCTCCAATTAATTTTCTTACGTCTCCGCTACATATTTGTCCAATGCAATGTAAAAAGGGCTGACTGCTCATAAAAAGTTAGAGATTTACCACAAATATCCCCCATGCTCTACTGATTGGTATATATATGTACAAATTGTACGTTGGCTATAAAAACTACTCCACCCCTCGGATGTTTTACCATTTGTATTGCTTTTTGCACATCAATCATGATCATCAAAATTTGGCCTTTTTACAAAAAGAAAAAAGGATAATAATCCCCTTTGACATTAAGGACGTTAAAGTGAAAACAGATTTCTACAAAATAAAAAACTACGGACAGCAAATGTACATCACCACCAACACAACATTCCCAGTGTGAAGCACGGAAATGGCAGTGTCATACTTTGGTGATGTTTCTAAGCAAATGAAGGTGAAACGAATGCAGTTTCCGTCTGCTTTGGAGAACATTTTACTTCTGTTATGTTAACAACACAAAGCGCCAAACTAAAGCTGGACAGAAAGTGTTTGAAAACATCAAGCTGGACGTTCTGGAGTGACCCAGTCAAAGCCCAGGGCTTAGTCCTGAAGAATTTGTGGCAGAACTTGAAAAGGGCTGTTCAAAAGCAATCCACATGCAACTTGACAGAACCTGAACAGTTTTCCGAGGACGAATGGTCTAGGAGTGTTTAGTCTGGTAGACTCGGTTTGACTGAGTACCAAAGTTGCAACATTTGTCACATTTTCAGCTGCTGCAGTTCACTTTCACACTGCACTGTGTGAAACGAACTAAAACCTTTGAAAAAACTGTGTGTAAACCACAATGGATCCCTTCTGAACCTTGCATAAGCTGAAAAAAATCGTGTTTTAATCAAACAATTTTAACATGTTAAAATCTATGTAATGAATCGACATTTAAATGTTGAAGTCCTTAGCAAAATCTGATAATTTGTTTTTTTATTTCTTTAGTGATGTAAGTTGTCCAATAATCAATTTTAAGCTCATTTGAGAACAAAAACTCCAATTTGACTGTACTAATCTCGGTGACAACAAGCACTGATATCACCAGACTAATAGAAAACAACACTCACAGGCAGATGTATTAAGGTTTCTGCCTGCAGTCAGTCTTGGTGTAATTTTGGAGCTGTCAGTTTTTATTACTGAAATGCTCCGGTTACAGCTGTGTGGTAATCAGGGCTGCTTTGGGAATACAACCACAGAATCAGATGCTTTTACAGACACTGTTTTAAAACAAAATAGTAATAAACATAATAAGTACCCAAGAAAAAAAAACTTAAACACTAATTGGGTGAGGAAAATGCAGCTTTATATGTTTCCATTGCCATTCATTCAGCTTCTCTAGCCGACTAACATAAAGTAGTTGGTTTGAGCTGTCAAACAAAACACATTTTTCATCTTTTTCTTATCAGAAACTTGATAAATGATCGGATACTCACCAGCAGTGAAGTCCTTGTTGAGGTCAATGAAAGCATTAGAGTGAGGAGTGCGCAGTTTGATTGATTTATTAAAATCATTCCTGCACTCTTGAATCCTAAAGTGGGGGGGGGAAAATATGATTTTATATTATTCTGAATAAGTTAGAGAATAGCAGTTAATGACAAAGCCAAGAAATGTGTATTATCTTACCTTTCGGTAAGATAACAGACTACAGTTTTGGGAGGCGTGGTCACCCCAAAGACATCTGGAATCATGTCGCCATTGAAACTGTGGGAAAGAAAAACCCATTAGGGACATTGGTATATTCCTGCAATTACTTTTTAAAATATTCCCAGCATAATGTATGCGAAAAACCTTGAAACTAATACTTACTCCATAACAAGAGGCTGATCTGTAAAGGTGAAATTTATGGTATACCACTTAGAGGTTTCTGCAGAAAAAAACCACAGAAGACAGGTAATGAGTTACAAAGGTGAAATGAAGGCAGCAGAGTCTGACTGGTAAAATGAGACTTAAACAGGAGAAAGGCAACAAACAAATGATTGAAAACTGCATTTAAACTAAAATAATTTTAATCTATGGCACTAAAAGGCTACATATGTGCAGACATTTGAGTTTTATGTCCTGTTTTTGTCAAATATTTTCTCTCATAAACCCCGGATAGCAAAGGGGAAAAGATTTTCCAGAGGACTGCAGAGCTGCACAACTAAGGAGAATGAAAGGTCCTGTGCTGATCCAGCAGATCCAGTGGGGTTTCCAGGAAGACATAGGCAAATCCCAAATGTAAGTTAAAGCCTTTACTGATGCCGACTGCGGCCCAAATCCATAAGATGGCACCTAAAAGAACAAAATACATTTCCTCCCACTCCAAGAATTTGGCCCTTTGGACTTTGCCGAGCATGGGACACAAAAAGGTGAAAGAAATTTTGATTTTCTAAAGAGTAACTTATTACAGACTCTTCTTCTGAAGGTTTCCAATGTCACTGGCATGACAAAAATTCTCTACTTTCTACACAGCAGAGTGAAGGAAAATCCATTTATTCAACAAAAGAAGGAAGCTTCTGGTTGAGCAAAAAAGCAGAGTGGAATATGTTGACACGTTGCAAGGGGCAGAACTCTTGACGAAAGGCAATCATCCCTGAAAACATTTCTGTTTGCTCTAAACTGGTTTCTCCACACACATACATCAGATCTGGCCTGCCAGATGTTTTTATGTGGCCCCGTAGTGCCTCGAAATAAAACCTTTGAGATAACCGTGTGCTTAAAAATTATTTTATCAATTAAATCACAGCCAAGGCACCTGCAGGTTTCAGCAAGTCAATTTACGTCTTTTTAAGACCTTTTAAATGCCAGCTTGAATGAAATTTGAGACCAAAAAATCTGTTAATATAGGGGACGATATAGGAGGAATCCTGCTGGCTCTTGGGGGTTGGCAAGAGAAGCAAGCCGGTGGCACAAACAAATGTCATCCTGTCAATGGGTGATACATTTACACTTACCTATAAAAGACATTTTAAAAAGCTAATTAGCTAGCAAGGGTATTTTAGCAGCTTTTTATCGACCACCTCAAGTACTGAAGGCAAAAAGATATCCAAGTGTAACTCAAATTTTTTGCCTGAATGATCTTAAACTGCTGACTAGATAACAAGCACTGTGTTCCAGTTTAAATAAAATTTTTAATAAATTAACTAAGGAGTTTGTTTCGCCTTTGAATTTTTATTTTCCATTTGGAGCTCAACTTTTAGCCCGACTGACATCCAGCAGCTATGATATGAACACCAGACAGGAGAACCGTTTTTCTCCTCTCAATGCTTTGATCAATTCTGCTTAAAGATGTGATTTATTTTCATGCTGAAGAATGATTACGTTAAAACAACAATGAAGAAAATCTGGAAAGAATCAAAAAACTGGATTTGTCTCAACAATATGGAAACACAAGCTGTTTACACTTAGTGTATTAACAACACAGCTGAAACATAAAGTCTGTATTTGAGAGATTTGGAAACAAACATAAAATCTTCAACTATTTACAGTGCAGAGTCATTTATTGGATACTAGAAACAATCTGCTATCAGCAATATGGGGAAAGCACAATAAGAACAGCTTCTATCAGTGGCTCTAGTTCTGCAAACCATGCAATCGCTCACAATATATTTCAACTAAATTCATTAAGTGAGGAGGTGGAAAAGTGTTTACCCATTAATAACATCTTCTGCTTTTCTATCAGACAACACATTTTACTGTTAGACAACAATAACCTCAGTGGAATAAAAAAAAAAGGTTTTAAATTATGATTTCATTTAACAAGGTGAACAAAAAGGCATCCAAACCTGGAAACAAGTTATTGTCCCTTCTTAAATTAACATAATTTAACTCTGATTAAAGTATTTTTCTGGAAAGCTCCCCAACACCAGAAAGGACTCTAAAAGCATCACATCATCTAAAAGAAAAAGTAGTATAAAAACAGAGTTAATGAAGGATACAAAGCCATTTTTAAACTTTGGGAGGCCAGCAAACCAAAATTCACAACCAGAGAAAAACCTCCAGCAGTGGTGAACCTTCATAAGAGAGGTTGTTCAATCAAACTTGAACCAACTGCACATCAACTATCCAACAAGGAAGTCTAAAACAACATCTAAAGCTCTGCAGACCTCAAGCTAGTCAGTTTGTGTCAAAGTTCATTGTTTAATAATAAGTGAAGGGGCTAAGTTCACCTTTTGTTTCTTTTGACGAATCAAAAGATGAACTTTTATGGAACGTGTGAGTTGTATTAAGTCTGACCAAAAACTAAGAAAGCATCTCAGAAACAGATCATCACATTGACAGTCAAACTCAGTGCTGGTAGAGTTAGAGTTAGAGGCTGCTTTACTTCCTCAAGATTTGGACGACTTACCATCACAGATGGAAACGCGAATTTTGCTTTCTACCATAACATCCTTCAGGAGGAAAGTCCAGCCATACTGTCCCAATTCCACTTTGGTTATGCAGCAGGAGAATGAGCCAAAGCACATTGGCAAATGACTAGAAACCCCAGCAAAATTAGGTTTTGGAGTGGCCTAGACAAAGTCTGGACATCAATATAAGCTTGGTAATATAATCTGACCTTAGAAACGCTCTTCATGCTGAGTTGTGATTAATTGCCAGTTATTGGAAACCCTTGATTCCTGCTAACCACAGAAAAACTAGCTTCTTTTTTCACGTAGTAGAGGACTTTATTAATTTCTTTCCCCTTGATAAAAAGTGCAATAATTTGAAAACTATCTTTATTATTATTTAGATCATATTTTTCCAAAATTAACAATGTTTTATGATGTAAAAAATCAAACCGTGACTAAAGGAAAAAGCAAAACTGAAGAATAGCACAAGGTGGCAAAAACACTTTAACACTACTGTATTTACAACATACATTTTGTGAAAAAAAAGAAACAGAAAGAAGGAATTCAATCTAAGCTATAATTTATTGTTAATATTTACCTAATGTGTGGTTGTTTCCCCAGAAAATTAAAACAGATGTTTTTGAATTTTTGTCCAGAGTTGTCAGAAGGACATCCATCTGAGAGTCTCCATCATAATCTCCAGGAACAACACTGGTAATTTTTGTGTCCCTGGAAAAGGAAAGAGGGCAACTGAGATGATAGCCAGTGGCCAAATTTGCCTCATTACTAAAGCAAACGTCAGTTATAAACATTGAATGTACCACTTATACAGTTACTTATCAAAAGCAAACAAAAAAGATGTTATTTCTGAGAATATTTACCCTGGAAGCATGTCCTTGGTGATGTTAACTTTGGGCTTGAAGTAAGGAGACTTGGAGTCAGCCAACAAAATCACAACCTCAGATTCTGCAAAAGTTGGAAGATAACACAGAATTAAAAGAGATCTGTTACCCACCACAACAAACCCCTGGTATGGACAAGCAGCCTGTCATTGACGAATATTCAAAAGTATGTGATAAGAAGTGAAGTTCTCCGGATTTCAACTACTAAAAAAGTGGATAAAACCTACTTTAAATCAAACATAATAATTGCATTGCTAGTTATTTTAAATGTGATTTACACTCCCATCATTTTTTTATTATTTGTGCTAGATGAGGGGGAAACTTGCATGACTGGCATCTATGGTGTATCAAAATGTTCCGCCCGCGCATTTACGGCTGTAAAAAAGTATATATTTTGAAGTATTTTTTAACCTAACTAAAAAAGGAAGTTTACATTTGACAAGCGACCGAGTTACAGGTACGTTTTTCCCCTCAAAAATTAATACTCGTTAAAAAAAAACACATCGGCCGACAATTTATCCTTATTACTATAAAAGTATATTTATATTCATCTGACTAGATGTGCGCCAGGTCGCTAATGACAGCAGCATTACATACGCTCTCTGATGACAAAGATGTCAGTCTGTTTATCCGAGTTGAAGTCACCAAACGCCGCCACCGTCCCATACTTGTTGGTCCCGAACAGCTCCACCGTTACATCTTGAAGAGCAAAGGTGCCTCGTTGTTCCAATAAAAGTAACAAAAACGTTATTAAAAAGGTATTTAAGGTAAACATCCGCATCCTGGTACAAGTGCAGCTCCACAACATTCACCAACCGGAATACGGCACACCGCTTTACGGCTGGGAGGAACACAACCATCTTCTGAATACAATAAGTATTATTCAGATGATCTGTAAAGATTGTTTGTGTTATTATTTTATCATAAGTTAGTTTTCGCAAAATAAAAAAATACACCAATTTTTCTTTTTTATGAAATGACTATATTATTTACGTCAATGTCGTGCAAACTGGTTGCCTGACAGAAGACAGGCGTTTGAAGCTGGAGAATGGTATCGAAGGAAGTATTGCTCTTGCTCTTCAAAATAAGTGCATTTCATTCTTAAAGTTGAACATTTAAAACCAAACCTAATCATTTTTCATACCATAAAATACTTAATTTGTTACTTTTCCTCCAAAGTCACTGAAATGTAATTTATTCCCGTCCTGACTGTAACTCGCAGCCATAGGCGTTTTACTTTGAAGGGCAGAAAGCAGAAACGCTGTTAAGTGCCGGCAGAATTGACTGAGAGTAAACATGGCGAGTCTAGCAGATGTCGGATGGAAACTCTTGGAATTTAAAGCCCGATCGAAGAGATCAGGTCTGACTCATTTACTTTGCACGATCTCACGTTGTGTGGCGCGCCCCGGCGGTGTCTGCTGTGCTGCAGCTTGTTTGTGAAAGTCCGGCCACCTCGGGCCTGACTCTGGTCTGTTTGTACTCTCAACCTGTTCAAATCCGAGGTGATGGTACAAGCAGCAAAGGTCAGGGGTTTTCGTGGGCCAAGCTTCCGCGCTATTTTAGGCGCTTTGGAGAGGGTCTCGGTTCGCTGGGACTCCTCAGCTGAACATTCTGCTCCTGCGCTGCCTCGGCGTGATGGAGCCACTGGACACAAACATGCTGGGCCTCTTAAGTAATAAAGGTTGTTTGAATTTAAAGAGTTTGCGAGAAACAATGTGAGAGTAAAAATGTACTTTTGTCTCTCATTGGGACAAAACTCTTAAAAGTTACATTGCAAAAAAAGGTTTTGCTTTTAACTGTATTTAGATCTTTTCCTGTATCCTTCTCATATATATATGGGTAATTTACTAAAACTGGTCCAGCTTTTAGAAAGCATCTAAATATTACTGTAATTCAACAGCTTCAGTAAGTGATTTAATTACATTTATTGTCTGCCTTCATAATTACATCATCATTGTAGAGTAGATTGTGCTTTATGGAGTTCAAATGACTTCTGTAAAAGTATTCAAAGCCCTTTCTTTATGTTACAACCAAACATTTCAGTGTATTTCCCTGGGATCTTAGGCGATAGACCAGAACAAACTGTAGATGAGATGTTTTCTTTTTTTCTTCTTCTTTACAAAAAAATCTGAAGTTATTTGTGCTTTTTATAGACAGTCCTCAGGATTTCTTCTATTTTTTTTTTTTTTTAGTAAAATTAAGCATTAGCTGCAGCCTAATCTTTTGAGTTATGTCTCAACCAGCTTTGCACATTCAGAGACTAACTTTTGTGGCGATACATCTTTGCAAAATAAGAATCGCCAAGTGCAGTCAGAAAGGATTTAGAAGGAGGGTTCACTGTGGGTCGCTGCCCACCCTATGCCCCAGTCTGAGGTATTTGGCTTGGACTTTGTGATCCTGTTTGTTCATTAATGTTCTCAAATAACCCCCCCCAAACCTTAATGGAACAGCTGTGTTTATGCTGAGACACAAAAAAATGTAAACTTCTTAAATAAGTTTAATGCTCTGGATTTTATTTAGGACTATCAAAGTAAGTAAGGCTGCACACCATACTTTTCAGACTTTTAATTTTGGGGAAAAAAAGTAAATAACAGTTGATATTGTGTTGGTCGGCCACATAATATTCCACTAAAATACACTGAAGTTTGTGTTTTTAGTGTAACAAAATCTGAAAATAAAATAAATAAATAAATGCATATCTCAGTGCTTCTGAATAATTTTGCAAGTCATTGTTAATATGTCCTGTGATTCTCTGCATGTTGTTCATCATCATTGCCTCTAAATGTAATTCATTGTTGATTGGCGCATGTGTCAATTCTAACGCTGTGCTACTAACTGCTTCCTGTGAATTGCTGTAGATTTCTGATTTAGCTGAGAGAGAGAAAAAGAGAGACGGTTGGCCTTAATTTCCCCTTTTGAGCATGGCTGTCTCAATGGCTGCGGTTGCCCAGCCTCATCGAGAAGTTCACAGACTCGGTAAGTAGCAGGAGTGAATATGGGTCAGAGTTATGCACAAAGCCAGAGCGGACAAGAAATGCATTCAGAAATCTTTTAGATCCTTGGATAATTTTCCATGTCTTGCTTGTTTAATGGAAAAACTTACTGGGTTAATTTTTCCACATCATTATGCAATATGCCCATAGCAGCTTGTTCTCCTAATTTAATCAAATTTAAGTCTTAATTAAGAACTGTGTTTAATGGAAATGCTAGAGAAATGCAGTAGAAACCTAAAGTTTATATATGTGGAATAAAAAGACAAACACATTTTTTTTTCCCTCATTGCACAAAGTCAAATCAGACCAAACATCTCTTATTTTAGTTTGGTTTGAAATACCAAAATTAGTTCTGTTTGCTAAATGTCCCAATAATGAGAGAGAAAATTGTCAAGACTGGTTTCTTGGTTTGGTTTTGCTGTTCATATTCTTAACATTGTTTTAGTTCACTCTTTGTTGTCTTATTATTTGTTGTTACTGATATCTTGTTAGATCTTTCTCTTTCTTGTGTTTCTTTATTTCAGCCCCATCGTAGTGTTCCCAGTTATCTTGTTACTCTTGTTTTAGTCATTCTTCTATGTCAGAGTTCATCCTTGGTGACTCTAGTTAGGTTTATTTCTTTGTTAGTCCTTTGGGTTATTCTAGTTTCTGTGATCCTTATTTTATATTTTTCAGATCAGCCTTGTTTCTGTTTTGGTTCTTTCATAGTTCCCCTAAATGTCTGTTTCTTTCTTTATCGTGTTTTCTTTAGTTTTAGTGTTTCTTTAATATTAGAATTATTTTCAACTTCCTTGTGTTTCCTCCCTCACTCTTTTGTGTTCCGCTGTGTATCTCCCCAGCTCCCTGTGCCACATTTTGGCCTCCCCTCAGCCTGATCCCTGATCCAACGACTGCTGTCTATTAACTCACCAGCCCAGTCTTTTGGCCATACTCACAACTCCCCTAGTATTTCAGTTCCTCAGTCTGGCCCACAACTCGTCGGGTCCTTATTTCAACTCTGTGCTTCCCTGTGTAACCCTAGCTAGGTGATTTTGTCAGATTTATTATTTGAGTTTTGACTTTGCTCCTGTATTTGTTACTTTTTCATTAAACACTTGATATGATCCATGTCCCCACCTCATGTCTACATTTTGGTTCTCCTACGAAGCCACATCTCATGACAAAAATATGTTAGAGATTTATGTAGTTATGTCTTCAAAAGCAGAAGTTGACATAAAGAATGATTCCTGAAACTTTTAAAATGATCACAAAAAACCCAGATGATGATGGTGTGGCTTTGGAAACCCCTGATGCATTAACTGACACACCTGAGTTAGTTTGAAGCTCAAAGCTGTTGAGCTTTGAGGCACACCTGATAGACACTGCTGTTTTGTTTGAAGCAGTGTGGGAAAGTCAATAGAAACCAACCAAGACACCAGGAAGAGATATCTTGGCCCATTATGCCAGCTGCACAAGTCTGGTTCATCTTTGGGAACAATTTCCACATACTTGAAAGTGACTCATTTATCTGATCAAACATTTATTGACAAGTACAGACATTATGGGAGTGTCTAGTCGTAATAACGCTCAGGAACGAGATGGGTTCTGTGACCCAGAGACAATCAGGTTTTGGTTTAGCAAATAGAAATAATTTTAGTAATTCTAAAAAATAAAAAAGTTTTGTAAGATTTAATTTCAGAGTCAAAACTAGTGTCTTTTACTCAGTGTATGTAAACTAATGGTTTAAACTGCGCAATATGTTCAGTAGAGAGCTTAAAGTACATACACAGTCATATGATAGTGAGGGCTCTTTTATACAGAAAAAAATAAATAGATGATAGTCGTCGGGTTGTTTTTTTTTTCACTTATTTGAAAAAAGATAACCTTCAACAAAACGGAGGTTGTACTTGAGCTGGGTTAAGGAGAAGTTTCCATGTCACATGGTTACAAGATAAATATGAAGATGAATTATGAGGTAGATGTAATAAACCCTAACATCTATAAAGGTAAGTTGAGTCACATTGGTCTCTAGTTGAAAACTACTTCAAAGAAAAGTGCTGTAGAGTAGTTATTTATAGGCTATTTTAGGAAGCTCCAGGTGCTGGTGGCCTATATGTTGTATACCCTGTTCTATTTACCTCTGAAATCAGTATCAGTGCTCAAATATCAGCTTGGAAGACCAGTGAGTTCACCAGTTGCTGTTACCAGTGACCAGGTTAATGCTATTAGCAATGTAAACCCTTAGCAGCACAAACAACTTAAAAGTTGTTGCACTGGATGAGAATTGTTTGCATTTTTGTTGCCATGTATCTTTATTAAATTACTGCATTTAATGGTGGCATCAAACTTCACAAAATGCATCCACATTATTTTCTGTTAAACGGCTCACATAAAGGCCTCTGATGAAGCTGTCCACACCTGAAGTCCAGATGTCTCGTCTGTCTCATCGTTCTGGTGTGGATGTGGTGTGGATTAGTGTCTATTAACGTTCTGTGCCACGCCGATCGCTTTTAAAGTTGCAGCAGCCATATTGGATTTTAAGGGTGGGTTGGTTGAGAAACCTTCCTTTTCCCAAACAAGAAAGAAGGAATATTAATTTCACAGTAAATTCTGAATAAATGCATAAACATAAGAGTGTTTAGTATAATCAAGATACAAATGTTTTCAGATTATAAAAGGACATAATCATTAAACTTTAATTTTGACACCTGATACTTTTGAATATAATAAAATTAACCTTATTTTAGCGATCGTGTGGTTTTGGGCTCTGTTTATCGAGGGTATTCTGCTCCTCCCCTCCAATCATTTGGGAACCCTGAAGGGACGACGACCTAAATATGCAGTTACGGCAAAGTGGCTTCAAGTGGTTTTCATTAGTGAAGTTAGCCATGGGGTTGTTTAAAACTAGCTGAACATGGACAGCTCGCGTTTTCTGTTATGTAAGAAATAATGTTATTTTCCACTACACCGGTTTAAAGGGTTATCTCAGAAAGGGGGAGAAAGAAAAAGAGATTGGTTTTGTTCCTTGCAGTTTTTAAGCTGATGGAAATTATGCTAATTTAAGTAAGAATGTGAATTTTTCAGTGGGCTACCTGTGGTATTGACCCAAGGTCAAATCTATTAAAATGCAAATTTAACAAAGAGAAAAGTGTGTGGAAAAACAGAGAAGGCCTAGCAGAGGGGGGTTCCCTCCACTGCCTGCTCTCTCAGCTCACTCTGTAACGCCTGGTTGAGTGCTACATTACTATTCGAATTTCTCGTTCTCTGTGTGCCTATTATAGTTTGATCTGAGCCCTTTGTGATGCAGTGTGTTGTAGAGAAAAAAAAATTATTTGCTGATAGTACATCTCGTCTTGCTTCTATTCTCTGTTGCTTGTTTGTTTGCATTAACTGGAAATAGTCAAATTTATGAGTCAATTCGTTTAGATATGCACAACAATGTTGTCAATTTCCTTTTCCAACACACATTGGTAAATAAAGCATCAATTGAAGTAAAAAAAGGAAATGTGCTACTGTGTGGGATGGTTTTTGTGCAATAAATATGTTCTCTACAGGTTCCATCTATGAACCTTTAAAGCTGTCCAATCTCCAGCGGGAGGATGAGCCACTATGGGAGAAGCTGGACCGTTACTACAATGCAGGTAAGTTCATTCACTCCCCATGGAAAAGTCAATGGACCAAAAATTTAGTTGACCATTTTTGACTCAATAAATATCTTCTTTGCCTAAAATATGCATCAATTTAGACTACTTTGACTTAGCCGACCTTCTTACACAATTCCGATTTTCCGCACCTTTTCAGAATTGTAGCCTCCCTTTGGTTGTGGTTTGGTAATGGGAGTGCCGGAAGTGAATAAAGCCATTCAGTCCATGTTGGCCTTGTTTCCAAATATTAAGCAATTATTCAGAGCAAGAGAAAGGTTTAAGACATTTTATTGTTGACAAAGACGTCCTTCTCCCAAGCAGGTTGTTTACAATGCACACAATCTTTCTGTAAGCTTCATCAAACGAGCTTTACATACATCATCATCATGTCTAACTGTTAGCAGTTGGGTAAAATCAGATCCAGTCCACGCTTCCAGCAAACAATCATTTTTCAATTGCTGAGGGATTTGATGAGAAAACCAAGGGGTTGTTTTTTACCAGGCTACCTTTCCCATAAAGTTATCAGGTTTCAGGTCTTTTCTACTGACATCCCAATATATTGTCATTTCACATTACTGCATCATGGATACTTCTTGACTAAGACAGGACGTTATAACCCACCTGAGATCATTGGGAGCCAAATGTTCCTTCCTGCTGATGTCTTTCCATCTTGGCTTTCTATGAACTCTTCTTGAATCATGCAGACCAGAAAACTGACAAAATATTTTCTTCCAGGGAGATGTTTAGGATTGGTTAGCCAGGTGCACTAATGAGGACAGGTTTAATTCTTGACCTTCCTGAATGATGTGCAACCAGTAGGATAAAGCTTTGCACTTTACAGGAGCTAATGCTCCAAACTCTAGTAAAGCAAGAAAAGAGGGCAAAAACAAATGCGAGAGACTGATTATAGAAGGGGAAAACAGGACCTGGGTGAATAGTAATGATGTTGGTGATCTTTCATCCATCAGTGGTCTATACCTGCTTATCTTTGTAAGGCTGTTGGGGTGAGGCTGCTGACCGTTTCCAGATGCCATTTGGCAAGAGAGGTATAGCCTAAAAACATCTTTTATTCTTTTATTGCATATACATTAAGGGACTCTTCTTTTAATTATCTGTCATTTTAGCCAATATTGTTTGAAAATACAGCCAGCGGGATAAAACTGAGCCACTGGGGGTTTCACATTCAGCTTATCAGAATATTTCAGAACTGGTTAATTGACACATTACGCACTCTGAAGTGAGGCTAGCTAAAAATGCAGAGTATCAATTAGAGTCTTGGCAAGATGCCGTATGTCCTCCGCTAGTTTTGAGCTTTTTATTTCTGTGACTAAGGATTTTGAATGTGGTGCTGTATCTGCAGTGTGTCACTTTTCTGTCACATGAAATATAATTTTCTAAGAATGATGGATTCAAAAAAACTCACATTGTAAGTAAATTAAACAATTTTGTATGTCAGCGGAATCAGAAGTGGGTGTAATCTTCTGTCTATAATTCAAAATTTTTTCAAGATATCAATGTCAAACTGATGACTTGACATAGGACAATCCAGACTTAAAAGTCATCCATTTTGTTTTGTAGTTCTGGCCAATTTGTCTCCATTAAACAGGAAGTTGATTTAGCTCCCACATATTTCTCTCAACTTTTTGATGCCACATAAACAGATCCTATTTAAATGAGTCTGAATGCCATTTTTAAGACACAGAAACATCTCAACAGACGTAGACTGTGAGCACTGACTAGTCAAATAAAGAAATAATGATAAAAAATACCACCACATGCCATATATGGTCTGGGCATAAAACACATGAATAAAAAATACAAGATGCTTGCTTCTGTTAAAGGTTCTCTGATTAGTAGTTTTATAAACCCCCTAAAAGTTCTGAAGAACTCGAGAAGGACGCAAACTTGATGATGGATAGTTGGCAGAGCTCCGGTGCAGGTGATAATTCTAGGATATGTAATCAGTGAAGGAGGCTGCAGCACCACTGCAGGAGAGATAAATACACATTAGCACTGATTGCTGAATTACCAGCAGCTGAGAGTGCAGCACTGTAGAACAGCAGTACCTCCCCACTCTCACACACACTCTGTGCCACACGGCTGCATATATTGTCCTTGATTCTTTGTGCTCACTCAGATTTTTCTTTTGGATTTAAGCAAATTCTCTTTGCAGTATAAAGTGAAGAAGATCAACACATAGGTACATTTAGTCTGAAATATTTAGTTGAAAACAAGTATTTGTTTGGTGGAGATGTGAATAAGAGAAAATAATTCTTTCAAATTGGGTAATACATTTGAGTTGTTTAATTAAATTCAGAAGTACTTTATTAAACTCAGTGGGAGATTAAATGTAACTCAATTTACAAACTTTTTGTGGACAAGAAGGGTCTCTTGTAGCAGTTTGCTTTACAGTGGTCCTGAAGACGCCTCTAACTGAAGACACTAGCGTTTCTATTGTGTGCAAAAGTTTAAGGAATTTTGCAAATGTCCAAAAACACCACAATATGTAAAATTGCAATTGCAGTGCTTCCATTAAATAAGAAACACAATTAAAATCACATGATTAAGTTTGTTCACACATTAAGTCATTAAAAAGCATGCTGTGATCGTCTTCTTGGTGATTTGTGCTCGAGGCAACACCCAGGTTGACACCCAGTCACATGAGACTCATATGATACAAAAAAAGTGTCTCCATTGCAGTTTGACAAAATAAACTAAATTCATTATGGCAAAAAAATAAATAAAAAATCAAAATAACACCTCATGCTAGGAGCAAAACTTTTTCTTGATCAAAAAGGAAGAGTTTTTTTGTTCCTTTTTCAAAATTGGTGTGTTTCCAGTAAACCAATAATGCAATTATCTGGTAAATGGAAATGCAGTGACAGTTGCTTTATAGGATCAGTGTTTGTCCAAAAAAATCTTGTTTTACACCATAAATATAGATTTATTTTCCAATCAGAGACAAATAAGTGTCATCTGATTTTTGCATTGGACGTCATCAGAGGAGACAGGCACAAAACAGAACCGGTGTCGTCTTCTCTTTGGCAGAGCAGCTGACAAATTGTTGAAACCTCGGAAATGTAGCATATAGAGAGGCACGACTGAAATGACCAGATGTCGCCTCAGACGCATTGAAGTGTCTGAAGCTCAGCAAAAACTACCGGTGACAACACAATGGTTGTCAGCAACAGCTGATGGTGGGATTCAAGCAGTTGTTAATACAAGTTTTGATTTAGTTTAAAAAATATGCACTCATGTCTTTACAAAATTCAGCTTTTCAATCGTACTATTTACAAGTCAATAAGTGTGATAATGTGTCCCTACAGAACATAGATGACAGCGATCAGATCTGCATGTAAGGGTCACTTTCCAGCCCTTTTTTTCCTATTTGTTTTGCCTCGAGATGTCAAACTCCATTCTCCCTGCTTTTTATTTCTGAGCAAAATCAATGGAAGTAGATGCAGAGAGCAGAGGGAACGGGCCGAGCGCAGCACTTCATCCCTGCTGCTAGAGTTCCACTTAATATTCAGTGTTGGACCATGCTAACCTTGGGTTCATGTGGTTATTAGTTTCTGGTATTACAAAACCTCTTGTCCCCGAGGGCCAGCGCTGATGTTACTACTGTGGCCATAAACTGGGCTTTTCCTAGTTGTCTGCATTGAATGGGGAGAAACGTTTGACGTACAGACTGACAATGTAGCTTCAACTGATGTTGGTTCGCTTTGTACGTTGATGTTGGTATTCTCAATCTGTTTGTGTTCAACATGAATAATTTATAACTAGGTAGATTCAGATCTGGTGAGCGAAAGCTGCATTTTTTCATTCACCAGCTTGTAAATGTGTATAAAAGTAGAATAACTGTGAAGGAGAAAAGGTGTTTGTGTTCCTCTTACTTTTACAATTTTACTCTATGAGAAAAATGAGGCTTCTCAAAAGATGTTATAAATTCATAAAGTAGTCAACCAGAAGTTAAAAGTTGTCAATTTTCGGCTCTGATTTGTGATACTGGAGCGTCACTTTTTACTTGTTCTTAAATATTTATATGGGCAAGAGGAAGAGTGCGCAGCGCCCAAGATGCTCTGGGTACACAGAAAAACTATCACTTTCAGTCAATTAACCTGATAGGACAGGCATTTAATGTATCATTTATCATTTTTGCAAAAATGTTCTTATAGTGATAGTAATTTTGATTTATGTTTGACGGCCAGGATTGTTGTTTGTGCTATTTTGTTGATTTATTTTTTCATTCTTTGTTGTTTGTGAGCATAAATACCTTCAGAAGTAGCATCTAATGTAACTACAGTTTAATTTGAAAAAATCACATTGTTTTCCTGAACAAGCCTGCTTCACAATATTGAATTGTATTGTAATGACAATAAATGCTACAAAAGATTATGGCAACTTGATCCACATTATCCAGACAATCTGTACTGTGTTTTTTTTTTTTTTTAGTTTATTAAAAATCTTGAAGGTTAGAGAAACATGTGGTGATACATAAATACTCATTATCTTTTAAAACTAAAACTATACGCGATCCAATAATCTGCACCTAATTTTCAGAAGTGCTTTAGCCATGAGAATGATCAGTCAAAATCAGGGCCATAAATTATGTGACTGTATTTGTAATCTCACCCATCAGTCTCAGTATGTGTGATTGCCACTAACGCACTAAAAAGCAGAGACTGCTTCTCCACTTTATTTTAAGTTACTCTACATATTGAATCGCCTGAATTGTATCCATTGCTCTTTGCTAAGTGCATCAGTTACCACTATTTTTCAAAGAGTTAATTTAAAGAAGAGCTCTGCCTGTGCCCTGTGGATACAGTACAGTGACAAGCTAATGGGGAGTTTTCATTAGTTTCTCAAGGAAGCACTAATTTCTCCTGGTGCAGCTCAACCAGTCTTGCTTGAAAATCTTTAGAGCACACATTTGCAGAATTTGGAGCGACACAGCTTAGAAATCAATGTTATTTTTCTACCTTGGTATGCATTTGTTTAACCCTTGGCAACTTTCCACTGGATATCATCCTTTTACAGGGCCAACAACCTCAAACAAATTGTTAGTCAAGAGAAAACAAGAAATGAATCCTGAAGGAAAATTGGAGCGGGACCCTGGAGATTGTAGTGAGCGCTTGTGGAGTAGTTGAGAGATGGCTGAGATTATTGCGAACCCAGATGAGCAGAGGGCATGAAGTGGGGGGTGTAAGCAAGAATTTTAGCTCTGACAAATCAGGTAGAAAGATCAGAAGAGAGCAGTCATGAGGAAAATCAAGTATCTGGTACTGTCTGAGAGCAAAAGTGACAGAATAAAGTGACAAATGTGAGAATAGCATTTTTTTAAATACTGAATGTGTAATGTGATATATGAGAGTGTTGAATTGTAAATACAGCTAAACTGACTGTATAATGGAGACTAAAAAATAAAGACCTAATCTTTCTTGTCATTGAACATAAGTGCAACAGAGTTTTTGTTATGCTTTAGCTGGCAGTTAAATACAATCCATACCCCAAATAAAAACATATAAACTACTTTATTACATGTCTAGCTCTGGTTATGATGGCATAGGAGGAATTTATACTGTAGAACAGCTCTCTGCAACCCAAATATGATACACATGAGCTAATATTACTTAATCTATGAAGGTGATTCATAGATTATTGCTTTTACAAATCAATCATGATCAACATGATTTCATTTTTTACCCCACAAAAAGAGGGTAACTCTTCCAAGTAGTTGAACCCTGCACTTAAAAGATGCAACACAAAAATCCTCCTCATTTCAAGTGCTTTTAAGAATACTAGCAAACGTGGCAAGACCAAAAAGTTTATTCAACTTCATTCCCATTGAGTGACCGCCAGCTCTGGCCACGTCTTTCTGGATCACTGCACAGTTTAAACTTAGCAGAATCAAAGTTTGTTAATGTATCCTGTGAAGAAAACGTCTCTTCCGGGCTGGATGGACCAATTTTACCCATGAACACTCCTGTTGCAGATATGACACAGGCCATTGGTCAGCTCTGATGGAGGCAACGTGTGTGTGTGTGCGTGTGTGTGTCGGTGTACGTTTCTTCCTCTGTTTATGCGTTCAGTAAGGTCAGTCAGCGCAAGCCTTGCGTGTTTTCATTAGCTTGCATTCATTTAGAAAATGAGAGAAGACAATGCAGGGGGCTGAGTGAACAACAGGTGTAGCTCTCAGTTAAAACCAATTTGTTACTATCAGTGAGCGCAGCACTGCCTAGAGCAGCGGTTTTGTTGAAACCTCATAGATTCTTAAAAAAAAAAAAGAAAAGCCTCTGCCAGATTGGATTGTGAAACGGCACCTTAAACAGCGAGGTTGTTTAATTGTTGTGTTGGGTGGCGGCTGGAAGCCGTCGTCCAATCCCCAGCAGGGAACAAAGCCAACATTGTTATCGCCGGCGCGCAGGCCCTTTCGCCAATATACCTGCTTTCGCTCAGTTTCTGCAAGAAAAAGAGGTGGAGAGGGTTGAGGCTGGATGACAATGACAAATCAAACCAGTTACATTTTCTCCATACTTTTTTTTTTTCGTCAGGTGTGCCGTGTTGCCTTCAGCTGAGTCGAAAAAGCAGGGGCAGTAAGCTGCTGCTGCTGCTATGATTAAGCACTATATTTCTCTTATCAAGGAGAGAATAGCAAGGGAAGCTTTCCCTCCATCTCTTACGGTTCATCGTTCATTTTTTTCCCCTCCCTTTGCTACTTCTCTGGTTTCTCATTTATGTGCCAATATGGCTCCACTCGACCGACTCAGTCTGCTCCATGATAACGCTGGTGGCAGAAGGTTGGCTGCTGTAGCTGTTGGGGCTCACACTGATTAGAAAATGGAAGTAAAAGGTTTTTTTTTCTTTATTAGTTTCGTTTGTGTGATATTTAAATAGAGTTGTAGAAGCTACATGTTCAGTTTTCCCCACATTTTACACACTTCCGGTCACGTCCAGCCTTTGTTCTGGATTTATTTACAAAAAAATGTGGAGCTTTGTCTCTGGTATTTTGTTTGAAAGAAAGAGTTTGTCTTAAAAAATGGCAACCGATACTTGTGCAACTCATTTGATAAAAAAATTAATAAATAAATTGTGTTGAATGTCAGACATCAAACTTTCAACACTTTTTAATTTAATAAAATTCATTACAGCATGTTGCAATGGATGTTAACTTACTTAAGGTTGGGTCATGTCACATTTTTACATATTTATTTAAACTGTCACCACGTCGTGAGAGTGCTAGATAAGACAGATAATATGAGAAAAGATCAATTCTTCTATCTTTTCCCAGATCTACTGTCGCTGTCTAATAAATGCACCATCAATGGTGGCCATGCTAACCGGCATTAGCATTGACAGGGAGAGGCTGCAGCATAGCAGAGAGAAAGAGGGTGCATACACAAGGGTGATTGACAGTGCTACGACCCTCCTCCCGGCTCTGATTGGTTGTTTCTGACTGAGCTGAACAGATTATCTGTTATATGTTGTATTGTCAGGACATGGCGACAGTTCTAAAAAGTATGTTAAAAATAACTTTTCTCGTAAAACCTGATAACTACAGCTGTTTAATGTTATGTGAGTTTAGTATATCTCATCCTACGGCACTATTAACAATCTCACCTTGCATGGATCAGAGGAGCCTTATGGTTTGGAGGGACAATGTGTCTCCACAAAACAACAGGGTGTCGCCTGAGAACCCTGGTGAAGAGAAAACGGAGCACAAGCTCCATGTCCTCTTCACCTTCTGTAAAAGAGATGAAAAGTCACTTTGTGGGACATTTCTGATCCTTAATAGTGCCAAAAGACACACTGGAGTTGTAAATGTTTTCATTGACCATTGTGCAGTGTGTGGGCTGTAGGAAAATCCGATCAAATGGTTAATTTGTCCCTTAATTACTCTGTTAAGCAAACCAGCAGTCTGACTGGGAAAAAGGTGGTGGAATACAGAATTTACATCTAAACCAAAAAGAAACAAAAATCTAATGCAAATGAACAAAATTGTTTTATTTTCTTATTTTTTGAGTTTATGAATTAAGGAAATACAACTAGGTTATTTGTTAGAAGGGAAAATATTTTTTGCCTTTTTCGTGTACATTTTTGATAAAGTTTGAAAAATTATGTTCTCACGACCACAACAAATTCCTGTCATTTCTTTCCTGTGAGTTGCCAGACAAAGTTGCCTAAAAGGCAGGATTTTCTTTTTTCTGCTGTTTTTTCTTGTTGTAGCACTATTCTCCCCTCCCCTCCCTGTTGCTGTGTACTGCCATTTAGCAGAAAGACAGCTAATGCAGGTTTTATTTTGTTTTGCTTTTTATTCATGTTGACAAAAACCACCAATTCAAGCAGTTGAAAATACTCTACCAGCCTCAACATTAATATAAGTGATGATCACAGCAGGCTGCGTTTCTATTTTGTTCTCATGATGTCTCCGAAAAGGTATCACATTGCTTCTTCTTTTTTTGTTATTTTTTTTTTCGTCATTATCATTTCTTCAGCCTGGTGGAGCAGTGAAATGGCCCATTGTAAAAGAGCAGCCTGTGTGTGCCTGAGACATTATCTGCTGATTTAGTGGGACATTAGCTTGATGGATGGCAACACAGAAAACTCCCAACAACAGATGATTTGCATGCCAAGAAACTTCTAGCCCGAGACCAAACAACATTCAGCCCCGTCATCGTTTATGCTCATTATTTTACTTTTTAATCCAGAATATAGTGTTAAATCTCCCTAAAACAGGAATAAATCTCCTCTCACTTTCATGAAAAATGGAGATCTTAGAGTTTTCTTAAAAAAAAAAAAAAAAAAAAAAAGAACTGGGTGAAATCTTTGGCAAAGCACTTTATCCAGACTAACACCGTGAGCCTAAAATAATTTACTCTGGTCAGATATATTGACTATGTGTTCTCGCTAATAGCTCGCTCATGGAGGCAGCAAGTAGCGTAACTCTGTAAAGCCACTTCTGATTCATTCTCTTCCTAAATGTCTCCTCATCACTTTTAGGTTGAGACGTTTCACATTTGGACAATTATTTGCTCTTGTTTTTCTGGCAGAATTTTTGCTCAACTTTTTTTTTTTTTTTCTTACTTTTGACCACTTCCCATAATGTGTAACCATGGCAACAGGGTATTGTGCTTTTATTTTTTACCTTTATATAGCTGATGAGAATCTCAAAAGCTCAAATAATATTCTGTGATCTCCAACCCCAAAGTCCACCTGCTTTCCAAGCATACAGCTAGAAACTCAAAGAAGCAAAAGCAAATGAGGTGGATCAGCACTACATGCTAACAATGTGTGTCAGCAGGGCATGCTTCTGCTAAATGCAGTTGTCAGTATGTCATGAGAGTCATGACGCTGTCATACAGCAACAGTGTCTTCAGTCAGAGGCCTCTACGGTTTTGTTGTAAGACTGACTGCTACTGGAGAGCCTTCCAGCCCACAGCATCTCCTTCTACAGCGACTCTTTGGAGACATTTTGATGGTATGAGCTGCAGCAATATTTTATCAAATAAAAAAATTTGAATTGAATATAACTTCACAAATATTAAATAGAAATGCCATTACAGATTTAATTTAGTTTTATTTTTAAAACTTTCTCTGTGTAGTTTGAACGTTTTTAACTGTAATACTCAGATAAGAGCAGGAGGCTAGCGTTAGCACAGCTCTTTATGTTTGTGTGTTCCAGGTACTTCATTAGTACTTTACCAGGAGGTGGACTTTTTGAGAGGTTTATTATTAATCCGTCTAATTCATCCCATTAATCACTTTATCTCTGCCAATGCGACAGCCACCCCCACTTCACCACTTCACCCACTCACCGCTCCAGCCCTTCATTTCCTTCTAGTACACACTACTTCCACTGTTTATTCTCACACACACTCGTACATCCTTTCTGTCTCCACTTGACGTGCTCACACACACTCGGACACATCCTCATGATAATGTCTGTCCTCCTCTGTCTCTTTCACAGTCACTCTTGATTCTTTTCTCTGTCTCTCTTTCGTCCTGAATCAAAGTGCGATCTATAGTGGATGGGCCTTTCATTAGCAACGGAATAATGTTAGGTGGAAAAATGGAGCCGTCTCTTTGAATACATTAGTTATCATTGAGAAGACCTCAGCCTGATGTGTCTCTCTGTGTCACCGTGAGATACTTTAGAGGATTATGATGTGTCTATGCTTTAAACATTTTTTTTTTTAAAGCCTTATTCCTGTTCTGTCTTCTTCTGTTGGTGGATTTTCCTAATAAAGCCCCAGCTGAATGTTTTAGACCCGTTTTTGGTCATTATCTGCTGTGGAGTGTTCCTCTCTCTTAGGTCTCACTAGAACAATTTGTTGATGCTGGGATTTTTACCAGCTTAAGGTGGAACTGTGGGGATTAAAATGAATACCAACAGGCCGTTTAGCTCATATCCAGCGCGCATATTGCTGCCTTGCTTGTACATTGCAAGCTTTTATTCATATATTGTCACATTAAAACCATAACAATAAATTTGTTTTTTTTAAGGACATAGAATTTCACCATGTACTGGGAAGCTGAATGCAAATTTATGCATCACCTTCTTGATTTTATTCCTAACAATGTAGAAGTTCAGTTTTTTTTGTTTTGTTTTGTGTTTTTGCCTTGCAGCAAGAAACTCTTATTTATGAAGAGGAAAGGTTGTGCCATCCTTAGCTGTTAGCAATGACCACAACTACCTGTTGCATCAATTTTTCTCATCCTCCTTTGATAAACAGTATCAATTTCACCCGCTTGGAGGAAATTTGAGCCTGGACATTATATTTAAAGTCATATCAGAGCATCTTAATCAGGTTTAAGTCTGAATTTCAACTCAGTCACTCTAAAACCTTTCATTTAGATTTTAAAAAAAAATTCTTTTCCAGTGAAAACTGTACTTTCTAAGGCTTTCAATCAATAATTTACTGTAAGTTTTACCTTTTTTGTTTGACTTTTTTTGTTCTTTTTCACACTGTAATAAGTTAGTTTTATTTATGAATGAAAACATTTTTTTGTATGAACGCAGGTTATCTTTGCCCACAAAAATATCAAATTTGCTAAACCAAAATACAAAAATATTCAATGAGGGATGCAAAATTCCTTTCTCACAAAATTGCAAATATATTCCTGATCACTGCAAAAAGAGTCATGGGATCACTTAAACCTGCAGCTGCTTTTTTGAACACGACGACACGTTTAACGGGTACACCAAAAGCGAAATGAGGCAGAAAGGAGACATAATCACGTCGGGGATGTTATTGTTTTTGAAACAGATTAACCCCGTTTCCAGAAATGGTCAATTTTGTAAATCTAAACGAGTCTGTTTTTTGCTGTCTAACACCTGCTAAACTTAGACATAATTGCAGGGTTTGCCATCTGCCTGCATTACCTGATACTCGTTCACCATCTGTTTAGTCACTGCTATGCATTCAGACACAATCAGACACGAGAGATATTTACCGAAGGGCAAGGCAGATTTATATTTGTATTTACAGTTGGCAGGTTTGCACTTCAGATGCTTTTAGGAAGATTCATTGTTAAATCAATGTGAATGTAAAGTTTATGGCTCTTTTTCTTCTACATCAGTAATATAAACTGCAAAGGTTTTGCAGGTTAAGGTCAACATGAGGGGCTGAAATGGAGGAAGTTTCTTTTGGTTGTTTCTTTATTTCCTGTTTGTCATTGATGCATAAGTCGAGAAAAAAGGAACAAAGCGATTGAGGCAAACAGTGGTTGTGTAACGACTGCTTTGTTTTGTTGCTCTCAGCGTGGAGCCAGCAAACCGGCACCGTCTGAACATCTGAAAAGCTCCAACGTGAGACGAGAAGAGTGCGCATGTCCTGAAGGAAACAATTTAATGCTAAATCCAACTTTTAGCATTTTGGTTCAAGTTGCTTCTGTTGTGAAACCCGCAAAGAAACTGAAAGAAACCGGAGTTTGAATGAAAAGTGAGCGTTGACTTTCTGTAGTCAAAAAAAAGAAAAAAGATTAGCACATTTATTTATTCGAATTGTAACTCATTGGAGTTTAATGCAGTGTATTCAATTAGATTCATAAGAAGAAAGAAAGCTGCTGTAGTGCTGCTAAATGAATCTGATCATCTTTTACATTTTGAGTAGTAAAGAAAGAACACAGTTCTTAGAATAAAGAGCCAAAAGGGCATCTGTCTTGTTCAAATCTCTATATTTTATAACTTTTTTCAGTCCAAAAGAAACAAAACAGGAATGAAACAGATTAAAACAGTTTAATCCTAAATAGCCTGCTGACATTTTGTCTGCAGTTTTTTTTGCAGGTTTGTCCTTTTTGCAAGGACCATATTTAGACATGTTGCAACCAAGTATTTCTCTTTTATCACAGCCCTTTTGCTACTCTTTTTATTGTTCTACATGCTTTTGTGCAAAATGTGAGGGCCATAGACAGACTTTTTTATTTAAATTAAAGGTTTGACTCCCTCAGAAACTAAAAGGGCATTGGAATTTAATCTGCATCTGAAGACGTTTTTTTTTTTCCCTCTCAAAGCAGAGAACTGTGTAGAATGAAACGAAATGTTTACAGATTTTATCTTATGGATGAAGAACTTCAATCTGTCATATCTCTCGGTTATTTCTCCTTGTACTAATGCTCACATTGTTTTTTGCGTCGCAGTTTTTTATGTTTTCTTTCTCGTTCCAAATCAACTTCAGCTTCTCATTAAACTGGTTGATCTTCAGTTTTAAGAACCAGAATCCTTACAATCTTACAATCAGGCTTTATTGACATTGTACAAAGTGGTCTGTACTGAAAATTAGTTTCAGTGTTGCCCACCTAAAGAACAAAAACCAAAAAAATGATAAACTAACATAAGACATGAGTCGACGGGTACCTGAGGCTGCAGCCATCATTGGAGTTTTACTACGAACCATTTTGCTCCTCTCTTTCTCTCTTCTGTCTTTATCCAGTGAAAACAACCATCCTGAACTACCAGAGCCCCACTACTGGGCTCTTCCCCGTGAAGACATTCTCTGACTTAAAGGAGGCAAAGGTCCGGGACTCTCTCTACTGCGCTGCTTGTGCCTGGGCCCTGGCTATGGCATACCGGTTAGTCAACCTCTAACACAAGTTTATGTTTCATCATTTGAATCGTTATTTAAACAATGAGGCTGTTTTATGATTTGAAAAGCCTCCTGTTTTTGTCACTGTTTATGGCTGATGATATATTTGAAATCTCGTGCTTATTTTGGGGCTGTTTTCATGACTAATTTACCTAATTAATGAGGTGCTTCGTAATTATGGTAATACTGCATGATTACTTGGCAGAGAGCTGGACCGCGTGTAATTGTGGAATATCTGTCACCACACACACACGCACACACACTCAGGTGATTGTGTGTCTCATATTTCTGGCTGCTGTATTTTGAGCAAAGTCTCTCTTGACTCCAATAGTTTATGGTTTTATTTTTTGTTTAATTGAACCAAAGCCTTCATAAAATACTGAAATACTGAGTGAAATCTCCTCAACATGTCAGTCCCTGGATAACAACTTAAAGAAAAACATATAATGCTTTGCAAAAAAAAACATATCCTTTAAACTTTAAACACTAAACATGTTTGACATTTGTAGCGTATTTAGATTTTTTGTTGTTCAAAAATACTTTATTGATCCCAGAGGGAAATTATACATTGTTGTAACTTGTATATTCATTCAAAATTCTTCCGAGTTGTTGTTGATAACGACGGCTGTAAGAAATCTCTGCTAGTTTTTTAACTTCACTATCAGATTGGCGTCAGGCCTCACCAAAACGTTAATAAAACCTCTGAGTCATGTTGGAAAAATTCAAAGATTACTTTCAGGCTAGATCTGCCAGGAGTATGAATAATTTAGGACTTCTCTTGAGGCGCTGGAGGTTTGTTTGAGAATATTACAGAACAAACAGCAAAAAAATAAATAAAAATTGTGGTGCAGCTTAAAACCAAAACTTGAAATTCATAGTTGAATCAGAAAATGATTCAGGCCTGTTTACAAAACACAATACGTACATTTTTTTTTTTTTAAATAAACGGCTAACATGTCTTCAGATTTTAAAACGAGTTCTACGTTAGCATCTCACTCAAGTGCTATAAAGTCCTCTCTCTTTCAGCTCCCTTTATTTGATTAATTCATCACTGGTTAGCGTCTTGAGAAAAGGGCATTTCCCTGAAGTGTGAATAAAACAAACAAAAAAAAAAGACAGAAAACTATGGAGAAAGGAAGATGTGATGATGGTGGGACTAAAATGGTTTGACGCTGAGGAGCAGGCTGGAAAACGGGAGGAATGTCAGGGAGGGATAAGGTCAGCAGAAAGAGTGTGTGAGGAGATAAGAGGCGTAGCCAGGGAAAACAAGGGATGGGAAGGAAAAGCGAGCGAGGAAATTAGATTGTGGGGGAAGACGGAGTGAAAGAGAGGGGTAAAAATAGAGTGTACTCCAGTGATGTGACCAGCGGCACATCCCAGTCATCAGTCATGGCTGCCTCTTATTAGAATTGTCACTGGGATTTAATTAAGATGATTCTCATCTGACAGGCTTGGCTTGTGCCATTACTTACTTCAGAGTCAGCTGCCGCATGTGTGTCTGAGCGAGTGTGAGACACTCAGGGATCTGATGAGTGGCTGGAATTACCACAACCCCTGCTCTAAGTGCACATGATTTCAGCTCTTCCTTTGACCTTTATGCTAATGTTTTATAAATGTACTGCTGGCATAGTTGTTGTAGTTCTCTTGCCTTCGAAGCTCTCTCTTAATTTTCTTAGTAATAAAATAGCAAGCGATGCATAAAGGTTCAGTGTGTTTGTGCAACAGGCCTTACATATTTCCTTTTAAGCCTGATGCAATAAGCAATACATTGATTAATCGCATAGTAAATCGACAATTTCCATTTCCATGGTCGTTTTTCCTCATGTCTGTATTTTTTGCTACCAAAGTCTGGATGACAAAAGTCTTCACTTTGGTGCTTTTTTCTGAACTTGACTTCATTATGGGAGAATAGCTTTGTTTACTGAGACTTCAGTTTCCATTTTTGTTTATTTATTTAGGATATTTGAAGTGTTTTTTTTTTCCAGTGTTTAATGTTTGTTTGGAAAGAAAGCTTTTTATCTTTTAGAATGTGTTCTTGCATTGTTATGCCTTTACTGTTAAATTACTTGAAAATGGTCTCAGAACAACGACATTATTGTTTGTCGCAATAACTTCTGACAAATTGTTGTGACAGACCTGCTCTCTCTTTTCCCATAGAGGGGGCAGTTTTGAAAATGTTTTTAAATGCTCAAGAGTTGAGCAGAAATCTTAGCTTGTTTCTAATTATTCCTTCACTAAATACTGATGTAGAATTATGCTACTCATGCTGTCATCACTTTGGAGTAGTTCTGTTATGCTTGTTCTTTGTAGACTTTTGTTTTTGGATAAAACACTGTTTGTTTTTTTTCTGTCAATCATTTCCTGTCATTTTGGATGCTGTGCAGCTGGAATAGTATTTTTAGTCCTACTACTTTTACTTATAGACATTTGTAAGTGATGAGTTTGTTTGATACAACTGGGAGCAGCTGCTCAGCATCTCAAAAGTTGAGATGAACTTTGACCTTGAATCCCAGGTATTACGACGGACTGCGTTTTTTTTTGTTTTGTTTTTTTCCCCGTCAGTACGCACAGATGCTCCCCAACCGAGGGACGACACTAATCTGCCAAGTTTAGTGGTGAAATAGCAACTGGTGAGAGGCATTAGTGAATTTTTCTTTTTCTTTTAAAAAACAGCGCATGGAACTAGTTAATACAGAGAATCCAGCGCTGATTGAGTGCCACTCATCATTAAGATGAGTGGCAAGTCAGGTGAAACACATGGTTGATGGTTGTGCTGTCAGTGGAACGTGGTCAGATGCTATAATTAACAATTTGTCTTCTAAAGTTCTGCTGATAAATGCTAATCAAGACTCTCTTCAGCCTGTTTTTGTGAGTACATCATTATTCCATTTCTGTTAGAGAGACCCGCAGTTCCGTTGTTTCACTCATGTCTTGTATGAACAGCGCTGTTAAAGATCGTTTCTCTTCCCTCACCTTCAGCCGGATCGATGATGATCTGGGCCGCACACATGAGTTGGAGCATTCTGCCATCAAGTGCATGAGAGGGATCCTCTACTGCTACATGAGGCAGGCAGATAAGGTGAGTTTGTTCCAGTGTCTGCTCTTAAATTGCACGTTTTCCTCCAGTCACGCGCAGCTCCCCATCATAAGTGTGTTTCCACGCAGAGCGCCTCTTTAAAGCAATGGAGGCATCTTGTTCCCGTTGTTCATATTCCTGCAAACGACAACAGGAAGAGGATGGATGCTTCAGTCCTCAGGGCTTAATGACACACTATCCTTTAATTACCTCGGACTTTTGCTCCGAACTGAAAAATTTCATGCCACGTCTGCAATAAACCTAATGAGCGCGCTTTGCTTTATGCCACCAAAATAGGGCCAAGTGGATCTTCTGGCTGGATGTTGTTGTTGGTCTTCATGAGCAGCGTCTTTTCAGAGTGTGTGTTCTCTTGCTGCGTGTTTGTGTGTACTCTGAGAAAGCCGCTCTGCTTCATCTCGTCTCGACCTTCACGACCTAATTCAGAGAAGAGCTTTCCTGTGTCTTAATTACAAAGCTGCGTTTACACAGTTAATTACACAAAGCGGCGTTCGTCACGGCCCCGTCTCCAGTACTTAAGAACCACATGGAGGTTTTATTGAAGATGTGACACAGGCCCATGTCTGCGTAAAGGACCGTCTTTAGGGCGTTTCTTTACAATCACATGAAATATAACATTTTTAGTATTATTCACAAGAAATAACAGTTCTACTCTTAGATTGCCAAAATAAAATGGATAAGCTGGGTACACTCTAGACAGGTTGCCAGGGCAGCACAAATAATACACTAGTCATATAATTAGGGATACACGATACACCGGCACCAACGTCAGCACTGGGCGATATTAGTCATTATTAGACATATCTAAATCAATCCGATAAATAACAGTGGGGTCATATTTTTCAAAATGTCAAAGTAGGGTTGCAAAATATTTACATATTATTGGTAAAGATCTGCTATCAGCTGTCAATAGTGGCTCAAATGTTTATGTTGGTCCCTCCCTACATGACAACCACGCACACACACTCACACCTAATTGCAAATCTGGAAAACCAAATTACTCAGCAGGCATGTTTTTAGAGTGTAGCAAGAACCTGGAGTACCCGGAGAGAACCCAGGGGGAACATGCAGACTCCATGTCGAAAGCTGGGCTGCTGCACTTTTAAATCCCGTTAGCATCACTTGTTTCAGATCATTCCCATTACAGCGGGGTATCAGAAAGAATCACTGGGGGCTACACTCAACGTTTGATTGTGCTTTGTAGCAATTACAACAAATTTTTCAAGAGTGGAGCCAGTTGACATTTTGACATCATTGGAGTGAGATTCAGGTGGTCCACTAAAGAAAGAAAAAAGCATCTCTTATGGAAATATGTGCAGCAGAACTCATTGGACTCTCTACGCACACTTATGTTTATATCCGTATTAGTGTGGGACGGCAAGAAGTGGAGCAGTTCCAGGAATAGAGCCGAGGGTCTCGACTACGACCCAACCATGTAGCAACACGAAGGCAGAAAAGGGTGGAAAACAGTAGAGAGCCAAACAAAAGATGGTGTGTCTGCAAAAGAAAAGATAAAGGTACAAAGAGCAAAAGGATGATGAATGAAAAGAGTAGGGAGCATGATAGAAAGCTGAAAAGGAAGACTTGAGGAGAGAAAAAAACCAGGGAGAAAGGCAGGAAGGCTTCAGGAGTGAGATGGCAGAGAGAGAGAGAGGAAGAGAGGAGGGAGAAAAGGGAAACAAATGAGGGAAAAATGGGACAAAAGGCCAATTATTTATAACTGCATGACAGGACTGGCAGCGCAGCTGTGATTTAGCATGGAGCTGAGTCGATGCAGCAAACACACACAAAGCCACCTACAAAACACCGAACAAAACAACGCAGCCAAGAAACCGTGAAGGGCTTATTGCAAACCATGTCACAGTTTTGGTGACCTGAATGTGACCCTTATCTGCCACAGAGCAGGACGCAGTCCGCCCCACAGCATCCGTTTACGGTCGTTCCTCATGGGATGAGGATGTTGACTCTGAAATAAAAGATTATGTTCAATATGTGTCACTGGCACAGTTAGAGCCGCTTCTGCTGCAACGCCGGATGTGATTTAAGACTTAAAGCGCCGGTGACAGGTTCCAGAAGTATTCATTTTACATTTGATCACATCGAACTCACTAGCTGTAATGTATTCCAATGAGATTTTGACACAAAGTACTTAGTTTTCTGAATGGTGCGCATTGGTGTTCAGTCCCCCTGAGTCAGCACTTAGTGGAACCACCTTTTGCTGCAGATACAGGAGAATGTCTTCTGTTTTATTTGTCTTCAAGATTTCCATGCCTTCAGAGCGACATTTTACTGGATTTTTTCTTAGTCCAGTCTCTTTTTCTGGTTGCGTCTCCAAACATCCTCCCAGAACATGATTCTGCTACCACCATGCGTTGCTTTGGGAATGGTGTGTTCAGGGTAATATCTGGTGATAGTTTTCCCACATACGTAACCTGTTTGATCCTCCACAGTTACTTCAAGGTTTGCAATTTAGGTTGGCAGTCGTTCCAAACTCAGCATTTTCAGAACAGAGCTGTGTGACATATTGAGAACTTTTATATTTAGTTTTATAACCTAAACCTGCTTTTATTGCTGTTCCTTTGTCTTCATGTTGCTCTTTGTTCTCTCTGACCTTTGCTGCACATCTTCCTATTCTATCACAACCCACCTTCCTGTCAACTTGCAGTCAGAAGCCACTGGAACCAAAAATCCATCAAAAAAAAAAAAAAGATTTCTTCTAAAAGCAGTGGATTGCTGTTGATTTTAGTTAGGAAGTTAGAAATTAGGTAAATACAACACCTCTTGATGGCTATTGTACTAAAATAAATTGAAAACTATCAATTTATTTCCTCTTTTAAATATACACTACTTGTTGTCTGTCTGTGACAAAAAAAAATCCATCACATTTTGTGGTTGTAATGTGAAGAAATGAGGAAAGTTTGAGAATGAGAAAATGATCTAGAATGCTTTTGTAAGGGACCATATATTTACCTTCTCTGTCTTCCTGTGCACGGTTTCTTCCTCACCTCTTCAAAGTTGTCACCATGTTGAAATCAAAAGCAACAAAAGAAATCTTTGCCTTTATCTTCTTGTGCACCATCTTCACCCTCTGCTGCCCGTCTTATCTGACCGGTCTCCACCTGTGTTCGTCTCTCAGGTGGAGGAGTTTAAAAATGACCCCAGACCCTCCAAGTGTCTCCACTCCGTCTTCAACGTGGACACCGGCGACGAGGTTTACACCTACGGGGACTATCACCACCTGCAGGTGAGTCGCCGAACAGCCAACTGTAGAAATGAGACGGCTTATCTTATTTTTACTACAATCTGAATATTCAGATTAATGGCGATATGTGGGCAGGAGGAAGTTCCGCCCACATATCAGAATTTTGGATGGGTAAACCTTGTTAAAGATGAAACTGTGTGAATAAATTAGCAAATAAATGACACATTATAAAATATTAGTCCTGCAGCCTTTCTCTCTCTCTCTCTCTCTCTCTCTCTCCATGAGAGGCGAATGTGCTTTAAACTGGCGCTCAGACAGTTTATTCTTCTGTCAATGGTATTGAAAGAGGTCAATTTGGTGCGCTGCGTTTGGATGGAGCTTGTACTTCCAGTGAAGCGAGTCCAATACAGGCGAGAGAGCCAGAAATTGAAAATCAAAATAAGGCTGCAAAGTTGCCATGCTGCGACAAAGACATTGAAAAATCAACAAGAGTGTATGGAAGTGAAGGTTAGTTCTTCACATTAAGTGCTTTGCTGTTGTTCTTTTCCTTCACGTTATTGCTGATGACGTCTCGGTGTCACTTATTAAAGACATGTCTTTTTTTTTTTTTTTGCAGTATGCAACGATTTTTGGCTGAACTGTCGGATTTGAGAGTAGCATGCAGAGTGGAAATGACAGTCATTTCTCTAATGGTGCTTCACTCCCAACCTTTTCTGTCGTCGCTGCAGATCGATGCGGTTTCTCTGTTCCTGCTGTACCTGGTGGAGATGATCTGCTCCGGTCTCCAGATCATTTACAACACCGATGAGGTAAACAAGACACCTGAAAACACACAAAAAAATAAAAAACAGACATTTTACTCTTTATTATGAACCTGAAATTTTGATTACATAAATGGACACCTAACAAAGCTTTAGAAGTCACTGCACACTAATCTAAACTATTCAAACGTTATATATACACACATTGTGAGACAAGACACCAGTGAAGTAAAATGGCTAATCATAGATCAAATTATTTCTACATTTGTAATAGCAGAGCGATGAAACACAACAGATGTTTTAGAACGTTTGCTAATTATTACACATGAAGAAGTTGCAACCGACTATCAATTACTATATGAAATTAAATTTCACTTATCGGGCAAATTAAATAATAAGAGATGTCACAAATTAAGGCGACTGTAAGTCAAGTATCGTCAGCCACAGAGAAGTAGTCAGTCGAAGTAGATTTAGTTTAAAGTTGTGGAACAAAACTATAAAAATGTAAACATCATGACTGTCTTTAGCCATTTGTGCCAATCTCATGTCACACAAGTGCTGTTCTAATAGTAGAGGTCCATTAAAGAGTCCTGCTTTCATTTCTTTACAAAGAATCACTTTCAACTTTTATCATATGAGCTACAATTAGTTTCTAGAAATCAACTTTCTCAAAATTAAAAAAAAAAATTACAAAATATTACCTCCCTCTGAGATTTTAAAGAGGCAGTATTATGTAAACGTGACCTTTGTTGGGCTTTACTTTCTGTCATTTTCCCTGTGACTCTCCCACTCGGCTCCTTTAGACTAGCCAGAGCAATTAGCAAACACCTGGTGGAACTGCACATCTGCTGAGCTTATTATACGAGCTGCTTGTCAATGGGTTAATAGAGGAGCCTTGTTGTGGTGACTTCCTGAAGTTTCTGAAGTTTCAGAAAGAACAGGAGGTTTTAAGGAGACAGAGGCCCAATTTCAAGGCATTAAATTACAACGTAAAACGTATTTTATGTCATATTTGATATATGTAGATAGCATTGTTTTAGCAACTGTAGTTAACATAGTTTCTTGATGGTTCTATTTTACAGCACAATGTGCCTGGATAACACGTTACTGCCCCTTTAAAAGTATCTGATAGGAACTGTAGGTCTCCAAATTTGGGCTTACTTGAATTAAGCTCTCAGCAGATACCATAGATCTGACAAAAAGCAGATCAGAGGGGGCAATATCTCTCTTTCATAAGGTTTCTTGCATTTATAGTCTCTCTCAAATGCTTCGTTAACTTCACCAGGAAAAAAACATTTAGATGATCCCCGTATGGAAGTCTAAATGTCCTCCTGGGAAATGATCCGATCACATTTTATTTGAGCGATTCGTGCTTTTATTACCGAAAATCTGTGTCTCCCTGTACATTGATTTATCTGTCCAGCATGTTTTTTTTATTTTTTATTTTTATCTTGAGCTCTTAATAAAGCAAAAATAGACCTAGTAGCTTGTTAGGCTTCCACAGCGAACCTTTTTATTTTTTTATTTGTTCTTTTTTTTTTATTGTTTGGCCTCTAGGAGCAACAAGAACATCATTAATTCAGTTTGCTTAACAGCCAGCTCATTCACAGCTTTACTTACTGCTACAGAACAGTGAAATTTGTGCCCCTGGTAGAGAAACCCATTTGTTTACTAAATTGAGCTCATCTGAAGAAAGCAGAAATGTGGTCAAATATTATTCCGCTGAGCAATTAATGCATGCTGCCTGCACTTTGTTTAGACGCCCAAACGCACTCGCATATCACCTTGGTAACCTCCCGTTTTTCTCCATTTCTTACCACTGACAAAACAAATTAACATTGCAATGTTTTATGTTTATGAGGGCAGTCGTGGCTGCGCAGCAGCTTTTTCTGCCTGATTAAACAGCGCTTACCAAATTGCATAATTCAAACCGAAGCGGCCGGCGCCCCAAACTCTGTATTAGCAAACATCAGATCCACTGAGCAGGGGCTTTTGTGATTGCTGCTCCCACTGAAAGCTGTTTGAAATGTATTTCATTCAGACTAATCACATTAGTGCCGTATTTATTAGCCTGTTGTAAGCTGTCACTGCTTGTGAAGTCTGTGGGCTTCCTCTAGGCCGAGCCTGGAAGCTGCAATGCAGTGTTTTCTTTTTTCTTTTTTCATTTTCTTGCGATTGCAAAGAAAGGCTGCGCACGACTCTTGAAGGAAAGATTCACTATCAACCTTCTGCCCGATATCATTGTCAGTCTCATGATGCTGCAATGTTGCCTTGCATGCATCAAAATGTTCATTTCTTATGCTTTTTTTGCACTTCACAAGTCTGGTGTTCAACTGGATTGGCCCAATGCAAAATAATGCATTATGTGATGTGTATTTGCATTATGTCTGCCTCTGGTATCCTCTAATAAATTCAGTGGAAATAGGTCATTCAAAAATCACCTTATTATTAAATTGAATGCACATGTCTTCAATCTGTGAAGGCCGCTGAGTTTTGTTAGAAAACCTTAGTAAACAAAGTACATCATAAAGGTTAATACAGCAGACAGGTCAGGGAGAAAGTTTCGCATTTTTACATCATAAAGCAATCATTATTGTGTTTTCCAGGCACAATCAATAAACTATCTTTACTTCAGTTGTTTTAAAAATGCTGCATACATATCAAAGAAAGAACTTTGACTTCATAATGGTACTTAAGTGAATTGGGCCTCTCTCTCTTTAAAAACTCCTGCTCTTTCTAAAGCTTCTCCTTTGGGAAGTCATCACAACATGGCTCCTCTATTAACCCATTGACAATGTTTTTACCTGCAGAAGAAGCTCAGCAGATGTGCAATTCTACTTTGCTAATTGCTGCTGGCTAGTCTGAAGGAGCTGAGTGATGGGCTGCCCTGTGAGGCAGAAGCTCAGAAGTTTGGAAACCATGGCTTTGAGGAGGAGCTTTGTTCTTTAAGGTGGAGCTATGTCCATCCATGTGTTTTCCACAGCTGAATGGTTGCCATGGGAGAATAAAGTGTATCTCAAACCAACACAAATGAATCAAAGAAACACTCCATGTCTGATTTTGATGAGGGAATAACATTATATGCAATATAATGTTTATTATCGCTGTGTGTAACATCAACATCTGACTTAATCGGGCTCTGATTCACCCTAAAACAGTTGATGAAAAAACAGCATCATGAGTCTGACAATATCTTTCAATTTACATCAATGTAAATTAATGTTTACATTTAAAAAAAGTTTGTGACATTTTAAAAGTTTGACAATTGAAGGGACACGCATCCATTGACACTAAGCATACATCCAGAGATACAGTGGATTAGATAAGATGAAGATATATTTATGAGTTTGAATGGTTCAGTCAAAGTCCAAGTCTAAAGCCAATTGAAAATCTATTTTAAATCTCTAGATGATATAGAAATGCCCTAGAAGGCCTGGTTTACATAATGGTGTGAAATTGCTTCTATTATTGATTATAATTGAGTCTGAGTGGGGGACTGAAACCACTCCACGTTGCAGATTTTAAAAACTTTAATTTTGAGTTGCTCTTTCTTGTGGAAATTGATGAAAATTTCTGATTGTGATTTACCAAATGTGAAAAAAGCTCATCAGTTGCGAATGTTTGGGAAAAAGTAGAAAGCACTTAGCCTTCCACATGTATCCCGTGTTCACAAACTCCGTCCCAAAACAGAAGCAGGATTAGTAATCTGGGATCAGCCAGACGGAGCGGCTTGTTTGGCCAGTGGGCAGTAACATTCATTAAGATACCATTAAGATACTAAAGAGTTCCTCTCGTTAATCATTCAAGTCATAAAACCCCAAATAAAAGACGCAGCAAACACCTTACTCCTTCTTCCTGCTGGCCTCCTTCTCAAACTGGCCTATTTAAAACCTATGCAGGCTTCCCCCCCTCCATCTTTTTCTTTTACTCATTCTTTCTTTCTTTTCCTCACTGTGCCATTTCAGATTAAACCTCCCGTCATTCATATACACTTGAAAGCACAGCCGGGTTCAGGTCTTTTTAATGATGCAAGACCAGAAAGTCTTACATCTAGAAGTCAAGGTTTTGACATCTCACAGGTCGGAGCAGTGTCGTTCCATGAAGCGTGCAAGAAAAGTCGGAGGCTACATTCAGTTGTAGTTTAGCCAATAAATCACCAATAAATTGATAAGAGCTTGAAAATCAGGCAATGTTTTCGATTATTGATCTGCAGGATAAATATCCAGACTGATCTGGATTAGTATCAAAAGGAAAAGTCTGATCGGTGCGTCTTTTCGAGTTCTAAATCCTACTTTGTGGTGAAAATGAATTCAAATACAGCAACAAGTGAGCTTTGTGATGTAAGACAGGGTCAGCTCTGTGTTTTTATTTATTTTTTTGTTTTGTTTTTTCTGGGTACCTTCACGTATATTAATGGCACACTTTATGAATTTGTTAAAACCTTGTCTGTAGCTGCAGGGAGAGTTTAACCTTGAGTGCTGATGAGAAATCAGTTTTCTCCTGCTCTCTGGTAACCTTAGTAATCAGCCTTACATCCTTCATCCCAGATCAATAAAGAAGGTCATTCGGTATTGTATAATCGTGTATTGTTGTGTCTCTGTGTCCTGTGTGTTTGTATCAATGTGTGGGTGCAGCATAAATCATGTGCTGCGATTGCTTTTTTTTTTTTTTTTTTTCCCATTTGGGAACATGTTTACGACCACCAGCTCGGGCTCACTCAGCGTGTGTGTAAGTGTGTGTGATTATGTGCTGTGTTTGCTCCCTGTGTCCCAAGCCTTTCTGTTTTTGCCTCTCAGGTTTCCTTCATCCAGAATCTGGTGTTCTGTGTGGAGAGAGCCTACAGGGTGCCCGACTACGGCATGTGGGAGCGAGGCAGCAAGTACAATAACGGCAGCACAGAGCTGCATTCCAGGTCAGTCAGTCCGGAACAAAAGACGCGTGAAGATGTTCTGGAATAAAAAAAAATATTAAATCCTCTAACATGTTGAAACATCAAGGACAAATATTTGTTTTCTAAACCAAAGGTTTGTTATAATTTTTCTTATTGTGCCGGTCAAACTATTATTTGCCAACACAAAGCCGTGTTTCTCTGGAATTTATTAGAATAAAATGATCATCACAAATAATCACAGACGTACCAAATGCAAAGGAATGAAAACAAAATGGATACAGCGTGTGTCTGTCCAGGCCTCAATCTATGGAAGTCTGAAAAAGCAGAGGAGGCCTCCTCTGCGATCCAAAATATTAATAATATCAATATCACGATGGTGTCAGTATCTGATCAAAACTTAAGTTTTAGATTGTTGAATTTAGTTTTTTATTGTCATTTCTCAACTTTATCTCAAAAATATTTTGTTTGAATTTTTTTTTGAAATTCTAATTTTTTGTACTTTGAGGGGAAAATGCACACATATGTATGTTTTCTGTTTATCATGTTGGTGTTAATATTGTATCTTGTAGACACATAAATACCGTCCCTGATTTTAACAGAATATATTTAAATGGAAAGACCGCAGAAACGCCTAAGCTCAGAAGTTTGATAATATGGCAAACATAAAAATAATCAATATCAGTATCAGTATTGGTGATACTGGACCTGAAATCATCCCAGGTTTTAAGATATGCAGTATTGCTCACCTCTACTAATAAGCTGTAAAATCACGCATGGCTGTGCTTTTACAAATAGCACAAATAGTGGTGTAATACTTACTGTGTTACACCACTCAGGAAATTAAAAAAAAACTCTTATTACCCAATGTTTGCTCCAATAAATCTGGAAAATCCTGATTATACTTCTGTTTTGAGTCATTTGATGTTTTGAGTCATTTGAAATCAAAATAAAAATCCAAGCTTATTTATTTATTTATATCTATATCAATATATCTATCTATCTATCTATCTATCTATCTATCTATCTATCTATCTATCTATCTATCTATCTATCTATCTATCTATCTATCTATCTATCTATCTATCTATCTATCTATCTATTTATCTATCTATCTATCTATATCTATCTATCTATCTATCTATCTATCTATCTATCTATCTATCTATCTATCTATCTATCTATCTATCTATCTATTATCTATATATATATATATATATATAATTATTATTTTTTTAAGTACCAAACTAAACATAAGTACTCTAAGTGATTCCTGAACTTTAGTCCCACCCCCCTTCATCTGCGATTGATCCAGCTGCCTTCATGCACCACAGCTTGATGTAGAAATAAAAGTTGCTGCTGCTTCTCAACATGACTGTTTACAGCTATGATGAGGAATGGAGCTGAATCTGAAATGACTTTTGATGTGTTTTACGCCTGTTCTCCATCCCTCATGCAGATATCATGCAGTGCGTCTGTTGCCATCAAGTTTCCCAGCATTTGTAGAAACGGCATCCCAGGTTTTAAGCTGAAACTGGCTGTGAAGATGCTACATAAAACGAGCATCCTTTCCTTCTAATCCACTTTGCAGGTTTATTCTATACAAATGAGTCATTTTTAATAAATGTATTCATGAACAGTATGATCATCAGATAAGCTAGGCTAAATACAGGAGATAATAGCCAGGCAGATAATTTCCCATTGAAAGGTTGATGTTAATGCACAATAATAACTACAGAGAGGAGGGGCTTAGTGCTGTCAATCATCCTTATGTGAATGTGCTAATGGTGGAAAAATAATTTACCATTACAAGAAAACTGTTTATCTACCTACCTAGCGTTAGCATTTATGACAGGCTGTGCTGTCTGCAGCGTGACAACAGAGAGAGGAAGCGGAAACGACGCCACACAGTCATTGACAGCACTAAGACCCGCCTCCTGGTTCTGACTGGTTCTTTTTATTTAACACCAAAGAAAACCAAGGACCTTGATTTATTTATTTATTTTATTTATTAATTTTTATAGACTGTCTCGTATTGTCATGACATAGTGACAGTTTCAACCAATGTGTAATAGGCAACTAATCTCCATCAAGAAAAACTGCACAGTAAGAGTTCAACAATCCCAACGCTGGTTGTGAAGCCCACATATCTGAGCAGCAGCAGCTCTGTTCTGACCCGCTGCAGGGAGCTTTTGTTACCTGCGTCTAACTAACTTATCATCCAAGGTCGAGTTGGAATCCCTCTCCTCTATCAGCGCCTTGATAAAGATCCTCAATTTCTGCCATGGCTTATCTCCTGGAAGCATGTTTTTTCTTCTTCTTCCCCTCTGACAATCCACCACTATTGGCAGCAGCTTGCCAAGATATCCTGCAGGGGAGATAACTAATTCAATGTGTCTTGTGCTTCTTGTTGCTACGCTCTTGATTTTCACAATTAGCGAGCGAGTTTCTCCATGTAGTCGTGTGAAAGCAATTCATATGCTGTGTGTGAATGGGAAACAGTGACTTGTTTTAAAGCAGTTTTATGTACACTAGACCTGTGTAACCGAGAAGTCCTTTTCGCTCTGCTTGTGGGTCAAATAGAAATGAGCTAGAAATCCTGTTTGCATTGGGGAGAGGATTTATTTGTACACAACAATTGACTAACGTTTGCCTCTGGAGGACATTTTATCGTCACATCCGATCTATTAAATAGATTTAAGATTGAAGATAAATTTGACTGAAAGAAGCATGTCTAATCCCACCAGCATTGTTTCAGGTTTTAATGAGTCAGATGTAATCTGACGCACACTGTTCAGCATCTGCCTGTTCCTTCAGTGCCATAGGAAAGTTACTGTCAGGGCATTGCCTTTGTATGAATATGAAAGTGTAGCATTCACAGGATGATTAGCAGATAAGCTAGGCTGCCACTCATGGCTCTCACAGTGCCGTGCGTACGGCACTAAGAGAACTAACATAAATTTTTTAGACAGTCAGTTGATCATTAAGCATTAAAAATCGACAAGGACATTAACATATCTCACCTAAACCCAACAGAACAAATTCCACACCATTGATCCCAATGCACAAGTTCTATTCGGAATGGGAATGCGTCACAATTCCCTTCATTTCCTCACCTTTAGACCGACAATGCACATTCCTCAATATGTCAGAATAGATGACGAGTTTCACCTCTAGCTTTAGTATTTGTGTATATATTTATTCTGTAAAGTATTGATAAATTATATTTCAAGTTTCAAAGTATGAAACTGATTATAGAGTGTAAATTTGCTCCTCTGGTGTACAATTTGTAGTTTTTCCGCTGTTTTACTGGCAGACCAAAGCAGTATAAGCAGAGCTTTTCTTGGCTTTGTTAAGCAGATGTGAACTGTTTCTCAAGGCACTTTCTAATTTTTTTTCATTTTTCTAATAAACCCTGATCCTGGTTTTATCTATGTTTTCGCACTGCAGTTATAGCGGCTATGATATGAGAACTGCGGCTATGAATGAGGTGTTTGAAGACATCGTGAATGGCTGTGTTTCTTTAAATGTGAGCCATTTTTGAGCCGATTATATTTGTGTTGCTCTGTGAAGACGATGGCTCAGCTTTTATCTTATGTTCTGAAAGCTGCAGCAGGCAGTTCTGTTCCCCAGTAAAACTTCCACCAACTTGTAATAAGCCAAGAAAGTTCTCGCTGGGAAAGTTGGTGGCTTGCCCTTTCCAAAATGAAGCATGTTGGTTTTTTTTGTTTTTTTCTTAACAAACTTTGAGTATATGAGCTTGTCAGCATTTCGGCTCTCTGGAAGCAGAATTCAAAAGGATTTGAGGTTTTGTTTTGCTGTAGTAAGACAATGTGGAGCTAATCTGAGCAGAAGGAGATGTTTTTCCGTGGTGGTATTAAATCAACTCCAGTTTTTTGTGTTGAAAGTCCGGTTTGTTTTTCGAGGTGTGAAAGTGTGACCGAGCTCTGGTGCGGATGAAAAACACAAATTATGTTCCACCTGAACACCAAGGTTTCGGTTCAGTTGAGGGGAACTCTGGCGCGGTTCCAATTCATTTCCGAATGCCGAGCGGACCGGAGACCGCGCCACAAGCAGGAAGTGGAGAATACAGGGTTAGGGTTCTGGGTGAATGCAACCAAAACAAGCTCGCATTTGTCACTTGCAAGAGAAATCCTACAATCCCTAAAGTCTGACGCCACTTCAATTTTATTCACATTTTGTGAAGGAGGAAGATGTGCTCAGTGTCTTCTTCAAATGTTTTTGTGCTGCTTCCTTCAGCGGTTGTTGGTGCAGCACCACCACAGACGGTGGAGTGAACAGGTTGCTCTGAGTTATTTGATTTGTTTGACACAATGCAGTGAAAATCCAATCAAACCATGTCGACCGGACTATCAGGTGAGAAAACACCCTATGATGGTTTACACAGCATTGACTGTCACTTTAAATGATCCTGAAAAACTATTTGAATAGGATTTTTAAACTTTCTTTGTTTAAAGAAAGTTTTGACTTTCAATTTATCCCACCTGTAATGTTTTGCTTTCACTGCTTGGGTGAAGCATTTGCAGTGACATCAGAAGTCGTCTTCACTTTTCCTCCAGGTCTCCCATCTAATTTTCTTTCTGGTGCCAATCTCCACTGGGTAGAAATGGAGACGCAGCAGTGAAATGGATTTGCTTTTTATCTGCATTGCAATCACAGCGGTCAGTCACTGTGAAATCCACTCCTACATCTTTATTTATGATTTTCAGTTTTATTTTTTTTTTCTTTCTGAAGAGAGGCATTATTTACACCAGACTGCAGCATCAAGAGCCTCCAGCTTTATGAAGTCCTGCCAGATCTGTAAGATCATGATTTGAGTTTTCTGAAAGCCAATGGGATAATTCACAGACAGAAACAATATTTCAGTATTAAATACTGCAATATAAAGGTTATTGTTTCAGCTAATAATCTTCAGTGTGGTTAATATTCGGTGTCTCTTCTCATTCCAGCTCCGTGGGTCTCGCTAAAGCTGCTCTGGAGGCCATCAATGGATTCAACCTGTTTGGAAATCAGGTATTTGAACTTCACCTCATGCACATATTTTTTTTCCTGACTGAATAAAAATGAAATGCACTACTTCTGAATTCAAGACGGGGCTCTGTCTGAACGCCGGGTCCGTTTCAGCAGATACTTTGTGTTTGCACACACACTGTGATCGATGGCCGCAGTTTGGCTCCCTCTCCCGCTCTTTCGCTAAATCCATTAGTGCACTTTTTTCTTTTTTTTTTTTTTTTTGCTTTGTAAGACAGAAAAACAGAGCCATTCATTAGACCTGTCAATGGATTAGAAGTGAAGATATTTTTTCCCTCTCGTTCTTGTCAACAATTGGATGGCACCCAGGATTAGCTTATCTGGACATTAAATCCCTCAGAAGTTTAGAGAGTTCCTAAGATCATTATGCGTCGCTGCAGGTTTCGCTGCAAAGCTCCTGATTTCACTACAAAGCTCCTGGTTTCTGTCTCCTTTTTGAACTGCTGCGAAAAAGAGACGGTTTTTGGACCGATCCGTCAACCAGAAAACAGAATCGGTCAATTTTGCCTTGATTGGCACTGATCGATGACTGACAGGTCAATGGCTGCTAAATGCCTGTCAGAAAAAGAACAATCTATGTAGACAATTTGTTAAAAAAAAAAAATAGAAGAAAACGGAGATAGTAAAAATACAAAAATAGTTGAACTAATATAATGAGAAGGACTATTATAATACAAAATTATTAGGGAAAAAATAATAAAGATGACAAAGGTATGTGGAATGTACTAAAGAGTGTAGTTGGGAAAAACTGATACAATACCTAGTGTATAGATTTTTCAGGTGGAAATGATGAGTTCCATGAATTCTCCATAAATTTGGGGCCAGATAAGTAAAATAAACTTTACAACATAAACTGTATATGACTATGTACTCGTAACCTAAAATCCAGACTCGGTTATAAACAGGTGGGATGGAGGAGTGAAGCTGAGCTATGACATGTTTCACTAGCAGTTAATGTAAACTGAATTGTCAAACAAGTAAACAATATATTCTTCTAATTATAAACTATTGTTATACATTATTAAAAAGCTGTAGTAAGAATACGTTTTCTTCCTCTACCTATTGGTTTTTGTACCCTTTGTTTTGTTTTCTTGTTTTGCATTTAACTTTTTCCAATTGTGTGAAATGAAATGAATAAATGAATCAATCAACACAGTAACACTTTTTTTGGAGGGTTGTGCATAAGACTGGTATAATATTGTCATAAACATAAAGGAGTCTTTATGAATGCTTATGGCTGTTGTCATGAAGTGTCATTCAGCAAATAATTACACTTTTAATGGAGGTTTTAGAACAACTTTGCATTAAAAATGATATTATTTATCGAAGAATGTAAAGTTTGCAATTTTAATAGACTTTAGATGCAACTTTTAGTACAATTTTGGAATAAAAGTGTCATTTACTGAATGACCGCCGTAATAAACATTCATAAAGACTTCTTCATGTTCATGACAGAGGTTGTCATGTTTATGACAGTGTCATGTCAGTCTAACACCATGTAAAATCAGTTAAATGTATCAAAATCAAGAAGTGGCATCATTTATTGCTTTCAACGGACAGTGCATACTTCACTGAACTGTGTCTTGAGTTTGTAAAAATCCTTTAAAAGTCAGACATTTGCTTTAGTGCATAACTATTGGTGATGTTGGACTGACCTCCATACGTCCAGAGTTCTGCTCCTATCAAAGAGCCTCCAGCTTTTGGTTGGAGTTACATTTTTTAAAATGGAGGGGGAAAAAAATCAGATTTAACCAGACTTGGAATTGGCAGGTTGCACCTTACAAGAAACCAGAAAGCAGGCAAAGTCTTATCAGCAACTCTCGACTCAAAATGGGTTCTGTTTTCAAGCTGAGCTTGTTGAATGGATTTACTGACGTGTCAGCTTTATGATCCATGCTGCGCAGGGCATCTGTAGATGTGTGTGTGAGTGTGTGTTTCCTCAAGTCTGCTACTCCTATGTGGGAATGCTTGTGCACCAGCTTTCCTCTTTCTTATTAATGACCCTTATCAATCTTGATTTCCCAGCTGACTCTCAGCTGTCCAAACCAAACCAAACTCCCCCAGCGCCTCAAAGCGGAACATTTATTACAAACCACACTCCGCTATCGCACTTATCGCTGACTCCAGACCGTGTGCTTGTGTATCGCATTTAGCCTTTATGCCGGCTCAATGGACACTCTGCTTCCAGGTCCAGGGAGTTTATAGTTTTCCTCCACCGACCACCCCCGCCTCCGACCAGCAGCTTTTCTGCTCCAGACAAACTAAACTGGAAAGATAAAACTAATATCATCAGCTTTGAAGGCACATTTACGGCTCCTTGAATCCATTTAAACACCCCTTCTTATTATTTGTCGTCCATCTCAGCAGTGCCAGCATGTTTTATATTAGATTATCCATTGAGATCTTTCAAATCGTGAATATTTCTTTTTATATTTACTGTTTACCTCCGTTTTATATTGACATTATATAACATTTTCTGTTACAAAAATGAAAAACAATTTTGTTCAAGATTTACAAAAACTGATCCAAATTATAATAGTTTATATTATTGATCATTAAAAGCATTTATCTGTTTAATTAGAAGCTCTGCAGGTCTACTATAAGGCTTGGCATTGTTCATTCATTTCAGTTTTTCTTAAATGTTTGCCTTTTTAGTTGGTATTTATATATGAATCTTCCAATAACACACAATTATCAAGTGATATTTTCATATTTCCTGTTAATCTTAAACAATTTTAAACTCAAAAACACGGCAGGTCACTGGATGAATGACTGCCCATGGCCCAACCACCAACTTTAATCACAATTACTATGATTAACCACCATTTTATCATATTTGCTGCAATAAGCCAAGTTTTTTCAATTCCATTTAATTTTGATTAATCAATAAAGAGCAGGCAATTTAATCAGTAGTGCTTCACTTTATACTTTTCCTAATTTTATGGCCATATTGGGGAAAAACTGTAAAATATTTAATGTATTTTACAGATCAGGTTTTCTGTTCATTTTGTTCTGTGGTCAGAAATGTTCAACTTCATTAGTGTCTGCATTTTAGTGGAAATGAGATTTTTAAGCGTGTGTTTTTTTAAATGCCTCAGGTTTGAAATTAAGCTGGCATAGCAACAAAAACACATGTTGTTTTCTCATTTGCATACAAATATGAACAAAAGCCTTTTGAACGTGGCGTTTATCTACCACATGTTATGTTTATCCTGCAGACCGATTGAGGTTTTTTCTCGTATCACAATCTGACATATTGATGCTCCAAAAACAAACCGCTTATATTTGTGCAGTCAATCTAATACGACCCTCATGTGTCTTTTCCCACTGTTTTCTGTTTTGATTCACTAGCTTCTTTTTTTTTTTATCATTTCTCTTTCTTTTAGTTTCCAGTGAGATTCTGATTAAATTGCTTTTTGTATCTTACAAACTTAAGTCAAAAAGAAAAAGAATAAAATGGAAGTTAGTTCTATAAAATTGATTGAAAGATTAGATTGATTTCTTAAGAAGAATAATATTAGAACCTTGTATTGATGGAAGTGCATACTGGTTCACATCTCTGCTGCCTGTCTAATCCCAGTCACGTATATTAAGCTGCCTTTTCAGGTCTGAATGCGTTCATTGATACTTCTACAGATGTATATAATTCTGTTCAGCTTTATGCCGCTTTTATTTTTCACTGGCATGTCGCTCAGCTGCCTCCGTTTCTGTCCAGCAGCGCTCTGCGCTCTGCAGATTGCTAAAGGAAAGATTGCTGATTTGACTAAAAGCCCAGACCTGTTTGGGGGAAGAAAAACCGATTCTAGCAATATTCATACATTATGCATAAGACTTGCATTAAAAACTGCTTAGCAGGTTGCAGGGGTGACTTGGTTGCTTTTATGTGAGCACAGCTGATGAAGCGGACTGGAGCCGGAAAGGTTTGATCACTTAAAAAAAAAAAAACATATTTAAGTGCAGCGGATGAACAGCCGACGTGGTTGTTGCACTTCTTCTCCCTGTGAGGATTTTTGAAGTGATAAAATAACTATCAGTCCTGCGCTGTTCAAACACTCCCACGTTCAACTTCAAACAAGTATGCAAGCCAGAAATATCCTCCCGGCTTTGCAGGGAAAACGCCGTGTTTTTGATGTGTGGAGGCATGAGGTGAGACGTTGAGGGCTTTAAAGCCAAGTGGTTTCATTTATTTATTTATTTTTTTTCTTTCTTTCTTCTCTCAGATAAATGATGGATGACTTGCCAAGAGTGAATGTTTGTGCGCATTCAGACTGGAAAACTATTAGCTGCCACTTTACCTGTGAAGCATGAACAGTCCCTAAGTAACTGCTGTTTTTTCATTTTCATTTTTTGTTTTTTTGCTTTTTTTTCTTGCACCCCGCTGCAGGGCTGCTCCTGGTCTGTGATATTTGTGGATCTGGACGCCCACAACAGGAACCGACAGACCCTGTCCTCCCTGCTGCCCAGAGAGTCTCGCTCACATGTGAGTCAGCCCACGAACCCCTCAGTGTCCAATCACAGCCGAGAACCACTCAGACCTTCACTCATGTCACACAATTTGATGGACATGAGGAAAAAAAGCAATAAAAAAAGCAAAGTTGACATCAAATATCGACGTCAGCTCAAATTTCATTACAGTGCACCCCAAATTTTCTTGTGAAGATTTGAAGGTCTGCTTGGTGTTCTGCTCCTTCATCGTAACAATAGCACATAATGTAATGTAAATAGGAATGCAACAATCTGATAAATTTGTGCACAATAATCACAACACATAGTCCTCAGTTAGCATCATCATAGTTTAGTGAAGTGCAGTGCCCGGGCCCCCTTTGGGGGGCGCGGTGCGATACCTGGGGGGGCGTGTGATCCTGGGTAACAGGCTTTTTTTTGGCCAAACTAGTATAAAGTGTAATTGCGCACAGTAGGCGGCAGTGGCGCTCTCATTGTTACTTCTGTCACGTTTGCGACAGTGCAACATTTTATGACTTACAAGACAACAGGTTTGCCTTGGTTAGCAGTGTTAAGTCAACAAAAAGCTCCGACTGCGTTCTGTCTATGGCCTCCGTTATTCAACAACCCCAACATGAAAAAGTTTTTCACAGGGATGAAAAGAAAAGTGGAGAGAGACAAAGATAATGAGACAACAGAAAGTCAACCGAAAGCTAAGAAGAGGAAATACGACGAAGCGTATTTAGCGCTTGGCTTCACTGTGACTACAGTTGGAGAAGAGGAAAGACCGGTGTGTTTGCTGTGTCTAAAAATGCTCGCAGCGGACAGCATGAAGCCAAATAAATTAGCGCGTCACTTAAATACGTTACATCCCAATCACGCCGATAAGCCGCTAGAGTTTTTTCAGCGAAAAAAATGTTAATAAGGAAAAAATGTTATGCAGAGATGGATAGTCACGGTGGGGAGTGGGGGCGCGAATAGTTTTCTTCTTGCTAGGGGGGGCGTAACGGAAAATAATTGAGAAGCACTGGTGAAAGGTATTTTAAAATATTCAAAAAGTCAGATTTTTGTTTCTTCTTAGTCAATACCATTGGAGTCATAGCAAAAGAAATGTAAGTTTGTATCAAAGTTGTAAAATTGGGCCTCTGCCTCTTTAAGAACCTCCTACCCTTTGGACACTCCCCCTTCATTACAGCAGTGCCTTTCCATAATGCCATTTACAGCCGTTTTCAGGAGCATTGTTGTTCGTATGAAGAGCTCAGCAGACGCGCGGTTCCTCCAGGTGTTTGTCAATTGCTGCTGCCACTAGTCTGTAGGAGCTGGAGTGGACTTGGGTTCTCTGTGAGGTGGACTGGGAGCTGAAGCTTCAGGATGGAGCTTCAGAAAAATATGCGGTATGATGGTGTTAAGCTGTAGCCAAATGGCTATAAAAGGATTTCTCGAGCATATATGGCAAAACTCCAGATATGTTTTTGATACAGAAATGATGTGACATGAGATAAAACAAAAAAAAAAGTCAATTTTACATAAACCCCACCCTTTAGTAAAGGCGTGTATATTTACCTGTGAAACACCAGCACCATGTAGAGGGTAATGTTTCTACTGTTGACAAAAATGTCCGTTAACTGCTTTATATTTACATGAACAAATCCAGCTGCCTGCTTTCTTCCTCCGGTTCATCTCTCACCATGTCGGTTCCAACCAGCTCCGATTAACAAACAAGTTTCACTTCTTCTTATGCTTTTGACAAAATGCAGATAATCATAATAACTTGCCTCGTATAATTAATATTACAACAGCCACGCAGAGCAGAGGCAGACACTTGGCTTGCGACTAGCTGGTAGTGAGCTAAACAGAGTTGACTCTGCTGACGACTCCAAAAACATCCTGCTGAATGATAATTAATTTAGCATTAGCAGCAGGAAGACTGAGTGCTGACTACAGGAGGGTTCTTCTAGGATTTAACTCGACCTTCTTTTCCCTCCTTCTGCAGATTGTGTGTTTGCAAGGGAAGAAAACATGAAAAGTTGGTTCACTAATGCAGAAAACAAAAGTTACACCAAACTGATTGCTTTTTGTATTGTTTCCATTAATATCGAAGATAAATATACATTTTTACACCACATCTGCTGCCGTGCTAATGCCCGATTCTCACCTTGTCAGGGTAAAAGGTGCATGTAGTGGTGGGGCGAATTTAAACTTAAAGTTTTATCATAATATTCTGGGATGCTATTGCGATAAAAGGGACACTTACATCTTTTTAGTTGGAAAAACATACCAATTTGTCAATTCACTTTGTAGGAAACCCGTCACATGATGTGTGATTTGTATGACTAAACTACATGTATTACCTACATGTAATCATGTTTTCAGATGCATTAAGTTTTGATACTCTCATTGATCTACTTTCATGTAACAGTTTTAGTAATATTGTGGAGTGATTCCCTGTGAAAAGCCATATCTGCATTTTCTCATTTTAAGACAGCCGTCCCACCGTTTTCGCCTACCAGGAGTTTTATTCTTATTCTCTCCCAAACTGTAGCCTGCCACACACGCGCACACACACACAGACACACACACACCCACGTACACACTCACACACACACGTGCACACGTCAAAGGCTAATCGCACACATCAGACAAACCCACACCCCGTGTCAATTCTAAATTTCAATTTAGAGCCGCGTTTCTTCCTTGTAGTCGATCATTACGCCACCTTTGTTGCTGATTGTTCAGCGTTCAGAAAGATTTGGCGAAAGTGAGAGGTGGCCTCACAGAAAATATGGGGGGAAATGAAATGGAATCAGGAAGATAAAGTAGGCGTAAAATTGTTCCCTTTCTTTCTCTCCACCTCTTACAGACACTTAAGTGATCACATCTGTACGTATTGGTGCGTGTGTGAGAGAGCGTGCCTGCTGAATGTGTCGGCAGGAAAGCCACCCGTCAGTATTTGAGGAATCAAATGAATGTAATTAGAGGATCAGAGGGCTGTTTCAGCCATGTTAGGCTGACATTAAGGGGGAGGACGAAGTGTAAGGGTAGCAACAGTGCGGGATTATGTCAAGATAAAGATACTAATACCATATTGGTGCTGCTTGTTGTGCGTCAAAAGATCCAATTTCAATGTTCGGTCGCCCGTACGAGGTTCTGCTCTGCTCTTTTGTCGAGCGACTGTAGCCAAGCGGTTTGCCTTGTCAATATGCACACTGGAGTTGTAATGAGATGTCAGATAAAAGGGCCGGGGCTAAATGCCTCTGCCCCAGCCTTTGTTCCTGCAAAGATCAGCGCAAATTGAGAGAGAATCCAATACAAAGGAGCATCAAACAGACCTGGAGGGAGACGCACTCGTTTAGCCGCCTATTGAATGAACTCACCGCAGCTCTGAGGAAACTCATTGTCCAGGCAGCCGAGTCTATTCATTAAGAAAATGCAGGAGCTTTATTTTCGGAAACTCATGTCTGATTGACGAAGTGAAAATGTTTCTGATTGCTCTATGTGAATGATGGCTGTTTTTTTTTTTTTTCTGGTCAATACGCCGTCTATGACTATATCGGCTTCTTAATTGGAACAGCATTGTTTATAGCTAATGAGTGGTTCTGTCACAGTTCAGTCAGATACGGCTCCATCTGGAAGAAAATTACACAGAAATATTTTCAGCCTTTATTGGTGCTGACTTATGAGAGCTGAAACATTTAGATACACTGCATTGAATCAACTATCGAAATAATCAACTAAATTAATAATAGATTAATGTTAACTGGACTTTACTCACTTATAAAAGACCAATTGCTGAAACAACAGTATAGTCAGAGCAAAAGCCAAAACTTGACAACAAATATTATGTACATTTTTAATGAATATTATTAATATTACTATTGTCTTTTTTAAAAAAAATTTATCAAGTACCATAGTTTTAGTTTCACTTAGTTCAAATTCTGCAAAAATAAACAATGAAAAATCTCAAAATTTCCTATTAAGGACCTTTTCATATCCAGTTAATGATCTGATAATTCAGCAATAATCAACAGATCAGCTCTGTCATGTGTCGGTGTTGCGACTAAGCTTTTCATATTTTGATGTTAGAAGTATTATTTTTAGCTGCTGATGGATCCTTTGCTGCAAATGATCAAGCATTCACTAAAGGAATATTAGTTATTTTATCACACACACAAAAAACGTTTTCTTATTTGAAAAAGAAATTAACTTACATATTTGCACTTTGAATCTGTTTTTATAAATTAAGCTCAAGGGTTACATAGCAGACTACAGAATCAGATTAATTGTCAAGATAATAGATGGAGTCATCCATCGGTAACTAAAGTAATCAGTCACATCCCTACTTTTGGTGCTGTGTTAAGTTGAGACTCTGTCAGCGATTTGCTGTTTCGTCTCCCTGACAGAACACAGACGCCGCTTTGCTCCCGACCATCAGCTACCCGGCCTTTGCAGTCGATGACGACGCTCTCTACAGCCAGACGCTCGACAAGATCGTCCGGAAGCTGCGAGGCAAATATGGCTTCAAGCGTTTCCTGCGCGACGGCTACCGCACGGCGAACGAAGACAAGAACCGCCGCTACTACAAGCCTGCTGAGATGAAGGTGAGTGTTGGGACTCCAGGTGGGATTCCTGTTCATGTTAAATGAACCCAGTGGACCCTGAAGTTGCTATTGTGTTTCCAAAATATACAAATGTCGAAAAATTACTTCAGCTTAGTGCAAAACATTTTGATCAAAAAATGCAAGTTTCTTTTTTTTTATTGTTTTGTTTCCATCAAGCACATTTATTTTTATAATTCCAATTTGTGCAATTTTATGGTTAATGGAACGCAGTGTGTTGTCAGTTGTCATGTTTCCATATTTTCTAAGTTATAAGCTTTTCCAGTTGATTTTTCTTTTGTGGATTTTAAAAACAGATCAATATATTTTCAAAATCATTTTTTTAAAAACATATTGGTGTGAGGTACAGTGAGGTAAATAGTGCGTACCTCACTATTTAATGGTAGGGAGTAAATTACCTGCTTTATCACAATATATTGATTTGTTTAAATGACAAATATTTGCTGGCAGAAAGTGTGGCATATGATTTTGATTCAATATAATTCACAAATCTGCGATACATTCTGCCCGTCTAACACAGTCATTTACATTCATTTCAACTCACAAAAACATTTAAAGTAATTTTCTCTCCAAGTTCCAACAGACATTGAAATAAAAGTTAAACTTTTCAAAATAAAGGACGTCCTAAACTTGATGATATAAATTAGCATCGTGAATCATGTCATCAATCATTTAATTTAAATATATCAATATATAGTTACACCCCGATTTAACAGGTGGGGAGGGGGAGGTTAACTCCAGGAGCAGAGCAGTAGGACGAATGTCTCCAGGTGAGATTCAGGAAACAATCTTACTGGTAGAATAGGATTGTTTGAATCCAGAGAGAAGCTGACGGCGGAGGATTCAAGAGCAGACAGGTTGAGTAAATTCTGGAAGATCAGATCCAGGAGGGATCTCGGGCGGTGACCGTAGGAACAGGCATGAGGAACGAGGTCAGAGTTGAGCCAACAACGAGGAATTACTCAGAGGGTTAGAGGCGCCACATGAGCTGACACAGAGGCATCGAATCAGAAACCGGCAGCCAGCTGCTCTTCAGCTCCTGCTGGTGGGCTGATTAGGAGCAGGTGTGCTGGAGCATCCGGCTCAGCCACGCCCCCTGGTGGAAACCTGCAGCTTTGCAAGAAACAGAAACGCACCAAACACACCCAGCTAGCTCCCAACGCGTGTTGGTTTCCTCTATCAGCCATAATTTGAACATTTGAATTCATAGCACAAGTCTCCTTTGAGTCTTAACGAACAAACTAACAGTATGTAAGCATACGTTTCTGAAACCGTCAGAAGCTCTGAGAAAAGACTTTACGTTTTTTGGTGGCTCTTGACTGCAAGCCAGAGCCAAACCGCAACACAACAGCACAGTGATTAACAAAAAAAAAAAAAAAAAAGTCAGAGGATGAAGGCGCTCCCTTGATTTGCCAGAATGGGCACTCATGAGGCGGGGAGTCTGAACCACTTTGCAATTAGCTGCATTTAATCCTGCAGCTAATAGGATAAAAAGACTCTGAGGCTCCGAATTATCCAACAGTTCTTCAGGCTCCTTCACACCTTCATTCAGACGGGAAAACACACAAAATGTTCCATATGTACACACACAATCTGCTGTGTCCTCTTCATCTAGAGTAGTAGTGTATATACTTATATATATATATATATACATGGCTTCATTTAGGTCAGAAACGTTGGAGTTTTTTTAGTGGAAGGTCTGGAAATATTACCGCAGAGTGACTTTGTAGTACAAATAATCAACTAGCTGTCCTCCTAGGAGGTGGAGGTGTTTGCTGTGGATTAGATTTCCTGACCCTGTAGGCGTCCACAGTAAGAAGACGGTGACATGGTATAGCTGCTTGTGGGAGTGAAGACGGTCAGGAGGGCGAGGGTTCGCAGGTAGACCAGGTGTCCCTGCAGAGGACATCGATTGAAGCTGTTGTTGTCGGCGTTTAGAGAGAATTCACGGCGGGGGCAGACGCCTGCGCTTCCTGTCTGCTCACTGAGAGCAGCAGCTGCCTCGGTGACAGACAGTTTTACCAATCAGTCAGGCTGCTCAAGCACAAATCACGAGGGAACGCTGCGTGTTTACAGCCTGAAAGGGCGAAAAAGCACCGGCCTTGTTGAGCGGCTGCCTTGCCCCACCGCCGCTAACCAGCCTCCCCTGCTTCTGCACGTTATGCATTTTCCTGTCTATCATTTTCCCCTCATTTCTCCTCCCTCTGTCGCTGCAAAAGCAGTTTGAGGTGCGGCAGATCTGCATAATGGCAGCTTGAAGACACAGAGCGTTTAAAGAAGCACGCTCAGACAGAGGTATCCGTGGAGTGGTGGTGACGGCGTCGGCGCGTGTCTGCTCCATTAGGCGTTTGTTTCTGCATTAAGATCTAATCTCTGTTATCTTCCATCGGTGTGGAGAGGATTGACAGAGACAGGCGTGCAGAGATAATCAGGACAAATGACGGTTACAAGAAATGCACGCATGAACATACCTGTCTGCAGGCTGTACTAACTAAATAATGATTATTGTTTTTGATCTTATTACAGTTGGAGTTTTATTTAATGCAATTTTAGGTGTTATGTTATTACCAGAATCATTTTTTTGGTTTTTTGGTTTTTGTGATTTTAAACCAAAACACGGAAAAAGGAGCATTCAGATTCCCTGCACATCAAATCCAGAACAAACTTCTAGAAAACTGCAAAACAGCCGAAACACTGAGTTCCTTTGAATGAAGACTAAAAACCCAAGTGCTTAGAGTTTCCTTTGACCCATAAAAAAAGGAATATTGACCAACATGTTTGATGTTTGTTGATTATTTTATCAGTGGGACTTGACAAAATGTGATGCCTGTTGCTGGTTTTCACAATTGTTGGCTGAATTTAGATTTTATGATGCAAAGCACTTTGAACTGCCTTGTTGCTGAAATCCATCCATCCATTTTCTTACACCTAGTGGGGTCGGGAGGTTCTGGTGCCCATCTCCAGCTAACATTCCGGGCAAGAGGCAGTGTCACCCTGGACAGGTCGCCAGTCTGTCGCAGGGCAACACAGAGACAGACAGGACAGACAACCGTGCACACACACACTCACTCACACTTCAGGAGAATTCAAAGAGACCAGTTAACCTGACAGTCATGTTTTTGGACTGTGGGAGGAAGCCAGAGTACCCGGAGAGAACTCACCCACGCACAGGGAGATCATAAATCTTCACCCCTAGTTCTATCAGTTTGACTTGTTTTTAATCCAGGCGTTGGAATGCATGTGCTATCATGATTATCTCCAGGACGGATTTTCAGTAATGTGTGTGATGTTGTAACTGTGACGGCTGTATTGGGCGTGCCCGCAGCAGAACGCCTGGCCGTCGAGCCGTGGAGTCGTGGTTTTATGCTAAAGGATCGTTCCACTGCCACATGCTCTCCCTCCAGGCTTTGTTGCATTAAGATGGCAGCAAATCAGTGCAGAGGTTGCCCCTGACGTGCCCGAGTTTAATTAAATCAAAAGCCTTAATTAAAAGTATGCGATTGGTCATTTATCAAGTTTTTTATTTATAGCTCCACGTTTCCAGGGTGTGAAATTGTTTTTGTGTTCTTTTGTTTTGATTTTGTTTTGTGTTATTATTGACCTGTATCTCTGATTCCATCATCAAAATGCTGCATGTGTCCATATAACACAGCAGCCTTCTTGATCCTCTTCATACCGTCACAGCAAGGAAGCAATCAAACTCAGGGATAGTAGCAAATGTATATAATGTAGGTGTATTGCTGTTTTTTAAGTGACAAATCTTCACTTTTCCATCAACAGATCTGCCTAAAAGGACAATAATACAAACAAAAAGAAATCTTGGAGAGCATTAAAGAATGTTTTCTGTGTGTTTCTTTGCTCCCTGCCGTTTCATATTAAGAAGCTTTACTGCTTTCAGTTCAAGCTGGATGCTTTGTAAAACAAGAAAGCAATCTAATTCCTTCTCTCTGTGTGTTTCTGCAGCTCTTTGATGGAATTGAATGCGAGTTTCCCATGTTTTTCATCTACATGATGATTGACGGTAAGCCTCGCTCTCTTCGCCGCTGCTGCCATGATGCCTCAATGGGACGAGAGAGGAAAAACCTGCTTGTAGTGTTTTTGAAAGAAAATTACATTTTGGTTTATTTTGAAGAGACATAAAAAAAATAAAAAATACAATTGATTCTTAAAACAACATGACAAAAGAGGTAATGAAGACGTTTACGTTTTGCTTTTTTTCCCCCCAAAACAGAGAGTCATACTCATTCTGTATCCATGTCGCATTAAGGCTCTACACCAGGGGTGTCCAAAGTCTGTGGGCGTGATTGGTTGTTGTTAGTTAGCACTGGGAGAAGGTAGACAGGCAATTTGTTTTTCTTTATTCACAGATTATCCATCTCAGACTGTTACGTCATAGTGATAATTTCAACAAATATGTAAAAAAAAACAAAAAAAAAACAAACAATGAATAAAAGTTAAACGTGTGTGTATTTCAAATCTTGCTGGAATTACAAACCCATTTCCTAGAAAAACTAAACCAATTTGTTTCTTCCATAATAATCCTTGTTTAGTTTTTTGCTGAGCATACAACTATAAAAACAAGCAAAAACAATAAAATTAGGTTCTTTTTTTTAATTGAAACCCCTCAACTGTCTCATGACCCCTCAGATAACATCTAAATGTTTTAAAGGTGACAGTTAAAGGGTTAAAAATCAAGTTTTTGCAGCTCATGTGGCAAAATGTGTGGACACAGCTGCTCTACAAAGCTGTTATAGTTAAAGTACAGCGGTTTGCTTCTTTACGGTCTAGTCAAATCCATCGTAGTCGATGGCTGGAGCAAGAGTTTAACTCAGACACTCAACAGATTCACATATCTGCACAAAACCATTCAACATCTCAGTATTAGTTAAAACTTCCTGTGTTGTCCTAACTCCAAAAAAAAAAGATGGAAACTGGGTGTTTGTCTTCTCAAAACGATAACACAGACACAATGGGAGTGTGCATAAACGTATCGTTCATGTTGTGAGGACCAACTCAGTCACAAACAGTCGTACAAACACTCAGCTGTGGGATTAAACATGTGCCTCATAGCTACCAGCATTGAGGGACATAGAGCTCGGCCCAGAGCGTGTGCCCTCACCCTCCAGTCCAAAATGTGTCTCTGTCTCTTTAAGGTGTGTTCAGAGGAAATAAGGCACAGGTGAAGGAGTACCAGGACCTCCTGGAGCCCATCATCTTCCAGTCGTTCGAGGGTGAGTTGTCACGTCCAGTAGCGGTTGATTTCTGCCTTTTTCTTTTGTTTTTCATGTAAAATCTTATCATTTTTAACATGAGAAAAACATGACATAAATATGCATCTTTTCACCTTCACTGCAGCCATTATATTGAGGGGAGACGGTTGCATAATAGGAAGGTCAGCAGCTTGGCGTTTCCTCTGGTCCATCCAGAAGAGACTGGGAATAATTATAGTTAGACAGGATGATGGTCTGAGACATTATTTGCCACCATAGAGTCTTTGTACTTGTTCTGTATAAATTAGCACCGACTCCTAAAGTTAAATGTCTGACCTTCGGAGGTGAATCGAAAAGGTTTTTCTTTTGTTTCACCATTGATGTTAATGAGGGAACAAAAAAAAACAAAAACAAATGTGATTGCTGCTGTCAGAAGAATCCATTGACTTTAATTTGATTTGCTAAAGCATAAACATGCCGCCCTGCGCTGTGAGTGCGGCTACTTACGCCGCATAAAGCAGTAAATATATAATGCATCAAAGATGACAAACAGAGTTCCTGCTGTAAGTTAGCGTCGGGATGCGTGTGTTTGTTCGGTCACAGTTTCTGACATGAAAACCGTTTCACGCCGGTGAATATTTTGAGAATCAGGTCAGAACTGACTTACAGCAGGAGATTCTCAGCTGGCGTCGCACTTTGAAGATAATCTGGAGTGGCATGGGGGGGGGATCACACAGGAGGCAGGACATTGGGTCAAATCTGCACCCTTACATTTTAATGTTCTTCCTGGCTTGCTTGTTGTTCAGAGCACATTTAGGAAGGCAGCTCATGTTTCCTATCGGGATGTCTGTGCTTCCTTTATTTTCCTAAAATACATTTTTGTTCATCTTCAGCTCCAGAAACGACAGCAAAATGCAAAATCATTCATTCCACTTTAACTATTTTATTTTGTACATATCAGAGCCACACTATTTGTACATCAGTAAAAGGATGAAGCCTAATAAACTGTTTGCACTTTATTTTTATTTATAAATAAAAGGTTTACAAATATGTTTTACCTTTACTTCCAGCCTCCCTGAATCAATATTTGGTGGAGGCACATTTCACAGCTCTAACAGCTGAGAGTGTTTCAGGGAGAGCTTTACACATCTACATGCTGAAACGTTCAGCTCGGTCTCATTCCTGCCAATAAACATGTTCAGCTTGAGCCATAGATTCTGAATTGGGTTTAGATGTGAACCAAGCTGTTCTAATACTTTGATATGCTTTGATCTTAACCAGTCAGCTGCAGTTTGAATTTGTGTTTTCCATTTGTGTACCATAAGCAGTCCTCTGTGAGATGTTTAAAGCTTTAAATATCATTTAGTCACCTGGAAAGTGGTGTGGAAAAGGGCTGAGCTCAGAGTTGAAGCAGCTCTGGAACATGTTGAGTCTCACTGGTAGGGAGGTCCATTCAGCAAAGAGAAAGAGTCCTGGTACATGTTTCAGTTTAGGGTTCAGCACAAAAATCAGACTGAAAAATACTTTATCTATCCCAAAGGGAAGATCAATGTCACTCTAATTAAAATAGAGTGAATAGTGGTGCTGTCCAATTCATCATTTTTCCTCACTAAAATATTTCTAATAAAAAAGATTACTGTTATTTTTAATGCAGAACCTTCTTCACTAGTCCATGTCTGTATCTTTACCAACTAAGACATGAATCAGTTTCTCTAAAGTTCTCTCAAGTACACAACTGGTTTATAAGTGACTCCTTTGTGCTCGAGTTGTTGCTTCATTCTCTGTGCTGCATTGATTTGGACGCGTTTTACTCAGAGACACAGATCCAGACCTGGTGTGCTCTATGTAAACTCTGCTTTATTATTTTTATCGTTTTTTTTTTTTTTTTTTTTTTTTTGACAGGCCACGCTGTGATCCCTAAGTACTACTATGTACCGGCCGACTTTGTGGAGGCGGAGCAGAACAAACATGGAAGCCAGAAGCGTTTCCCTAGCAACTCTGGCCGTGATGGCAAGATGTTCCTCTGGGGTCAGGCCATGTACAACATTGCTAAGCTGCTGGGTGCGTTTCTTAAATTGTTAACATAACAACTGTTTGTCATGTAGTTATGATTTTAAGATTCTTTAAATCTATCATTACACTAAAGTTGAATGCAAAGAACAGTTATTGATCAGTCGTGTTTTTTTTTTCCTTTCTATGAATCTTTCAACGGCTTTCATAATCTTTTGTTTCTGCACGTGTGTTTCTTAACTTTCCAGCGGATGAGCTGATCAGCCCTAAAGACATCGACCCCATCCACCGATACGTCCCACGGCAAGACCAGCGCAACGTCAGCATGAGATACTCCAATCAGGTAGACAAAAATCTGAGATTCATTTCTGTTATAAGTCAGTAGGAATTGACTATCTTACTTATTATTACCTCTGAGCTCCTCTTTCTTTTCCCCATTACTTATGTGTTTATCCTTGGAGAAATAAGGGAAAATAACTAATGATCAATCTCAAATAATTACCCTAGCTCTGCTTCATAAGTGAGTCACCCCACACACAATCATAAACACTGAAGCTGTTCCATTAAAATTATATTTTTAATAACGTCTATCAAGCCAAAGCATGAAATCGCAAACAAGGAAGGATAACTCGGCAATGAAAATAAAACACTGCATCAGAGAATGATAAAACTAGCAGGAAGCCGGACTATACCGCAGGGCATTCTGGGTAAACTCAACCAAAACACACAAGCCCATGCACTAGTGGGAGAAAAACCAGAGACGAAAGAGAAATCCTGGTACATGTTTCAGTTTAGGGCTAAAATCTGACGCCACTACGTCTATGTTTATGTTTACGTTTCGTGAAGAAGGAAGTCGCCCTGTGTGTCTCGTTTGGACGTTTTAGTTCTCGGTTACAGCGCCACCACAGGTAAGGAGGGTGTGGTGGCTTTTCAGAGGGTCTGGATCATTTGACAGTGCAGTGTGAAAGCAAACCGCAGCAGCTGAAAATGCAGCAAATATTGCAACTTTGGTTTCCAATCGAACCGACTCAAGAGGAAGATAGCAACTTAGCTAAAAATGACAGATTACCAAAGACTCCACAAGGTTCTGAGTGATTTTATCATCCTTTTCTTTGACATCTCCAACACTTGTTCTCTGTGCTCTCACCATGTTCTTCCCTGTCTCCTTAAATCATGTTCTCAGCAGTTCAATCATTTTCTCTGCTGTTCTGGACTGTTATTCACCCCACCTAGAAAATCCAGTTTGTCAGCAAAAGATAAACAAAGCAGAGGCTTTGTTTGAAGCCTCTGCAGTTTGGTCAGCGTCCTGCGAGGCAGACTTCATTCTTCCCAGTTTTTGGTAGCAAAGGCTGCAAATAAAAAGAAGCTTGGGTATTCTTTGTATTCTTGGTTATTAAAAGGGAGCATTTAAAGGGCTTAAAATATTTAAATGAAGCTAATCTGTTCCTGTGTAAAAAGGAACCTCCTTGGTGTAAGCTGTAAGTGTGTGCCCTCTTCTGGAAGGAAATTCAGCTGGAAGAATAGGATCACACACCGACCTGAAAAACTAAATATTCATGCTGGACTGACTGTTTGAGACTCTGTGGAATTACAGTAGCAAATAAAGTTTCACGTTTTTTCTGATTGGCTCCATGTGGGTCCATTTTTTTTTTAGAGAAATGTTTGAGGTCCTGGAAACAGTCTTCAAAAGAAAAATATTATTTCAGCTTACGGTAATATATGGAACATTGGGAGGATAAGAAACTACAATAAAAGGATAAGTGCCTCCTTGGATGGCAGCAAAAAAGGCCATAACCGAAAAATTGTCTAAAATAAAAAGAGTGGACTGATTTCATATAGCATTTCTGTCATGGAAAGAATAACTTTTAGACTGACGTCACAATGAAATTGGTCAAAGTGGTTGAATTATGTTGAAAATCTCACATATTGATTTTATATAATTATCTAATTTTGATTTAATACATTTTAAATATTTTCTATTTCTTTTTATCCCATTTCTCCAATTAATGTTGCAGCTTGCTTCCTTGTTAGGTTTATTTATAAGGTACAACAAGAAAACAAAAAAAATCAATAAAATGTAAATGACAAGTAAATATAAGCTGTAACTGTTGCAAATTGTTCTATGACAATAGAAATTGCATTAAAATAGCTGTTGTTATTTATATATACATATATATATTTTTTTTTTTTTTTTACCTTGCCAGAGGCCAACCTGGCATATGAGGATTAAACCCACCTATTTATTTCTCTAAATAGCAATCACGATGAGGTTTAATCCATATCGACTATGGCTGGCAGCTCTGAGGATCACACTGATGAAAGCTGGAGATACATATTCACCTGCTTCATGAAACCATTTTTCCACCTCTATATTCCACCTGTTTTTGTTGCCTGGCTGATAAGACAAAGCTGGAACAAGGCACACGGAGAGGATAAGGCTGTAGAAGATTTGACAATTGGCAAAATGAATCCAAATATCAGCGGAGGGAACAAAGGAAATGTTTTTTATCCAGCCGGCCTCTGCGTTTGAGTTTCTTACTGTCTCATTGTAGATAACATTGTTTCACTTTGCGACGGTGTCAGGTGGATCTTTTTTTTTTTTCCCACTCGTAAGAAACCGAACGCAGCTTCAGGCTTTTGAAATCCAGAAGTTTACATCCACTCACTGTGATTAAGAATGAAATGTTTCTTCTGGACCTTTTACTAAATGCGATTTTAAGCCTTTTCTTTTTCTGATTAGAACGATTACACTGAAGTGTCTCAGCAGTATTTCTATTCTAGTTCCAATTGCAAATATTCTAGTGCACCTGAAGTAAGACGAGACTAACTCACAAGTAATCCAATACGAGATAGAGTTACTCATTTTGAGTCAATGATTCCTCAATACTGATGAAAAAGAATAAGTTCCGCTGTCAGATTATTTCCCTTTTAACATGGCGAAAAAGACCAAAATGGGTTTTTTGACTGATTTGGATCAAATAAAACTCAACATCAGCTGAAAATGTAGCAAATGTTGCAATTTTGGTCCCAAATCAAGCAGAGTCTACCAGACTATCAGGTGTGATAGTTCCAGTGGCTCCTGCCAGTTTTGCTTGTCAGTTTCCAAAAACTTTCTGGTGGCTACAAAAAGCGTTTTAACCCGGTTTGGGTGGAGATGAGAACTATTTGAACCTGTATGCATAATTATGATCCCCTGAAGATCTGAGAAAAACACAATAACTTCAAACTTGCACATCTACTTTCTCTTTATGAAATTGTTGAAGCTGTTTGTTACATAGTCAGTCCACCCTGAAACTATAACAGTATAGATAAATAATTTCAAGCCCACAATCCATTCCATGCTTATGCAGTGATGAAACTTCTGCACAGCACTGTAAATAATCAGGTTGTTCCAGTGCTGGCAGAGCGAGGAACATCAGCTATTAAAATCCTGATCCTTATATATATAACAGGGATTCATACAGGTCTGATTTAAAGTCTTAGAAATCAATAGAAAATCAGCGTTGGCTTCTTTGTGTGGAGTGTGATTTCTCCCAGTAGGAAGGAGGAGTGAGGATGTGGAACGCCGTTGCTCTCGGAGGCCTGCCTCTATGAATTCAGCGTCTAAACCAGCTTCCCCTGGGAGCAAAAACCGGCTCCCATCAGGTCGGGAGCATATTTCGTCAAGATTATCAAAAGTTTTATCACAGCCGGTTTATGTTGGATGTGCTCAGACTAGCAGCGGAGCAGCTTGCTGTGAGCCAGGCTTCTGATGGTAGCAGTCACCACCCAGCATGCGACAACACGAACAAAGACCCCCAGCCTGAGCCGGATGGGGGTTTTTAAACCACAAACCTTCCATGGAAATGGGGAAAGAATTTTAAGTAAAATTTCTCTATGGGAAATGTGTGAGATGCTTTGGTTTGTTTGGCTGTGGCGTGTTCTTTCCGTCAGCATTTGGAATGAGAGCTAGACTCGGTAGCCATTAATAATGAACTTGCTGATCAGATTTGCGATCAGAAAGCAACGTGGAGCTCAAACTGAGGCAGTGGCAGTAACAGTGGCACTTCTGGTGTCAGCTGCCACAGCTTGGTACAGGCAGCTTCTGGCTTTTGTGACAGAAAATGCAGCTTCTGTGGCCAGGTGAGTATGAATAAGTTTATTTTGAACAAATCAATAACAAGGAATAAGAACACATACACATGTGTGACAGAGGCCATGACTTTTATGGGATGCCACTGCACTACAAGTGTCACAAAATCTTGGGTATCTCTCCCCTAAACTGTGCTACATGTCACAAAAGGCGGAAGCCGCCTTTACTAGGCTTTGGCATTTTCCGGAAGTGCCGCTGTCACTGCCGTGATTTGAATTTGCTGTCGCTGCTGCTGTTTGTGTTCTGCTAAAGAACTGTTTTCACCCACTGCTGTGTTGGGTAACTCTGGTGTTAATCTAGATATCCATTACCACCAGACAATCAGTGCCGTCTGTGTACACACACATCCAAATGTTCTGTTCATCTTCAGCCTCAAAATGCTACAGACAACATGATCAGAGGAACCTTTTAGCGCTGACAGTTGGCCGGGGAATAATTGAGATTGGATTTCCACAAACATGTGCAATTCTAAATCTGTCTGAAAACAACACAGAGCCGGCCGGCTGTCCATCGATGGATGAAAACAAGGCAGCTGTGCTGCTGTTATGTGCTGCATTGAATACAGGGTGAATATTATAGGCACTACAAAAATATGCCAGTAGTGATCTGAAGTTTACAGCTATATTGGCTATTGGATTGTGTTTCATCCATGTTTATTGTAGCGGACGGTAGGAATGGCGCTGAGAGAGAGAGGAGAGATCGATCCGATTCCTGGGATAATTGTAAGATAAAATATTCGTACGATTATATATATTTTTTAATCTAACAAAAGCTTTTTTCAGGAAGGTTTGAAGAAATTTTAACTCAAATTATATTGTGTTTCTGCTCATGGTGTTCTGCTCTTTTATGACGTCCTCCGTCTGATAGGAGGCACCTCTCCTGTTGATTTCGGGTTTTCTCACGTCTCCATGCCTTTAGAATGTTTTGTTAACATCCCTCCAGGCCTCGCTGAGAAACCCAGGTGCATCTTATCACCTTTTCAACCAGGGATTGTAAACCTGATAGAAAATAAACCCTTTGCCTCACAGAAACCCGTTGCAGGTGATTTGCTCCTCGACATTTCGAGTTTTAGAGAAAAGCTCAGAATTGATCTGTTCGCAGATTTTATCGTTTAAAAGGAGAGCGCAGAGGTGGTTTTTTTTTGTTTGTTTTTTCCATCTTTGAGAACATGAATACCTCAAATTAACCTTTTTCATCCAGGCACCTGTGGCCTTGCCCTCAGTCTGAACAAATTAGTTGTGATTGTTTATTCATGATGCTGCGGCTGAGCGGAGCTCCTTCTGGGGTCAGCTGGGCACGTTGTGGACGACTGCTTTCCACCTTCATGAAGCAGCATTTTTCCTCCAGCTCTCTTTGTTTTCTCGCTCTCATACTGTTTCACCTTAGCCTTTTAGTCCATATTTCTCTTTTATGTCAATTTTTCTTTTTTTCTTTTGCTTTTGAATCTCAGCCCTTGCACCTTTTCTGGCTCAGCCAGACACTTAGCTTTCATGTTATGTTGGCAGGGAGACCCGAGATGGGCTGGGAGGAAAACACAAAAAAGAGAACAGAAGTAAAGGGACGAAGTAAAAGGTGTTTTTGCCACTTTTTCTGATGATTATTTTGTGTTTTAGGTTGGGGGGTGGAGTAAATGCTGTGTGCTCAAACGTCTGGTTGGCTCTTCATCACTGAAGTCCAGCGTTTTTGTCTCCAGGCAGGGAGCGAGAACATGGCCATGCTGAGCTTTCTCATGCTCTTAGGAACTGACTTTAACACTTATTGTTCTCTCTGTCCACGTATATGGAAGTACTCATGTCTCAGAGTGAGAGTAAATGAACATACAATGCTATTAAAAAGTATTTGCCACCTAAGAGATTTCTGTTTCTGTATCACTTAAACGTTCCTATTCGGCAAACAAAAATAACCCGACGAAATGACAATTTTCAAATGAGGATTACAAATTCAAAACAACTATGATATGATAACATATTTTCTCCCCTAAACCTGGCAGAGATTGACAAGAACGAATAATTATTTTGTCACCCACATCGGAGAGCGTCTGTTACAGGCTAGAGTGGGGGAACTAATAGGAAAAAAAAAGTTTACTTGGACTTTTATCAACCAGTCTATTTGCAAAAATTGTCATTTTTGATGACTCCCCCAAAATGATGCAAATACATCACCGGTCTTCCTTCAGAAGAATGGAGTTTAATTTTTTCCCAATAAAAAAACAAAATCCTTCCACTTAAGATGGAAAACCAGTTTTTAGAGCCTCAGTTCATTATTTTCACCTTGCTTTGTAAAGTACACGTCATAAGTGCATTAATCCTGATGGAATCTATAGAGTTTATATTGCAGAGGCATTCTGCAATGGCAGTGAGGAAATCGACCTGTGTGTTGAAAATCATTTAACAATAATTTTCTCTTATTGTTAAATATGTGCTGTAATATAGGTTGTTGTGCTCTTATCATCAGCAATAGAGAATATTGAAGCATTTAAAACAGACTTGAATGATTTCAAGTCCTTTTTTAACATCACAGTCTAAGGAAATGACTTAGTTTTGAATAGACTCTCAGTCCACTTTGAAAGTTCATCCATAGATGCATATTTTTTTCATGATGCAAACATGAATTGCTTCAAAAATACTGACTGTGTTCCTCTTATATCCCGGTTTATTTAAACTGTTGTTGATCTGGACCTCATGATTAAATTTTTTTCTTTTTTTACCTTCATTAGCTAAACTTCAACACATTCATTTCCAATAATGCCTTAAAATCATGCAGCCCTCCTGAGCTGATCCACAAATAGTCTACTCTCAATATTATGAGTTAATCATGTAAATTATGTCTTATTTCAATACATACTCTTTATTTAAAAAATATTTGTAAAATATATGATTTATGCTTAGCTACTTATGGTATAGCAAATGGACTTTTGAGCAACTAGGTGGAATTTACCATTTTTTTTTCTACCAGCTACTCTTTTTCATTTAAAACAGTTTTGTTTATAACAACATGTGACATACTCATTTTGAACTAAAAGTCAAATACATAAATAAATAAATAAATAATCCGTTATGGAGGCTTGCCAAATGAAAGTAGGAATGAAATTATACCAATTGCCTCCTTGTCGGCCAATCAGGAAGATGATTGCTCAGTTGCTTTTGGCTGGTGCTGTAGTTCCTGATGAGTCTGTGTTTAGCTCCAGCTTTACTTTGTGGAGAAAAGCAGCGCTCTGTGATCTGCAGCAGCAGTTCTCTGCGGGGTTTTCGGTGCACAGCCACGAGGGCTGAGTGGGTGAGTTGGATGAAATGCACCCCGAGTAGCAGGGCATGACATCCCACTGACAGACATGCAGTATGACTCAGCGGGCGAAGCAACCGGCGCATCGGAGAAGTCATGAATGGCAATGAAAGAGAATTAGTTGCATATTTCTCTTAAGTCACACTCTTGCTTTTAATGTGGCTCCCTTAATGTGCTCAGCTTTTCAGAAATGCTCACGGTGTCATTGTGGTTTTCTCAGACTGTCTTTTTGCCCCCTTTGTCATTCACTCCTTCTGTCTCTTTGAATTTTCCTGTTTTTTGGGGTTTTTTGTAAATTTACCGAAGGCTCTAAGCGTATCCCACTCCACAAACATGCAGGAAAGGCATGTGGGAATTAAAATAATCTGCCGCTTCAAATGAAAATTCTTTGATTTAGCCAAAGACGGCACAGCTCTGTGAATGACTGCTCTCCAGAGGTGAAATATGGGTTTGCAGAGGCCACTGGATGTGTTCTTGTATATATATTATATATATCAGCAGACATCAGGAGCAAAGACGATGCATCATGCAATATTACCAGGAACCAGAACAGAATCCAGCGTCTCCTCCAGTACGAACACAGTGGAGCCAGTTGAGAGCCACCAGAGCGCCGCCGCGCGATGCAACATTTAGCAGCTCTCCCAGACTCCCTCATTATAACGCAATGCAGGTTCCCTCAACACCACCTGAGCAAAGATGTGAGAGAAAGCTGCAGACTTGCGTTGGACAGCCAGGGGGAGTCCATCTGTCTGAGGGATTTGGCGTAAATGAAGACTGAAACTTGTTCTCTACAACAACAGATTCCATGAAGTTTAACTTCAACACCATTTCTCTGAATACTCAATGCAGTTCAGATCTATTGTTTACATTGTCTGACTTGGAAATAGTTGAAACTTTTCGTGTTTTAAGTTGGTCAAGATTAACTAAAGGATTTTTTTTGTAACTAAATGCCAGAATAATGAAAACAGAAATAATTTCTATACTTTATTTAAGGATCCCCAGGAGTCTCCATATTAGAGGCTGTTCTCCATGGGGTTCACACCACAAACATTACAATAAAATCCTACTTTTACAAAGAAAAAGAAACATAATGAAATACCGTAAGACACAAACCAAATCAAAACACAAAATTTAAACCCACTGCCTCAACAGCTTTAACATTTTACAAACTTTACACAAAGACATCATGAAACAAAACGAAAACACAAAATTTAATCAGTTTCTAAAGGGCTTGAAACCGACAAAAATAATACTTGGGTATAAATTCACCCTTTTCCATCAATCCAATCTTATCAATTATAGATTGTTTTTAAGGTTCTATCCCTCTTTTTTTAACTTAGTAGCTTGTATTTATCATCATTACTTTTCCTTTAATCGATTTAGCGCAGATGACTTTGTCAGGTTCTGATGGTTCAGTTCACAATATTTGATTTCATTTTGAAATCTCCTGTTGACGTATTTAAGACACGTAAAACAAACTGACTCTTTGTGTTGGCAGCATTTCTTTTCTACGCCGCAAGTCAGTTATATTCTGCAAAATTCATGTTTTGTAATTTCGTTGCTGTCCATCAGCTTTGGATGTTATTGTTAAATCACTCTTAAGATACATAATAATAAGAATAATAATACCATGTTTTTTTGTGTACTGATGACTTTGGTGAAATAGCAGATAGCTTTTTGTAATGGTTTGAACTTTCTGGTCTTAAATTATGTCAAGAAGACCATTATGCAGATGGTATCAGTTAGGGGGGGAAGGCTTTTGCATATTTATGTGGGGCTGTGCAGGCAGCTGTGGCTCACTGGGAACATTAGTCCTGTTGCAATTGGTGATTCCAACTTCCTCTCTCTGCAGGGCGATGGGCCCTGGGCATGTTGCCTGCCGATATGCTCATGTTGTGAACGTGGTGCTTTAAGTGATCACGTTAGCAGGAGCCTTGGTCCTTTTATTGCCTAGAGTTCTACCAGTTGTGTCCTGTCCTGTCTCCTTAACTTTGACCGATACAGTTCAGTATCGAGGTTAATGTCCCAGTAAATTTTAGCATGAGCACACAATGTCTAGCTAGTATGCACTCAACTTTGAAGTGGGATTCAAGGATCTGTTTGGTGGTTCCCAGATCTGTCACCGACATCCAAGGATTCTTCACATCACTGCTGAACAGAGGTAATAAAGATGTGTATGAGAACGATGACCCAAACCTGATTTTGGGTGCATTCACACCAGCCCTGTTTAGTCCATTTTAATCAAACTCTAGGTCAGGGGCGCCCAAAGTGGGACCTCGAGGGCCGGCATTTTCTGCCTAAAAACGTGCACATCAGTTCAGTTGAAGTGAACTCTGCTGAGGTTAAAATGCACATGTGAATGCCGAGTGGAATGGGAAACCTCTCCAAAAGCAGGAAGTGGGCTATAGCATAGGGCATTCTGGGTAAATACAACCAAAACAAAGGTGGGAGTCTGCCACTGGCAGAAGAAATGATTCTTGGTCTTTTGCCACCGACAAAAGAGACAACAGCAACGACTAAAGTTTGATGCTGCTCCAGTTTGGTTTACATTTTGTGAAGAAGGAAGTTGCTATAAAGTCGCTTTAATATATCTGACATTCAGTATTTGCATTCAGTACAATGCGCTTTTAAAAAAAAAAGCTACGATTCCTGCTTTGTTATGCCATCCTTGTTTGACATTGAAATTCAGCTCATTCAGTACCTCCTGTCCTTCCCATCTGATTGATTGATTGATTGATGGGTCAGTGGAGTCATTTCTGTTGAAAGATATGCAGAAACTCCACATTAACTATTCCCATGGTGATGTTTGTGAAGACAACATGAGGTTTTCTGCTGTACACACTCCCTCTGCAGCCTCAGGAAGGCGAAACTCCAGCGATGTTTACATGCAGAGATGCTTCATCAGCATCAGCATTACTGATACAGAACAGGTTCGGTATCAGTAAAACTATTCTCCATTATCATTTGGTCTGTCTCTCTGAGGCATGATTACGTGGAATGGGACGGAACAGAGCCGAACATCGAACCGAACGGCACCAGATTCATACAGCGGCGTACAAATCACAGGTCAGCGGCAGGACAGTGTTGCATAATCTAAACATTTCCCACGTATAAAGAGCGCAGTGACACCTTCAGCAGCATTAAGCAGATGGGCACGGGGATGTGTCTGTCCCCAGGGCGCACTCTCATGCGCAGCTCACTACATCACACCGTGTTCCAGCCTACGTCCACTTCAAACCAGCCCCACGAACTGAATCACACGCTTTAGTGCCAACATGCACACATTTCCTCATTCTCTTTCTGTAGCCTTGGCTTCATACACACACACAACCACACGCACGCACGCAGATGCACAGTGTGCTAAGCCATGCTGTTTGCCAAATGGCCAAGTGGTGGGCAGGAAATGTTGAGCCCAGTGGTCTGTGACAGTAAAAGCCTCACAGAGACAGCCATTGACCTTAACCTGCAGGGAAATGGACATCACTCACACACTCAAACACTTTGCAAGCATTAACACTGGAAACATCACCCATGCTCTAATGCACCCTCTGCTTACACCCCTACCAATACATACACAAGCTGCTGCTGCAAACTCCAAACAGTAGAGAGTTTGTATCAATCTCAGGCAGAACGTTGCTTTCTCTGTCCAGTTACAAGCTGTTCTCTCCGTTTTGGACCCCATTAGAGGCGTCTGATTGGTTTTGCCCCTCGTGTTTCTTTTTTTCGGTGCTGCTGACTTGCTCTGCTGTCCACCGTCTTCCTGTTAAAGGTTAATGCATCGCTGAGAGACAAAATGGAACGCGAGCTGCCAGGAAGCATAACCTCGGGGAGCACAGGGGAGACCCCTGGGAAGAAATCAAAAGTTTGAACCTGTTGTGCTCATTTCATCCGACCTCCTCCCCTGTTGCTGTCACATCCTGTTGCACATTATGGTGCATCAGAGCCTCCCGCTACTGGAATCGGTGTGTTAGGTGAGCGCGGTGCCAGGTGTGCTGAAAGGCAGCATCTGGCCTTCTATTAGCTGCTTGTTGATGGTTACTGCTGACAGTGAAAGCGCCAAGGCTTCACCGCTGCAGCTGTTTTCACTGCACTCTGCGTTTGTTGGCTTTTCTCTGATCCAAAGGACTGTAACAACGTGTGAGACACAGAGCCTGTTTATTTGATTTAAACCTAAAAAGACTGTATTTGCTAAAAGGGACTAAACACAAAGGCACATCAGAATCATATTATTTTGTAGTTTGTACCTGCAGTGTGACATGACCTGCAGTGCGACAACACTGAACATGATCTGTTCAGTGTTGTAAACTGGATAAGAAAGAAACTGTGCTGCCAGGAAGTTTCTCCAGCTCAGCTCAGCTGTTTGTTCTTGCCTCCAACCTGCAGAGTGACAGATTCTTTACAGATAACAAGCAACGACTGAGAACTAAAGTCTGAAGTCGCATGAATTTATAGCCACAAAAAGTAGTTAAAGTGTTAAATGAATATTTTGTTCTGCTGTTGGCGCATTATTATTCTCGCTAACTTTGAAAACGTTCAGCTGAGCTTCCATTAAATAACATTTTTGGGCAAAATTCTAAAGCGATAATTTACTTACTGCTTAAAAAGCTTTCAGCTGAATATCGTTTGATTTTTTTTTTTTTTTTTGATGTTGGTTAAGAATTCAAGCTTTTGTTTTGAAGTGAGCGAAGACTGTCTGCCTAATCACATTCTGTTTCTTTTTTCTTCCAAGAAACCTTTTTGAGTAAGTTGCAAGTATAGAACAAACAAACAAATGAATGACATTTCTGAATTGTTTTGAGAGCCTTTATGCTGGTACTCCTCAACATAAAGGAGTACCGAGATGCTCCTTTATGTTGGGAGTAGCAATATTCATCAACTATAAAACTGAAACTATTGGAACAGTCTGTTCCAAAGAATCACTTCCTGAAGCACAAATGTGTAGCCAGATGAGTAATGACAAATTTTACCCTGCGGGGGGCAACATAACACATGTTGACATCAACATGGCCACCTCTGCCGGGTGATTGGTTGATCCCACAGCGAGGTAACTCTCCAGAAAAGTACACCACTGGAATGAGCAATTCCCCTCCCAATCAGTGGGTAGCAGCAGTAATATGTGCTTAGAGCACATAAAAATAGGGGGTATATATGTATATGTATTTGCTTCAAGAAAATATGTTTTGTCAGTTATTAGGAAATTGTAAATGTTGTGCTGCGAAGTGAGTGAGCAGCCTGGCCAACCCTTGTCTTCTACATTTTGGTGTCGCACTTTAACGTTAGTGGAGCTAATGTTCCTGATTAGTGCTTCAGGGTTAGCACTACTAACATAGCTTAAGTCAGTTATGCAAGTATTACCTACCACTGGCAGGTGGAGTTGCTCGTGTCAAACCTATCCTGTCAGCTGAGTGGTGTTGCTATCCAACCTGTCGACGTGGCGAGCAACAACCTGCTACCTTCCTTGGAAGCGTCCAGCATGTGGGTGACCAAGTCGTTTTTGCCAGGCAGCAACGTTGCAGACAAAGGATTGATGTGCAGACAGGAAGTAAACTTTTAGTCTGGCGAAGTTGGTGAAAACAGCAAATAGCCCTGCTATTCTCGACTTAGCAGACGCGGAACAACTGCAGGGGATGCGGTTAAGTATATGTTAGGAAGTGAGACAAATCACTGAATGAACATAGTAATTTGCTGAATGGAAATCCCCACTGATGACAGGGTGCCTGGTGGGAGAGATTGAATCCCCCAGATAGGCTCTCAGCTGCAGCCCAGCAACAGAGAGCAAGAAGCCCCGACTGCATTTGTATTTGTATGCTCTTGATGTCTCTCTTACCTCCTGAAGCATGAATGGAAAGGGTCCAGATATGTGTGGTTGTCTCTGAGCAGAATTAATTCCAGCATAGCTGACTTTTATTTATTCATTTTCATTGTATTTATTTTTCCAGAAGTGCAGCGTCTGTGAAAGAGGTAAAGGTTAGGATGTGCTCAGTCTTCTTAGAATCACTGTCACAAAATCCCATTTTACCCAGAAAATTCTATTAAATAAATCATTAATTTTTGTCTTTCATCTTTACCTGTGATTAAACTTCAAACATGCCTCCCAAAAGGGCTGACATCGTCATTCAGACCAGGTTTGCAGAGGTTGGATTGTTGTCACAGTTTGCAGAGCTGCTTTAGTTTATGAACTGAAGCCTATGAAGGAATGTAGGTATATTTACCAGGTATATTTACCAGGGTCAGCTGGGCACTTTACGAGCCTTCTTTGGTCCTTCCTCATCTATCAGGTAATTCTCAGTCAACAACCTACTTATGACCTATTCAGGTATCCCTTGGAGATGTGTTTTTCAAAGTGACATCCTCCAGACGGCCTCGGGAAGCTGCAGGGAAAGTTAGAAAAACAAAGAATGCAGAAATTAAAAACATTGAATCATTTTTTATTCATAAAATCCCATCCAATACGTGTCAATCATTGTTAAAAAATAAAAATGTTGGGCTGTCTGACGGGCTGCCGGTCAAACTCACCAAGCTGCTTTCCTCTTGATGCTGCAGCGCAGAGAGTGAGATGAACAGGTTTCTGTCAAAAAAACGACCAAAAAAACCACAGTGACTCCAAGCCAACAAAAAATGTAAGAGGCAGCATACACTGTGTGTTAAATATAATATTCATTGAATAGTGAATAAAAGTCAGGGGAAAAGACATTGTGATGTTTCTTTACATGTTTTTCAGAATCGTCTGTTGGTTTGCAAAGCGTTTGGGAACGCATGCCTTCAAGGATTACTAGTTACTACTTATGATCTCGGGTTTGTCAAAGTCTTAACTGAAATGGTTAAAAGAGGATTTCATGCACTCATTTGGGTTTTGTTCTTTCTGCCAGATTGACTGGAAAATGACAGAATTCATTTTATTCATTGCTTTTCGATGCAAATGACAAGTATCTGAGGCTGGTTCAATCTAAAGAGCTTGATTTGAAAAATGCACTCCTGCATTTTATTTACATCATAACTCATCCAGTTTCCATCTCTTTTTCATTTTGTGTGGCTTTTTTTTTCTTTTTTTGAATAGGTCTGCATTTGAAAAATAAATCACTAACACCTGCTTAAATATGTTATACCACCAAGTAGACAAAAGAGGTTAATTTTGACTATTTAGAAACTGATGTGTCTCCTAACCCAAATAGGGGAAATGTTGGGCATTACATCGGCGAAATGGGCATCATCGCTTCTAACACGCTCCATCTGCTTCCCAAAGATTGCAGCTCTGCACGCACGCCATTTTGAATCTTCAGAGTGCAGCCTGGCACAGAAACGGGGGAGAATAATTCTGTTCCAGGGTCATTGTCAGGCTGCATGCCTGCATTAAAGCTCATCACAATAACACACACTGGCAAGTTAGTCACCACAAGTCTTATTTATTTTTTTCCAGCATTATGTTTGTCATTTAAATAAAAGAAGGGGAAAAAATGACTTTCAAAGTTGAAGATAAATAAAGATTGAACTTTTTTTTTTTTATGCAACAGAACATCACATGCACGATTCTGCCAGACAGCCTGTCACCATCAGGCATTCAGATTTTTTTTCTGCATGTATATTTATTTTTCACTGCGGCGCTCGCGTCATTACGCCCCCCTCTGCATCTCCCCGCTCACACACAGACGGTAGTAATCAGGCCACTTATCTTCCCGCAGCCTCTCGGCTCTCCAGGCCTGGTATCACACAGAGCGGCTCTGACACGCTGGGACTCCTGTAGCTCATACCGTTGCTCGCCTTTAATATCAATCGATCCCTCCTCCTCCTCCTCATCCTCCTCCTCTGCTCATAAGGATTCTGTTGGTGGAGCATAATATTTCTGAGCCCAGGCTGAGGAACAATGTATCGCTTTCTCAGTCGGGGCGCCTTTGCAATTACGCCAGTCAGCGGCGCGCAATCCAATTCTTCACTCGCTTCTCCTCTGTGGAGGTGATTCCGCCCTCCTTCCTTTGTTTCTCCTTTTGTCTTTCCGTCCCGTAGAGCCCCACTTTTTTTTCTTTTCTGTCAGGCTGGAAGCGATTCCCTAAATCAGATCAGGAGGACTTCCATTCTTGTTACCTTCTCTTTAACAGCTGGAAAACCTCCCAGTCACGCTCCTTATCGCTTTGTGCCATCGTTCGACCTTTTCGAAGCGATTTTTAAGAACCGTACACGGGAGGCGTTTTCTTCACACAAAATGACTTTGCATCGCTTTCATGATTTTATTTTATTCCCCCCCCTCTCTTCTTGCGATCCGTTTCTGCCAATCCCTTGCTTTGAAACGCTCATCAGAATCTGAATCTCTGAGCCGCAGAAAAGGCCGAGCTCAGCGTCTGTGCAGGGACATTAAAAGAAGGGATTATATTTCATCCCGATAGGGACGGACGGTGGATGAATCCCTCCGCTTCCGTTTTACATTCATGAAAGTGTTTGAATGTTTCATTCCTTTGTGGCGGGACGCTCGCTGGAGGCGGCGCTTCGCCAGCCGCCACGCCGGGACGCATCCGACCTTGAAACGGACCGCGTGGCCTTCAGATCGGTGTTGTTCATTTCGTTCGGGTTTATTTTTGCCAGAGTGGTTCCACAAACCGAGAACACCCGTTTAAAGGCTGCCAGCTGGTGGTTGGGTTTGACAGCAGTATGACAAGCTCACTCTTTGCATGTTGCCTGTTTTTGTTGAATTCAGACAAAGAAAGAGTTATCCCTCTGCAGACTTTTTGCTTCCTTTGTTTTCACACTTAAACGTTTCAGATCATTTGGATGAGGTTTAGTATCAGTGGAAGATTACTAAATAAAATGCAGTTTGAAGTGACGATTTCAAGGCAGAACGTTGAAAACGTACTGTCAGACTTCATGGTCCTGTCAACAAAGCAGTCCATCACACTAACATGGAAAACTGGTGTTAAATTTCCCCAGCCTGACTGAGATCTGTGGAATCAAGATTTCACCTAAACTGAACCCGTCTGGCAACATGAAGTAGGCTGAAAGAACGTCTCCAGAGGAGTGACAATGTATTTCCATTACAAAACTTTGCCAATATTCCACTAATGTAAAAAACTAAAACACAACTTTTCAATTGCAATGTTTCCACTTGAAAAGAAACTCAGATAAAATCATACAATTAAGTTTGTTCATTCATGCCACATCGTGACCCTCCAACTACTTCCTGTCGTCGTCCTCTTCATGATTTGCGTCAGTGACAACATCTAGTTGTTGATCGGATGTTGTCCGATCAACAATCGGGCATAATTTTTTTGGGGATGTAAATCCCCTCTCCCCCCAAAAAAGTTGTTTATTCCAGTTTTGTGACATGAATCAATTTATATACGACCAAAATAAAAAGAAACACCTCATCCAAGTGGCAAAAGTTTTTATAGAAAACAACATTTTTTTTTCAAAATTGCCTTAGCTACCATATGGTCAGTGGAGCTAGTTTTCCTTTCCACAAATAGAGAAAACATGTGAGCCTTTGCAAGAGTGGTCGACATCCCAAAACATTTCAACGCTGCATTAATGATGCGTCCAGGAGGTCAGAGAAGAAACCAACACGTTTAAATCATTGCAGGAATATGTTCACATCATGATCACCCACTTTCTGTTGCAACCAAGCAGACCTCGGCGTGACTCTTGCTCTTCATTTGAGCATAGAGCAAGAAGTGTTGCGGCTTTCAAGATGTTAAAAAAATAACATAAGATTTTGAAGGTCCAAGCCAGAATTCAGAACTAAATCTGATAGAATGTCACCTGAAAAGGTCCGTGGACATTTCTGCAAATGTCCTGATGATTAAGAAATATTAGATTGAATGCTTGAAGTGAATGCAAAGGTGATTCAAGAAACTAGTAATTTATCTCTGAAAACACCTATGATTATAGATTATTGAACAATAAATTGTCTGGACAGGAGAAAATGTTGCATTACGTTAGTGTGGTCATTTTGTTAAAGCCAGCAGGACGCGAGGTAAACAGGACAGAAAAAAGAGATGAGATAGAAAATAAAACACACAAACCAAATGTGGGGGCAGAACCGAACAAAAGATTTTGTGGAGGAAACTGTAGCACCGAGAACAGAAAGGGATAAAGCAGAAAAAGAGGAAACGATCTCATCCACTTTCCATCTTGTGTCACAAGTCGGTGGTTTTAATTTTGGGGGAAAAGTCAAATGAAGCGGAGCTGAAATTCATTTGGGTTCTGCAGGGACTCACAGCAGCATTTTTCTGCAAATGGATTTTCACTTTGTCAGATTTAGCTCCGCCGTATCTCTGAGGGGCAGCACGCTTCCAGCCAGCCCATTGGTAACCGCCGGTAACCGTAGGCAGTCCATCCTGCTGCTGCGTCGCGTACCGCAGCAGCGACATCATGTCCCCATTTTGAAACGGCTTCTGATCCCTTTTTTTCCCTTCATCCTCTTGTAGGTTTGGATTCAGGTTTCAAGACGGAAGAAAATTCTTAATCTGTAATTGTCCACATCAATTTATAATCCTATGTATTCGACGATGACTTAGCCTCTTGATAATTGTGGTTTGAATATTTTTTAGCTTTTCTTGCATCAGTTTGACCTCAAGCATCCAGGACTCAAATTTATCTGTGTGATACAAAAAACACTATCTTACTAAAACAGGGTTGTTCTGGTTTTCTAGGACTGTGACGTCCCTGGTGAAAACTGTAGAATGTTTTATTCAAAGATGAGTGTCATCTTGTACCTTCACAGTAGAATATAGTGTGTTTGTCGGTGCAGACATTGGGACATGATGAGAGTTTGTTTACTGGGTGTAATATAAAGTGTTGCGCCTGCATTCTTAAAGTGGGAGTGTGATGTAAAATCAGCTTTTTTGTGCTTCATTTCGTCATCAAAACCATACTCGGAGTGTCACTTTGATTTTTTTTTCATGTGCATTTGAGAAATCTAATTTTCATGGCAACCATTCATCTGTGCAAAATGCCGGGGTGGACCAAGCTCCGCCTTCAAGGCACAGCTCCTCCTCTGAGCTGCAGTTTCCAAACTTCCACCTCCCCTTTTATTCTTAAGGTTTTTTCTACTTTGTGTTGGTCTAGTACACCAAAAAAAAAAAAGAAAGAAAAATGTAAAGTCTATTGAAAACATTTCACTTTAACAGTCGCTAACCAGCAGGCAGACAATAAACTGGAGCTGTTGGAGGAAAAAGGCTTCGCTGCCCAGGTGAAATGCAACAGTCTAACCTTCCAGGAATCTGATTCATGGCTCGTTTTAGTATTTCTATTGCTTGTTTCTGATAACAGAAAATAGAGACCAAACACATTTTATCTGGCTCTGACCAGACCTGCTCAGAGTGCTGAGCGTTTGTATTCCAGGGTAAAGATGAATGACCTTTTGCAGCTGCAGCAGAAAGATTTAGTTAAATTGCCTTTTAGACAGATTGCATCTATGAATTAAGTGCTGCTGTACAGGCTATATATTTGTGTTAATAGCACCTGATTAAGTCTCTTATTAAGTAAAATGATGTAATTTTGTCTTGAACAAACACAGCTGGGAGCTTCAGTTGAAACCAAATTGAATGAAAGTAAACTTTTTTTTTCATGCTCATATTCAGATTTTATAGAAAGATGTTGCATCAAGTTTTGCACGTCCTTCAGTCACATAAAATGCCAGTCTTTTTTTAGCAGAGCTAAAAAGGGGCGTGGCCAAACTGCTCTACAGCGCCCCCTGACTCAGCCTGGTGAATCGGTACAAATATAAACATTTTTTTTTTCTATTCTTCGTGTCCAACAACAATTGGACATCACCCAGACCTGTTTAACGCTGCTTGCAGCTTTAATGAATTTAGTGTTTTAGCTTTCAGCTGCTTAATTTATGCGTCGCTTCAAAATGGGAGCACTCAGCGGTATTGAATTAATTACTGATGCTGTGATAAACAGTTGGTGTCCAGATGCCTCTTTAAACAATATGCTTGTTTCCTGCTTGACCTCTAAACTAAAAGGGATGACCGGAAGAAACGGGGAGGTTTCTCTTACTGTTTTGTGCCGTTGATATTTTCAGCAGTTTGACCTGGCTGGTTTCCTAAAGCCTTTGTTCACCGAAATCAGTTGTTTTCTCACCAGCGTGAACTAATACGTCTATTGTGCGTTCTCAATTTCTGCTGCATCATTTTTATGTCAAATCTCAGTTTAATCATTGGAAGATTGTATTTTTGCCTTTGTGTTCAGGCAATAGGCTCGATACAGCATTTGATATCTTCAGTTTGTAAAGCTGATTTCTAAAACACCTTTACAAAATTCCACAAATCCTCACCATCCATCATCTATACGCTTGTGGTTTTTTTTGTTGTGCGGCTTCGGCGTGGTGAGATTTGTTCACGTCCCGACATTTTTTTTGGCCTTGCAGAAGTAACTTGGATTGTTTGTAGGGTGAGAGCAAAATCCTGCAGACCACATGGACACACTGCTGTCCTCATGTCATCTATGAAAACAAAATGGAGGAGCAGTTGTACCTCTTTCCTCCATATTGACATGCTCACTCACTATCAGTTAAGAAATACAAAACCTTAAAATCGAAGTGTTACCGAGCTGCTTCTGTGGATTTTGAGCCGTTGGGTATTTCTGATTTCTGTGATGCATGTTTTCATTTGTGAAAACAGATTGAACTGCTTATGAGCTTTGGGAGAAATTAGGTCTGTAGAATATTGAAAATATAACACAAAGACATGCTTTTGAGATTCTACACAAAGCAAACAGTGAGCAGTTGTAAACTTCTTGGACAAGTTTTCTAACTATTTGTCAATCAGTGACGCATCAGTGATTCGTTGTCTTGGATATCGGGGGGGAAATTGATCACTTGGAGACTTTCTTTGAAAATTTCAGATCAACATGATCTTTTTAACACCTCGAATAATCGCATTTATGACTTTAATAACCGATGAAACGATTTGACCTTTAGCAATTGTTGCGAAATGGTGAGAAACGGTCCACTTAAAGTCATAGAACAACACTAGAGAAGTTAAAGCTCGCTGCCATCACTGGACGTCTGTATTTTCTGTTGTCTCTATTTTGAAGCCTGACATTTGTTGTTGTGGAAGGTAAAAGTTCTGGAGCTAGAAGGTCCGGTCCAAACTGAGCCGGTCGCAGCCTCAGGCTGTTCCTGGATCCTTTTATTATTTCCCATCTCTCCATCGCGTCCCTCGGCCTCAGCAGGAGCTCAGTCACGCTACACTGATGTTGTTAAAAAGAGTCTGAATAGGTCGTTTAAAGAAACATCTGAACACCCATTTCCTTTTCCTCCCTGTGGCTGAACAGTCACTGAGGGAAGAGAGAATGGAAATCTCTGTCATGCATTTCAGATCTTCTCCACCAAATGATCTTTTTTTTTTTTTCCTCAGAAATCAGAGTGGGACATTCCTTTGTTTTTTTTCTTCTCCTCCTGTACGCTGCCTAAAAGACAAGGCTGTTAGTTATCTCCTTCCTGTTTCGACTGAACAAAATGGCCGCCTGTTTGTCTGTTTGATGCGTGCATTATTCCCCTGCTCCACGCTCCACCGCTGCCAACACTTTGGAGCATCTGTGCTTGCCGGCAGGAGTGTTCACGTTGCCATGTTCCCTTTTTTTCTTTTTTCTTTCCCATGTTTGTATCTGTATCCATGTGCGTGTGTGCGTGTGTTTGTGTGGGTGTGCATCTCCTCGATGAGAGCGAGATGAAAGACTCCTGTGAGTCACGAGCTGCTGTCTGCCTCCTAAATGGCCCTGGATAGTCACTCAGCGTGCTGATGAACAGCTCTGCTTACCGTTTACCAACTCACAAACTAAATGGCAACCACTGCTGAAAGGAGTGCAGCAGCATGTCTTACACAATATATATCCGCAAATAGATATATATAGTTGTTGAAAAGCGAGAAACTGAAGCCGTCGTGGATAAAAATAGTGACGTGGCAAAGGAGCAACAACCTGACATTAGAGAGCAAATCTTCTTGCTCGTATTTAGTGTTAGAGTTCACATATTCCAGTTCAGCACGGTTATTTGTGTTGTGAAGGAATTTGAAAAAGTTACAGAGCTGAACAGGAAGTGTTGGTTTTCTATCACTACAGGATTGACACGTAGGACAGAGTAAATGGCTTATTCCAAACCGCAAATAGATGTTAGTATGGTTTTATTTTTTTAGCAGTTTTAATCTCCCTGCTCCAGATATTTGGAGTGAATAACCAATAGTGTGTTGGCAGGTTCTCCATCCTGAGCAGCACATCGCTTACAGTTCCTCTTGGAAACTTCTTTGATTACTATTTTCCCCTCCAAAGATGGATGACAGACTGAGCAACAACTAGTGAGATTTTCAAAGTTCAGGATATTGTTTTCTGATCCAACTTCCCCACAGTTTTTTTCTTTGACCTTTTCTGAGGCCTTCATCAAACAGATGCATTTGTAATCAAACTAAATTACAAAACTGTTGTGCAAAATGTTAATTTTCGTACATTAGTTTCTCGACTTCTTCTAAAAACAGTTCAAGCATAAAAAAAAAACAAACAAAACAAACAAACAAAAAAACACCCAGACCTTTTTTTTGGCAATGAGTTGATGTGTCTTTTTTGGTGTCTGGAAAATGAGTCATTTCAAAAGCCTCCTGATTGTTAAGTCTCATTTGAAGGGCACTGTGGGGTTAAAAATGTTTGAATTTCTAGAGGCAGATGGTGGAAGTGGGATTTATTAAGGAAATCGAACACAGGCGCATGCCATATTCACGTATTCATTTACAAAAAACAAGGCGATTCTAATAAATCCTGCTAAAATACAGCAAAGCTTAAAGTTTGGATGCTTCCCAGATGAAGGCAAAGTAAAAAACAACAAAAAACACTATTTATGTAAAACTACTCTGTCAGCACAACGCTGAAAGACAAAAATCCTCTTGTTGACAAATTACCGACTCACCAGAAGGACATGCAGTCAGTCAACGATAATTAAAACCAATGTAGGAGGTCGGAGTGCTAAGAGAAGAGACATTGAGCACAGGATCACAAACAAGCAAAAATCAGAGGCAGGTAGTCGAGTCTACTCCAGCTCACGGGCAGCTTGTTATTTCTAATCATGCAAGTTTAATAAAGTAGAAGAGTGAAGATGACGAGGTTCCGCCCTGTTGTTAAATTACTGAAATTATTAAAGCTGTTTCACTCCGGGGTCTCAGACGGACTAACGACCTGTCCGTAGGCAGCGCTCTGCCTCTCGTCCTGATATGTGCGTTACCTCCGGCCCCAGATATCAAAGGAGTCGTGCGTTTCTTGCAAAATCTTTTTAGCGGGATCAAGCAAACCTGCATGTCAATACTGATGCTCTCCTTTTCATCTGCATCCCTGAGAGGAGCAGAAGGAACCATCATCTGTTAACAGCCGAACATTCGTCCCCATCTATGCTCCAACTTTCACTTTACGTCTCTTTTGTCCTTGCTAATTTGCCTCCCGCTTCCTGCTGCCAACTACCTCGGCGTCAACCTTTATTGGTTATTTCACTTTCAGCAGAGACTGTGGGTAGCAATAACAAAACCTATTGTTGGCATAGAAATGAGTGAGCTGAATCTTAAGTTGAGCCGCTGCCTCCCTCTGTGTTATCTCTCTTTTCTACTCTCTCTCTCTCTCACACACACACACACACGGCCACACATCTGATTGGGTTTAATTACATTCACATTCGTCATGTTCATGTTTCGCTTTGCCACTGACGTTGGTTGAGCTGCATCACTGAAACAGAAGGAATTAAAAGATTTACGTGCAGGAAAAGCAGCTTCCACATGAATAAAGTGTTAAAAGGAGGCAAAACAACACAAATTTAAACATTTGTAACTTTTAGCAATGTTCTAAACTTCACAGTTCTGCCACAAAGGCGCCGACTCGTGCAACAGCACAACAGATGCGACATGAAGCAGAATACTGACTCTGATGTTAATCGTCTCTTCTTTCTCTCTCGTTAACAGGGTCCCATAGACAACGACGCTGTGATTCATGTGTCCCTGGTAGCCGAGAGCCAGAGGTAATCTTTCTGTGTGTGTGTGTGCGTGTGTGTGTGTGTGTGTGTGTGTGTGTGTGTGTGTGTGTGTGTGTGTGTGTGTGTGTGTCTACAAAGGTTCAATGTGCACGTCTTAATGTGTTCCAGGTCATAGAGGCGGGTTATTTTTCGCCTCTCTCTCCCGCTCAGCTCTGTAATTGCACTGAGCTCACTCTGACCTCTGCTATCACACCATCATCTGTCACTCTTTTCATTGAGGGTTCATGTGGATGCATGGATGCGTGTGCGTGGGCGTTAAACAGGGTTAAATGACTGTGAAGCTTGTCAACCTGTAGCTTCTGCCACGTCCCTGTAAGGACTCCCGCATCACGATCATCATCATCTCCTTCTTTTCGACCCAGTTTACAGCCTGCTGCACAGAAGCTTTGTGATTGGCACAGATTTACATTTCATTTCAAATTGTACTTTCTCTTTCCATTTTTTTTCATCTTTGCACGTGGATTATTTTTCATTTTAGCTGCCTGTAAAACAATTCATAGAGAAAGTAAGAAGTAACAGAACGAATTGAGCTGCAGCTCATTTTTGGGTTTTGTTCCAGCTCTACCTGTGAAGCCATTTGCTTTCCCTCCTGGAAAGTTTCCCAGTGTTTTTGATGTTTTGATGGAGTTGATCGTAGTTTACGCCTTACAGTCGCGTTTAAAGCAGCGCTGCTGACTGACACCAGGATGAGCTTCGTTTTCAACTTAATGACGTAAAATTGTTCATCACTGGATTGAAAGTTCTCTGAAAAGATTACCATCACTCATTAATGCGTTTGTGCAAAGCAATTAAATTGTGAACACATGAGGAATTTTTTTATTTATTTATTTGGAATCACGGATCGGTTTGAAACTCATATCTTTTGCCTATAAATAACATAGAATATCATACTTTACAGCTTTTTTAATAACACTGTGTGTTAGACAACGTAAGACCATCTTGGTGAGACGTCAGTGATTAGTTCCCTGAGGTATTGGAAAAATGGTTGATGCATTTAATATTTTATGACGTCTTCAAGCTGGCTTAAGATTGAGCGAAATCAAAAGAATAACATGAAACAAACATGTTCAGGTTGAATTTGACACATTTGAAGTGCATTGTAAGAATGAAGAGTGTTAATGTGTTGAAATCCTTTGTCCCTGTAGACTGCAGGTGTTTTTGAACACATATGGGATTCAGACCCAGACTCCTCAGCAAGTGGAGCCCATCCAGATCTGGCCTCAGAAGGAACTGGTCAAGGTAAGTTTTGATCACACTGCCACCACGTTTTGCACAAAACCATCAACCTTTGCTCAAATCTCAACAGTCCTTTGCGTGTGGCACATGTTCCATTTGTGTAAAACTAATATTCACCGGTTCAATGTGCATGGCGGCGCATTGCCTGCTCAAAGAGTCAGCCCGACTGGAAGCTGTTTTTTTTTGTTGTTGTTTTAACCTCAGAGTGGCCAACTTTCTGTTTCTCCTATCTCGATTTGATACAACAGGACCTCCTGTTGTATCAAGCCGTTTTTAAGCAGTTTTTTTAAGCTGTTCCAACAGATTAATCCATTGCTGAAACATCGTGACATGTTTTATTATTGCTAGTCTTAGTTGCATTTAAAGAAATAGACAATAGAAAGTGGATGAGATTATGCAGTAAGAATATGCAGAAAAAGATATAAAAAGTTATGACTGACATTTAAACTGCTTTCTGTTCAGCTTCACCCTACACTAACATTTGTTTGGTTATAATTAGAAAACATATTGATTGATTGGGATTTACCTGGTAGAAGCTCAACCTACAGTCTCATCTAAGTAATGCAATAATTTAGTGATCACTATTTTAATTACTGGATATATGGAAACAGACTTCAGTTTGTTATTAGCACCATTGGCTTTTATAGACAAGCTTTTGTCCTTATACTCAATTTGAAGTGGAAAATTCTCACTCTTTGCTCTTTTCCTTGAACCTACCAAAAGTCAGTGGAAAGAAAAGGTTAATATTTGAATAGCCTTTGCGTGTCATTCCAGCAGCACACAAATCTACCTGGCAGGATTTATCCATCAGTATCCCAACAGATCCTGGTTCAGTCATTCCATGTGCTTGTCAAGCCATCAGCTTGTCCTTTTTGAGTTTTTCCTCTTGATTGTCTCATCACTCTTTGCAGAGCCGCAGCAACGCCGGAGTGAGTTATTATCCCAACAGTGGTTCCTCGTGTTGATTGATCAGCATAATGGTGAAGTCGCTACTCTGCCAAAGTGACAATCCATAAACCTGCGCAGTTTACAGAATTACTCTCCAAAGGTTACATTTCTCACAGTTCTGCTGCAGATGAACGATTTATCTTCTGCTGAAGTCTAAAGGGATCTTAGTTTTCTTGCAACAGCTTTTTCAGCAATGTGTTCAGAATGATGATCACATAGGTGCTTCAGAAGGATTTATGCAAATAGTGAAGCTGAAAGACTTCCTCAGAGTAACTCCAAGTAATTACCAAAAGCTCATTTATTTTGTTTTTTTTTGCCATAAAGTATTTCTTGACATTGGGGATTGTACTGCCTCTGAATCTAACCATGTATTTCCTCGTTCAATGTTCAAAGATAGTTTTGTTGAGCAGGTTCATGTTTCACTTTAATGAAAACTGACAACCTAAAAAAAAAAACAATTTGTACTTTCCTCTGTGTGAGATTATTCCTAACTTACAATGAATCCTCCAATGGCAACAAAGTCAGCATAATGTATGTCGACCACACCTTTCACAGATCATGCAAATAAAATATGATTGATTTTAAATTATCAAATGATACAGAACTAATACAAATGTATGATAATATTTGAAGGACTCTAAAGGAAAAGTGTATTTAAATGAGCATTTCTTAAGCTGCTTTTCAGCCGAGTCCCAAACTCTCAAGGCGGTGAAGAAACAAAGGAAGTTGTTTCTACTGTCGAGGAGCAACAGCCTGGAAAGAGCACTCTATTGGAGTTTCATGTCTGGTTCTTCGGTTCTTCTGGTTTGCAGAAGTTAGATTGGGACTTTAACAAGTCAATTATAAAGGAACAATTACAAAAACGATAAAGGAAGGAGCTGAACAGTGAAAACTTCTGTTTGTTCCAGTTAAAAGTCTTGCAGCAGAGTTTTGTACCACGTGAAAAGTGCAATAAACCAGACGAGACAAAATGAGAGTAGGAATAACAATCTGAATTATCTGTTTTCACACGAGCCTTCTTAGTTTGGCAAGTATTTCACTAATGATAAAAACAGATTTTGGGCAATATGTTCATGGATTGTTAAATATTACATATATCTCCTATTTAACCTCTGATGAAGATGCAGACAGTGAACAAAAATACAAGCGCAACTGTTCTGCTTTTGTTCCCAGCTTTCACAGATCTCTGAACAATATTTGAGAGAAATGGTTATAATGAAATGTTTGACATCTTTGAGTTTAGCTCATGGAAAAATGGAAGCAAAAACAGTGTACGGTGTAGGTATTGAACTAGTGAGGCACCAGGACTGAACCTTGGGGTTCACCATGAGTAACAGAAAGGTTTCTGTAGTCAACATGATTTTACTGGAGAATCTAAGGAAACTGTTGCTGTTGAATGAACAAAATTGTGCACAAATATTCAGTGACAACTTCAGTCTATTACAGAATGCTGCTTTCATCCATCTTGCTTCTTAATGTTTTGCAGATTATACAAGTTGCTCTGACACACCCATAACACCAAACACTGCTTCTGCAGCAGGTCTTCCTTTACATACCTGCTTTTGCCTGCAGATCCTGTCCCTCGTCTGCTGTTGGAAGTCTACCATCTCGGTGTCATCTGTCTCCTCTGTCACATCCGTCGCTCAAAGCCTCGTCTGCTCCTCTGCTGGCGTTTCTCATCTGCCAATCTGTTGTGCGACGCCTTCCCTCAACGTCATGTTTTAAAAACAACCGTTTTCTCCGGTCGTGCCATCTCTCCGGGTTCTGGTTTCTTTTAGAAGATCTTTCTGGCTTCTGTGTGGCCGTCCCACTTGCTACTCCAGCCCCATTATTGCCCCCAGGCTTACATCCTGTCCCATCTCCATTATGCCTATTAAATCAGAGACCTTCTCCACTGTCTGTCATCTTCCTTTGAACTGTCACACCTGCTACTTTTTTCTTCCTCTCAGCCTCTTTCTGTTTTTGCCGTGTGGCACTCAGCCTCAGAGATGGAATATGGAATCGGGAGTCAGAGCGGGCATCGTGCTGAATATTTATTTATTGACAGGATCTGTTTACCTCAGCGGTTCTGTGATTTTTGTACATTCTGGGATTTTAGTCCATATCAAGATTGTGAATGTGTTGCAGCAAAATGTGCTGATAAATCCACTCATTAACAAATTTAAAATATGAATAAATAGTTTCCTCTGCATTCAGTGAGTACTTCTGAAAATTAAACATTGAACATTCGCAACACTTTAGTAAAAGGGTGTGCTTAAGACTGTAATGACATTGTCATAAACCTGACATAACACCTGTCATAAACATCAAGACGCTTTCATGAATATTTATGACCGTTGTCATTAAGTATCATCCGGTAAACAATGACACTTTAAATACAACGTTGACATTGTTTAAAACCTTTTTGTTTTGACAACTTGATATGAACCAAAAATCATCAGCTGTGATAAAGAGGTGAAGCTAAAGAGTTAGCGGTATAGATCAACCTTGAGCTCGGCGCCGCTCGCTCCACACATGTCCAGTATCCAACTTGGTAGTTTCAATGGTGCAAACCTGCACAAATGGAGCATGTGGTGGAGTGTCAGCTCCACTCAGCTGAAACACACCAGCATTGTGAAATAACCTGCTTTTTCAGTAATTGGTTATGTGTTCAATAATCTCCAGTCTTGTAAAAGTCAGTGCAAAAATATGACTGGCAAAAATGTTGTGTGATTTGGATGAATATGTCTGGCTATTTGGCAGCGAATGATGTTTTAACTGTCAGATGGCAAGATAATGGATTGTGTTTTATCTACTGTAATAAAAGCTCAATTCTTAGCATTTGTTTCTAAGGGCCTCTGTGAGCCGGTATACTGCTGTTATCAGACTCCAGGTGTTTAGGCTCCTGGGTGTACTTTTGTCCACTAAGCACGCTGCTGACGGCAGCACAGGGACCTTGATTACTGCTGCATTTCATAACTCACACACCGAGCTAATATCCGCTGCTGCTTTCTATCGTGGGGGACGATATTTCAGCTCATGAGTGGCAGAATCACAAAATGCTTCAGCAGGAAGGAGAGATATTGGGCTCATGCTTCCAGTGCAATGTGGAATGAAATTCTGGAGCATGACATTTCAAATCAAGTACGGTATTTTCATTTCCAAAGTGGCACAGATGCAATCACGGGGATCCGTATGGAAAGGTGTTCTGCGCAGTGTTTTCTCTGTGAACAGAAAGGTCAGCGAGAGGATGCCGTGAAGGCTGCGCACACTGATCGGCTCTTTGTGTTTCTGCAGGCGTACCGTTTTCTAGCCGTCAATAAGAAGCTGGGTTTGAGTGGGCGCCCGGATAGGCCAGTGGGCTGCATCGGGACCTGCAAGGTATTTGAGTTTGTGCTCATTCGCCCACACACACACACACACACGTACACGCACACACACACACACGCACACACACACCCATACACACACACACGCACGCACACACACACACACACACACCACACACGAGGATATGAATGCATATGTGCATCTATTTGTAGTTGTGCTGCATGGGTCAAGAGGGATGACTGATGCACACAGCACATATTGATCTGAATACATTAGAGTGAGCATGAAGCACACACACAGCATTCTGTTCCTGAATCTAGTTTTCTCTTTCTCTAACACACAGACAGCATCAGTGACTGTTGTACAGATTCGGTTAATAATCTACACTTAATTATGACAGCTGCTGCTGTCGTACTTTGACATTCTGAAATATTCAAGCCCGTTGAACTGAGCAATAGACAAACACAACATAGCCGCAGAGTGGAACAAAAAGCTTTGATTTCTCAAAGTTCAAGAGAGATGGTTCCATTGATTATTGAGCAGAGTATAAATCATTTCTGACAAGCGGTTTGGAAAAAACAAAATCTATATATATAAATCAAAATGGAAGATGCCTTTTACCAAAAGAAACTATTGATAGAAAAATCAGATTAAAGTCCAATCATGCCACTGTTGGGCTTAAGAGTAATTTTGGGCTGAGTGTAAATCTAATGGATAATTTGTGGCATTACTTGAATTAGGAATTCGCCAACATGAAAATGTGGGTGTTGATTTTGCTGTGCATGAAGAAGTCTTCACGAACATCTATGACTGTGGTCATAAATGTTCATCATTCTATCACCTTTTTACTATCTTGGAAAAAAAATACAACCACACCTGATTTCACCACTGCTTCTTTTCTTCCCCACAATCCCGCATTGCATCACTGTCATTGTCTCATGACCTAACAATACCAACTGGACCAATCCGCTTCCTCTCCAGAAACCAGTAGATGGAAGGAAGTATTGGTTATTAGCATCAAACCCAGTTCTATTCATAGGATCAATAGCAATATGTTAAAAAAGACTTAAATCGGCAGATACCGATGTCAGAAATGTTCAGATATTCTCAATCCAGACTAAGTAATCATCAGCTGGATTTCAATTAACGGACAAAACTTTCAGTCTCGATGCTCAAAGTCGGTGGAGCAACTCAAGTTGCTTCTGCTACATATTGACTCAGACGGGTCTGAAATTAAATGCATATCACACTTTTCAGAATTTAACATATAGAATGTTTTAAAAGAATATGTCATTTCCTCCCACTCCACACTTGCTACTTTGTTAGTGCATCACAGTGAAGTCCTCTGGAGTCCGCTTTGTAACGAGGAAAATTTAGGTCTGAAAACTTTCCAAGGTGCTCCAACAGCAACACATCTACTGCTTTTTCTCATGCGGGCTTAAAAAATAGCTTGAATTAATAACCGATTCTGCCCCACTTTCACTCCTAATGGGCAAATATCTGAGTTTGTGCTGAATGAAGGTCACAGAACCAGATACAGTTGTACCTTTGGAGCACCGCAACAAAGCCACTGGCAAACAAATGAATCATGACTCCAACGACATTAAGACGATATTATAATGCCACATTTATTGGGAAGATGGCAACATGCCAGAGGACATCATCATCAGTTTTCTACCAGCTCTGTTTGTACTATGAGCTGATGCTGTGACTTATCAGAAGCGGTCTTCTTGTGACTTCTACACCAAGGACTGATGGCTCGTTTTATGTCCTGCCCAGAATAAAACATTTCTAACTGCTTATGGGCCATCCATCTTCAGATATCACAGCATGCGTGTGTGTGTGGGTGTGTGCGTGTGTGTGCGTACGTGTGGGTGTGTGTGTGTGTGTGTCTCTGTCTCTTAGATTTATCGCATACTGGGCAAGACGGTGGTGTGCTACCCAATAGTGTTTGATCTAAGTGACTTCTACTTGTCTCAAGATGTTATGCTTCTAATTGACGACATTAAGGTGAGTCAATGTCACATTTCATTGATTTGGAAAAGCTTATGTGATTTAAATACGTTCACCTTGTCTGGTTTGAGAAGACATTAAAGAGCAGAAGTAAAAAAAAGAAAGACAGACAAGACAATATGCAACACTCTGATGGGCGCGTGTCAAATTCAAGGTCTGGCGCCACGCAGCTATTTATGTGGCCCGCTAAACTTCAGAGGGACGTAGAATCTTTAAAGCCATAGTTTCGCACTTAAATGTGTTTTTTTATCACTTAAATCAAATCAGTTTTCGTTTATATAGATTCAAAATACATCACTGTGTAAAAAAGATGTTGAAAATGATTTTATTTTAAGATGTACTAATCAAACGCAGTAAAAACTGTTATGATTTGGCAGCTTAACGGGTTCATTCTGCCTCCGCCGTCCCCTTGACGGCATTCATGATCTGGATGCAGCCTGAAACAAACCCCAGCTCCAATATTAAGCATCCGATTAATCGTTAACTAGAAAAAAGCCATTTGCAAAATTAACATTCTTACATGTTGATTTCAAAAGTTTTTTTTGTTAGTTTTTTTTAATTGCAGGTGCACCTTTTGGTATAAAATGACCAATAGTGTTATGTTGTTGCATTTTAGGGAATAAAGTGTTTATTTTCTTATTTTGAAAAAGATTTCAAGTATTTATGTACTTGAATTTCAACAGTTTTTTTCTGAGAAGCTTAAGTGGTCAAATTCAATTAATAGTCAGAATAATCAAGTACTAACAATCAATAGTCAGAGATAGATTATATGCTAATTAGATTTTGGCTACTATAACTGGAAAAGAAAAAAACTGGTAAGAGGCAATTTTACCAGCTTTAAAACAGGTTTTGAATATACTTTGTTCGGTTTTAACATTTTGTAGCAATAAAAAGCAATTACATTAAATAAACAAGCCCAATCCAAAAAAGGCAATGAACAGAGATGTGCTGTTTTGCTTTGACATTGAGGCAGTGAAGAGAACAGCCTGATGTAGAGGGTCAGAAACCTGGGACACAGTCAGGCCACACACTATCAAAAACAACCTGCTGATCCAGAGCAAGCAGTTCAATCAGGAATGCAGTAAATCATTATCTCTGGCACATTTATGGTTCCAGAACATTCAGAAAACCAGTTTGTACAACCAGAGGGACTCGAGTGGAGTGAAGATCAGTCAGAAACGTTCTTGTCCAGGAGTGCTGCAGAGTAGAGAGCATTTCTTCCTTAATATCAGTTCACTTCTTAGTGCTAGATATTTCAAAATGTCCTCGTTTCCCGGTTCAGTGAAGAAAGCAGGTGTTAACACAACTTTGTTTCCCAAATGTAATTTTTTTTTTTTTCCCCACTGTAAGGTGAATCTGGCAATAAGCCGTGTTTTCAGGATCGCTCCAGACACCCTGCTGTGATCTCTCAACATCAAAACTGTGTTTGTGCTGAACGCTGAGCTGCCTGAGGAGCTCCGCAACTTAAACCCAGCTTGACAGTAGAGGAGGCTGAAGTTTCCAAATGCCACTGACTCAGTTGTTCCACAACAAAATAAAGGAAATTGAATGCTTTACAGCTGCAGCACGTGGATCTGAAATGCCCTGTGTGTGTGTGGGTGCGTGTGTGTGTGTGTGTGTGTGTGTGTGTGTGTGTGTGCGTGTGTGTGTGTGTGTGTGTGCAGAACGCCCTGCAGTTCATCAAGCAGTGCTGGAAGATGCAGGGACGTCCACTCTTCCTGGTTCTCATCCGCGAGGATAACATCAAGTAATACACACACTCACACTCCAAAGCAGATCTTTTCCGCTGTTTTACTTTGACGCGACCCTTTTCCCAAGGCGTTCCATCTTCTGTCTCATTTTGCGTCACTATCACTATATTTATCGCCGTCTCAAGCCTGTAGTGAAGCGTTTAAAAAGCCAGTTCACTTTGTTTTTTTGGGTGGGGGGTTTGTCTAACTTTTCTCCCTCTCTGCTGCCACCCCTGTTCCCATGTTGCGTGTGCCATTAATCTTAAGTAGAAGAACGGTGCTACTGTATTTGTCTGCTGATTGGGTGATAATGTTTCTCATTTGTATCACTGCAGCCTGGCTGGTGGGCTGATTACAGAAGTATTGACTGTTACCCGGGGAGCCATATGTTAAATGTGCTACAAATGTTTAAACAGCCTCACTGCGGCACCCAAAAATGAATCAATGGGCGCTCATGGCAGGAGCTCGATAGTCATTAGTTTGCCATTGATCAGGACGATGACCCGTACGGCAGGTGACAGAGGACGGAATAAATGATATTGAAGTTTAGTTATATTTCCAGATTGCATGGTTACTACACGTTTGCTACGAATTGTAAGATTGATTGAGACTAGCAAAGAAAAACAATCAAGAATGAATCAAGATATTATCCAGTTGCAAGTTGTTGGTTTTTTTTTTTTTCTAACAGATGTATAATGGCAGTAAGAACCAAGCTTGGTTATAAAATATGAATTTCCCCTTAGTAAGTTTTTCTTAAAAGTACACTGGCAATTCCAGTTGACTGTGTTTAGGTCAGTAACGTCACTAGAGGCACAAACACTGAGTCGATCAGCTCTGTTTAATGAATTTGATGGCACTTTGCAACGTAGGTTTTGACGGGTAACACCAAGGTCTTCACTCTTTGGTGTTTGTGTGTCGTTTGACTCTGATTCAAGCCCTCCATTTTCACAATCTTCCAATAGCAAAGATTAGCACAAAATCAACAAATCTCCTCATTTACACGTGCTAATATTGCACATGTTTTGCAAACTTTCCAAAAAAAAAAACAAATGGTCAAAAACATCAGGTTTAAATGATGCCAACTCCCACCAGCAGGTGGCAGTAATTCTTACTCCTATCACACTCCTGCCTCAGGCTGCAGAATGAATGATTGTTCAATCTGCCTGGTTCTTTCTTTTTTTTCTTCTCTCTGTAGATTTTGGAAGGGATTCAATAAGAAAAACATGCAAAATTACTTAGACTTAGACTTGTACTTTATTGATCCCTTGGGAAGACTCCCTCAGGAAATATTTCTAAATATGTTTATCTTCACAAAATATGTGCTTTGATGTGCTTTATTTTTGACAAATCTTTAAGACAGCGATGCAGTGTTCTCACATACGGCTCAAACGTTCTGCTACAGAAAAAAGAAGAAGAAAAATAATCAATACGACTAAATTCACAAAATGTGAGAGTTTATAGTTTATTTGATGTCACCCCAAACGCCTGAGGGTGGAAGCTTATTTTTTAATTTTGTGCACACTGAATATAAATCAATGTCCAACAAAGGAATAAAAATGAACAGAAAAGTTGGCCAAGTTTTTCTATACCCAGCAAACTAAAGTGAGTTTGATTGACGTTCAAGGAAGGTCTGACTGGCAGCTTTCACTGTCGAATATTTTATCCAACCAGAGGGAGCCGCTTCAATCCGGTGTTGGACATGTTGGCCTCTTTCAAGAAAGGCGTCATCGGCGGGGTCAAAGTTCACGTTGACAGACTTCAGGTACGTGAATCGAGAGAATCGACGCGGTTTGCAAAGCGTCGTGTCTGGAATGAAAAGCGTTGGGATGTGCTTCACTGAGTTAACAGCTGTGCAACAGCAGCGCGCTTTAAATTCTTTATGCACTGAGGTTTTCAATCAGAACTCTATTGGAGTTCAAGTATTGGGAAAGAGATTCAGAATTAAATATTGGACGCGAGGGATGAAGAGCTTTTACGGCTCCAGCGACAGTGAATCTAACAGCCCTAGAAAACGTCCCCATGCCTTGTTAAACGAGTTATAAAAAACGTGTTGCGTCAGTGCACTGCATCCAGCCTAGAGAGTCAATTTAACAGATAGTATTGTTTTGTAAAGGTTTTTCCAAAGCAGAAACTTTTCCCCCTGCTTTTTCTGTCCCTGCATGGTGTTTATTTGACATTGTTATAAAGTCCCTTATTTGTTCAGAAGTATTAACTTCCATTCTTCCCTCGCCTCTGTCTGACTCGTTGTGGACACGGTTATTGTTTGAGCGATGTGGCGATTCAGGGCCACAGTAAGAAAACAAATGACAAGAATGAAGGAAAGAATCATGACAACGAACAAGAAAACAAGAATAAAGTTGAAACAATACGAGAACAATGTTGTGTTACAAGAGTAGAATGTCGACTCTTACAAAAAAAAAACCTGTATTTTTTTTTAAGATTTCACAGCTGCTCTTTGTCATAAAATTGTAATATAGAATTTCTGTTTGTGAGTCTAAAACACAAACCGAATGGTATGTCATAGCTCAATATGAACAAAATAAAGCTTATATATATATACACATATATAAAAGACCAGTTGTTGTTTTGTATCCAATATAAATTGCTCTAGACTCGTTAAAGTTTCCCATAAAGGTTGCCATGGGAACTGTAAGCATCCCAAAGTTAAATTTGAAGACGCGTCGCCGAGACAACTGAACAGACTGCAAGGAAAATGAGAACTAGAACTACTTTCAACATGGGTAACTTTAACGAACGTCTTTCTCAAACTCCCGACAAGTTTTCCTCCTCCATCTCCTCCCAGGCTGTATTTGTGGTGCTCGACAGAGACTTCCACACAAGATTCTTCTCCTTTTTTTTTTAACTTTAAAGTTTTTTTTTCCCCACCCCTTGCCTATTTGCCATTCAGTTCACAGCTACCTCACAACTTTGAAACGCTTGTGCTCTTCATCGTCTCATTGTTATGGAGAGCACAATCGCTCGTCTCCTGCACCACTTCGTTTTGTTTTGAGTTGACTTCAGCTGGAGTGAGTGGTTTCTCTTTTGGACCTGAGGAGAAGGGAAAATTGGAAAATCGAATTGCTTTTTTTTACTATTATTATTCCTCTTCTATTATCGTTACATGCGGCAGGTGTGTGTTTAAAATATTTTATTTGTCACTTGGTTTTGCACCTTTCTGGTGAATCTTGTTTCTTTTTTTTATGACATTTTTTGAAGCATTTTATCTTTACTGAGTCACCCAACAAACCTTGTGTACCAGATTGCTTCCTCCACTCCTGCTGGCACAGAAGCCATTATGGATCCTCTATGACTGTTATGTCTCTTGGATGGTTGGGGCCATATCACCAGAATAATAAATTTATAGTCTTTTAAATGTGATATCCCCTCACCCCCACTGTCATTTTCACAGACTCTGATATCAGGAGCATTTGTGGAGCAGCTGGACTTCCTTCGCGTCAATGAGGCAGAGTAAGAGCTTCCCTTCATGCGTCTGCATGCTTTCCTTGTTAAATGTGGATGCTTTCTCTGCTGTGATTGCAGTAAAAGTGAAAATTCAGGTTAAAGTGTTTTTTTCTGTTTCACCAAAGGAAACCAAAAAGTTATTGAAAGGAGAACAGTGTCATGACTTTATGTGTCAAATAAAACTGATATTGTTTGGTGGTATTATGTGCTTATGTGCGCATATTGCATTTTATAGCAAAACCAAGTAACTATGTTCACATCAGTTGTCATAAAAGTTTTTTCTATATCACATAGTATGACCCCAAAAAATATTTCCTCATTCAAGGCCTTGAAATTAGGCCTTTGTCTCTTTAAAAACTCCTCCTCTTTCTGAAACTCCTGGGATTTAAGCCAATGAGATGTGAAGGACAGCAGGAAGGTAGTTAGATGGTTTCCTCAACATTCATAACTAATACACTATATGAGAAGTAGTTTTTGTTATAAATGAAATATTAGACATATAATGTGTTTTCATATTATTATTAATTGCATGTTTCCTCTGATATTTTGACCGTTTCTTGTTGGTGATGATCTCCAGATCTTTGACTTTAAAACAAAGTTAAAGATCACTATAATCGCTCTAATCTTCAGCTTCCTCCTCAGATTCTCTTTGTGCATCTTGAAGTCAAATCATCTGAACATAATTTGAACATTAACTGTGATCTGCAATAGATCTCCCTATGATCTAGTTTGAGGCGATGACGAGTTTTGCGTCACTTGTCGCATGGTGGCCGGTACCCTTACAGAAGCTAGTCCTGTCTTAATTTTAATGCTTGAAGGCTATAAGTTGCTTCATTTTACGAAAACCGAGACATGCGCAGTCCATTTCCGTGTGCTAAAGGATCCCAGAGTTCAAGAGCTTTGAGGAGCTGGAGCTGCCCAAGCACTCGAAGGTGAAGAGGCAGACGAGCACGCCCAACGCCTCGGACCTGGAGCAGCAGCCGGAGATCAGTGTGGAGGAGTGGCAAAACAAGCCCACCTATGAGATCCTGCAGAAGTTTCATGTAAGCTGGTTGTTTCAGCAGAACAATGATCCGGATTATCACAGTGTTCTTGTTGAACAGAGAAATTATTTGAAAGAATCACGTGTAAAACTTTCAATCAAATGGCAACATTTCAACTAAAATATGATCAGGATGAGGTTTTTTTTAGCTGTTGCTTCTTCATATCAAAATCAATACTCCAATTAGTATAAACCATGATCAATGTATCATTTTAAGTCGGTTAATAATACCATTTGTCTTTTTCTCTTGTTTTCTGAAAAATATTGAGTGTGCATTCGATATTGCTCTCATCTTTGTTTATTCTGCTCGTCTGCGTATTTATGCAGGACTGCAACTGCTTGGCCAGTCAGGCTCAGCTCGCCTGTATCCTCCTTAGAAGAGAAGGACCAGACTTCCTGGAAAAAGATGGTATGGGCACACTGCAAATTAGTTCATAAATACAGATTCTAGTGGAGCACCAGGGTGTTTTATTCTGTTGATTCACACAGTGGTTCCCCATTCTGGTCCTTTGGGGGACAAGAGTTGCAGCTTTCGGATGTGTTTCCGCTCCAACACGTCCACAGATCACACCAGATATTTACATTCACTGTAAATAAACTGCAGCCTATAAACCTGACCCAGTTCTACCAGTTCTATCTGGTAATTTGGGCCAAAATCCATGCAAACTGTGGCAGGAAGCTGGTGAAAAGAAATGTAAAATGTTTGAACCAAGTCATACCATTTAAAAGGTAATTCTACCAAATACTACAGAAATCAATCCAGTAATTTAAATTTGTGTAAATTAAGCTGACATTGGAACTAAAATGACATTTTTTCTCTGGAGGTGTGTTGGAGCAGGAAAGCATCTACATTAAAACCCTCAACATATCGTCTGTCAAGAGCTGAAGCTGGGATACGATTGGTTGAATGTTTAAACTATGTTAATCCTCCATGCTTTCCATATTCATTGAAGGCCAAAATTTAGAAAAAGTTATAAAATCAGCCATATTTGTGATTGCAGAGAACCTCATGGATGAACTGGAGAGAATCTACAGACGAGCCGGCAGCAGAAAACTTTGGTCTGGTATTCCCGTTTCAACACACAAACACAGAGTTTGTCCAAAACCTAATCACAGGACATGTAGAGTCATTTTGTGGCCTTATGGCTTCATGAGACAGACTTCCTCTGAAAGTAGCTTGAAATGCTTTTTTGCTATTTCTTGTGTCTGTAGAAATTCATTTAATCACATTGTCCTGACTTCCCAAAACTAATAAAACAAACTGTTACGTGATCTGGGTAAACTACAGGCTGGCAGTGCGGCATGCTGCTGCTATTACCAAGAAGTATGCCAGCTGCATAGCCCCTCACATCACCACAATACTGGTTCATGGGAAACAGGTAAAGTTCAGCGGGCGACACAGTAAATGTTCCCGCATGTTTTAGTTGCCTAGCTAGCTGGCTAGCTGGAGAGCTGTGTGAGCTGCGTGTTGACCTGTGAGATTTCACCATTCATTCTAATTGGACTCTCGTTTTTCTTCTAATCAAAAAAATAAGCCCTTAAAATGAGATGTTCCTATTTTATTTTACAGATAATAATAATACATGTCTTTATTTTATAATTAAAACAGTTGTACATTTTTATCTAAAAGTCTAAAAACGTCAAATTAGAAAAACTGTGATTAATGTGAACAAAGACGGCAGAAATAAAAAATAATAACAGGTGGACAACAATTTCTTTCTAATCATCATTTTTAATGTGAAATTGTTCAAACAGTTTAAGTCCCCCACATTCACTCTGCTCTGATTTACCTAAAAATGCAAGGTTTTATTTGGCCATATTGTCGATTTGTTACACTGCTGTATTTCTAGTGCATTAAGTGGTTTGGGAACGTTGAAACCTTGGCTCACACAGTCAGGATTTTGGCGAACCAGCTAGGATGCTTGCAGGAACTTTGAGTTGGATGTGATCCGGAGTTGAGCTTGTGGTCATTGTTGGCTTTCTCTTTACATTAAAACCACAGAGGCTGAACCCTTTCCTCCAAGTCCATTCCCAGTGGCTCACAGGCTGGCTGTGCACTGCAAACTAAATAGATTTTGACTCTTACCCTAGATCATGCTACCTAAATACCTTGGGATGGCCGGAAGAGCTTTAAAGTTACTGAGCAAAATGGAAAATAGTTACAACATTCTTATCCATGAAAGCAAAGATTGTCCACTTTTTACTTTGTCCATCACAGAAATGGATTTTGGATTTTGTGTTTATTTTGGGTGTGGAATTGAAACAATGTCGAATTTCTATTTGAATTGTGGTTTGCTGCCGGCCTCGTCCACAAATACTGACCAAATGTCGCAGGTGGTTGTCATATGTCGTAACTGAGTATTTGTTCCTCTCATCAGTGGCCAGTGCGTTCTGTGCTCATTGTTTGCTTTCGTTATGCTTCCTGATAACTTTTATTGTATGCTGTTTTATTCATCAACGTTTTCAGCTAAGAGAAATGCACTTATGGCATTTAAAGATGGAGTAGTTTTTTTGTTTGTTTTGCTCGGTAGGGAAACTACTCCCACACTCGACTGTGTATATGCTTCTCATTTTTCTAACATGGGCCAGCAAGTGAGGCTTGAAATAGGTTTTCTAAAGATCAGTGCTTTGACAGCAAACCATGCTTTTTAAACTGTAATGTTTTGTTGATTTCCCAGCTGTACCTTTGTCTTCCCCACAAATGTAATCATGAAAAACAGCAACTTCTCCGGTAGAAAAATTGATTGGGACTTTTACTCAGCATATAATAAGAGCAGGCTGTGTTCCGGCTTATTCACGACTTCGTCCATTTGCTTCCACCACTGCTGTAAGAAATGTAAATCGTTTTGGTGTGTCATTAGTCATCCCTGGCTTTGTATTTAGGTAACTGCCATCTCAGTGTGCCATTTTTTCCTAATAGGATCCCTGCAGACAAGAGGAAGCATCTAGCAGACCGCGATGAACCTCATGAATGATCAATTCAAACTTGCGTGAACATTAAAATATTTACTGGAAAGCAAACTTGATATCGGAACTTCCAGACTCAAAATGATTCGATGTGATTGGGATGAACACTTCTCAGTACATTGCTGCTGTAGATGTTTTCTGTAACCCTTGGTGTTATTGGACAATGTACAAAGGAAACAAAGAAAGAAGCTGCAGTGCTTTGTAAAGGTCCACTTTTGTACATTTTGTCACAAACATAAATATTTTTATTTGGTTTTTACTGTGATGAACCAACACCATCTCTCGATAGAAGATGCTATATAACAAGTCAAAGCTTGTTACAGCATCTTCTTCCTGAGTCCGTTTACTTTCGATGGCTCTTGTGCTACTTTATGTTGGCTTATTACGTAAAATCCCAATGAAATGCAAACAAATTTACAGTTGTAACATGACAAAATGTCAAAAGTGGTTGCAAGACGTCTACAAGGCGCTGTGCATATTGAAGTCCAAGCTGTAAATTTGTTACTTGTCCTAAATATCTCAAGAATGTTCTTGTGTCTTTTCGCCCATTAGGTCTGTTGTCCGTCTTGCTGCCAGTCTCTTAACTAAACTAGTGGACAGCCTTGCCCCCAGTATTACTAGTATTTTAGTGCAAGGCAAGCAGGTAAGTGGACACAGATTCAGAGGGGCCTGAGTAAAATCTACCCCTCCTCTAAGCGCGGTATGTTGGGGAAAACTGTTGGCGGCATGTTTGGCCAGTGATTTTAATGTTCACTGATTAGAAGAAAAAGGGAAATCTCGATGTGTACATCGCTGAAGGCTCCTCATGCTGCATCCTATGGAAACTATTTGGGCCAGCTGCTTACGCATGTCCCTCATCAAAGCTGACATCGACTGTGTTTGGATCCAAGCTGTAGTTGCAGACGCAGCAAGGCAACAAGCAAAACCTCTCCCCAGCGCCCCACTACCCATCCCAACCCCCGTTTGGCAACACAATAACTTGTGTGGAGACACGATTGACACACTGACTCGTGAATTGTGTGGATTCACCACATCATGCCGGATGCCTTTCAATGCATCATTCTCTCTCAAGTGGTATTCAGAGATTAGCCTCCTCTCAAGAGTTCCAGTTATCTTGCTGCATTTTTACCCTTCTGAACACTTTTAGGTATTTCATTATGCTGAAGTAGCTCAAGGTGTGAATCTGCATATAGATTGCCAATGAGGCAAGAGGGTAGGCTCCTCTCAATGTGATTGGAAAAGCCGATTTCAAATTGGAGACGGATGCCGCTCCTCTCCTTACAATAAAGTCTTAAGTAGAGGCAGAACGCGTCGCTGTCCCATTTGAGTCAGTTTTCATTCTGATTATATTTCACATTGTTACTGAAATCTGACAGCACATCCTGCACCGAATCCAAAACTTCATTTCAGCTGCAGGCTTTCGCGCTTCCCATCCTCGGATGAACGATGCGTCGACGTTTCGGAGTTTCATCAGATGGAGGCGAAAACATAAAAGCATGTCCTCTCATCAGTGAAATTTGCCACGGTGTAATTTTCCTCTGATGCTCCTCCTGAGGAAAACTACAAAGGTGTCACATACTCTCTCACTTTTACTCAGAGAGGAGGCCAATTTCAAATCGAAGGAACAGAAGACATTAAAATTGTCTCCTGATAAAGTGGTCTGCATAATAGCACATGATTTCTTTTTCTTTCTTCGGTTTTTTGCTAAAAACTTTGAGAAATTTTCAGCACTTTTTTTGTTGTTGTTTGCACATGATCACTAGGTGACCCTGGGTCTGTTCGGGCATGAGGAGGAGGTGATCTCCAACCCGCTGTCTCCTGGAGTAATCCAGGGCATCATCTACAGCAAGTGCTCTCCCCAGGGCGGGGAGAGGGAAGCTGTCCTCCAGCAGGAGCTGGTCATCCACATCGGCTGGATAATCTCCAACAACCCGGAGCTGTTCAGCGGCATGCTCAAAATCAGAGTCGGGTAGGACGATACCAGGCTGAATGTGAACCTCGAGCAGCTCTTATGTGTTTTTACCAATTGGGATTTTCTCATGCAGCATGTTTGCCTAGATGCAATTTTCCCCTCCCTGGTGTTAGCCAGAGAAAAAACTCAAGAAACCAATTTCTGTCAAATCCCTCTGAGATTCAGTAATGTGGCTTGTTTTCTGCGTTTTTCTCACGCTCCAAATTACCCACGCTGCAATTTTCTGCGATTGGATTGAGGCGTCATGTTATCAGGAAAATTGAAAATGTTGAAAGTGCCTACAGGCTTGCGTATTGTGTGGAATTTTATTAACTGCTCACCAACAGTGGCACGCTTTGTCTCACAGAAATTATGTTCAGCTTTGTGCCCTGATGTCAACAAATCAAAGAGAAAATCCATCGTAGGAGCATTTCGGAACACAAAATGGTGATATTTTAACAAAGATGGATCTAAATTTTAGACTTCTAGAAATGTCTTCAGGATGTTTTGCATTCCAGCTTGACTGAATCTGTAATTTGGTGCTTGAAAATGACTGTTTCCAGCTTTTATCTGCCAGAATGGTGTTGTTGTTTTTTTTTGGGGGGAGGGGTTTGTAAATGTACAAACAGACCTTTAACTCATTAGAAGAAACAGGTGCAAAAATGTATGATGGTGGTAGTTATTTGGAATATGGACATAATAAACATCACCCAAAGGCTTACGGCGATTTAATGTCTACCTCTGTTGATCTGACAATAATAAAACCTCCAACCGGTTCGGTGAATGTTTGACCTAAAGGAACATGAGCTTTAATGATCTACAGTAAAATCAGAGCAAAGCAACTTTGATATCTAGTTGCTTCGTAGCAGTTATGGTTTAAAAGCTAAGTGCACTCTTGTGTTGAACTTTGTAAACTAACTGGACCAATCCTGACTCCTAAATATGTGCAAGAAAAGAGGCACGAATCAATCGCAGAAAACCAGCTGCTGTTCTTCCCATAAAGAGTCACCAACAGTCCTTTCTGCTCTGATTTGATCCCACTTCTTCCAGTGGAAATAAAACAGACAAAAAGAGGCTCTGAAATCTAATCTGATTCCTGGAAATGGTGCCTCCAGTTTTGTTTGTGAGAATAAACTGTGTATAAAGATTCTAACTCTGTAAGCGGTTGTTGAATAGAGGCCGTCTATTCAACAGTGGCCTCTATATAAATTATATAAATTAATTGTACAAAAGGAGGGCAAACGGGAATCTCAGCAAATAAAGGCCCCAGTTGGATACCGGTGTTAGATGTCTGTGACCTTTAAACCTTCAGGCAGTGCTTCACAAAAAAACAGCGTTTCGATCGATATCAGCCTCAGCAGTAGATTGGAAATGAGTCGCTACTAACAGCTGACCGCTACATCCTTCAATCTATCCTGATTGTGTCATTTGGAAGTAGAGAAATGAAAGATAAAAGGTGCAATCATACAAGAGGTGTAGAAGAGAATTAAAACAAAGAGACAGAATAATGAGTCAACACTTCACCCTAGGTCAAAGGTCAGAGAGCAGAAGTGAAGTTCTGTTGTCTTTAAAATAAGTTAAGGATCCAGAGAATATGGATCTCCAAAGAAACTGATGTTTTTAAGTTTCACCGGGTGGCGACAGGCAGAATGAAAAAGTAAGACGTCCATGTACAGATTCTTGTGGTACACACTGAGTGAGATCAGTGAGGGTCAAGAAGTTGAGCTTTGGTTTTGATCATGTCCCCGTTGCAATGCAATGAAGTTGCATTTGTAATCTCTAACATAAGTCGTCTGTTGTGTGCATACCAAGCTGGATCGTTCAGGCTATGAAACATGAGCTGAAGATCCGAGCTGGAGACCTGGCACCTCAGGACATCTACCAGCTCTCCCCTAGCGACATCAAGCAGCTGCTGCTGGACGTCCTGCAGCCGCAGCACACTGAGAGGTACGCTGAATAAACAGAAACGATGCCTCATCCGGCAAAATCTATGCTTTTACTTTCCATTTCAACATACCGGAGCTTCTTTGATGTTTAACAGTTTTATCTTCTTCCCTCGGTTTATATCATATCATCTAATTAAAGCAGGAGCCAATTTCCCTTTGGGAATTAATAAAGCATTATCTTATCTAATTAACTAGCATTGACTGAAAAACAATCTTTTTTTTAAAGGACAACGGCTGCCCTCAGTTTGAGGATGTGATCTCATCAGGCTCTGTTTTGTTACCCCAGGTCTTGGCTGAACAGGCGTCAGATTGACGGCAGTCTGAACAGAACCCCCCTGGGGTTTTATGACCGCGTGTGGCAGATCCTGGAGAGGACGCCTAACGGTATCGTGGTGGGTGGAACTCACCTCCCACAGGTACGTAATCCTTTTACAGTGGAGGTAGCCATTAGGAGATGAGTACACTGTGGTCAGAAAGAGATGAACATGGTCAGCAACAATGCTATATTGGTCTTGGGGCCCAAGGCATTTAAATGACACGCCTACTTTGCTTCCTTTTCATTTTTGCTACATTTTAAAAGTTTGTTCAAAATTTGCATCACAATCTGTTGGGAAAACAAATGCAAAGCAGGACGGATCTTTGTTTTTATTTGGTCCAATCGAAACTTGGACCAGGCAACGTTTTTGTTCAACTAGCTGTTTTTGCATCACACATAATGTTTACTTCCTGTAAAACATTTTGTAAATACTATGTAACAATACACATCCTACCCTGCTAGATACAACAGTACATGACGAAGGTCTTCTCTGTCATTACGCAGCAACCAACACTGTCAGACATGACGATGTACGAGATGAACTTCTCCCTGCTGGTGGAGGACACACTCCAGAACATTGTCCTGCCTGAGTACAGACAAATCATTGTAGAGGTGAAGAGCCCCGTTTACTAACACCAACAGACATGCAGCAAGTAGAGCTGAAGCAAAATCAGCTTTAAAAAATGATGATCTTTGTATTTTCATCTCTTTTAATTGTCTTTTGCAATCTTGTCCACCATTAGCTGCTGATGGTGGTGGCCGTAGTGCTGGAGAGAAACCCCGAGCTGGAGTTTGGTGACAAGGTGGATCTGGATACTCTGGTGAAGGAGGCGTTCAACGACTTCCAGAGAGACCGGAGTCGCTTTGAGGGGACGGAGAAACAGGTACAGAAGCCTCTGAGGAATCTCTCGGGTTGGACTTGTTGCATACCAAACTACAACTGCTGTAGCAAGTCCCTAACTGTGACTGTTGGCCCCAGGGTGACATGGAGGTTTTCTACAACACGCCGCCTCTGGGAAAGAGAGGGACTTCCAGCTACCTGACCAAGGCAGTGATGATTCAGCTGCTGCAAGGAGACATGAAGCCCTGCAAGGACGACCCATGTGCTGTTAGCTAGAGCTACAGCATGTAAAGTCACCATTGCTAATTTGCTTCACCTTGATTTCAATGCTTATTTAGATTCCATTGCATGCATTGAAATCCTTTTAAATGTCAAGTATTTTTTCATAGAAGTCTAAAAGGTGTGTTTGGTCACCTGGTTCTGCAGAAACGAAGCTCAGGTGGAACTGCTCTCTGTGTCTCACCATTAGACACGTCTCTCTGTAATCTGGCAGATTGTGAGTCTATGTGTTCTATACTAAGAGAGACTGAATATGTTTGATGACTTAAATTAGAAAGCAATTAACTTTGCTATTGTTTTCTGCCAGTTTCACAGGTTCTGGGTCAGGTGTAGACTGACCCAGAACCGCCACACCTGACCTTTTTTCAACCTATACAGTTTTGTGTGTTATTCTTCTCAGCACGTTGATGTTGTAGTGTTTAGCGTAGCATGTTGAGTCCTTCTGCAATGTGTCATAGATTGCAGGGAAGGGTTTCTGAATGTAATTAACTATAAAACAGCTTTCATTTAGAAAGGCTCTGCATAACGATGACGACTGCTCATGTGAAGTCTTTGGGCTGCGTATCCTTTAGACTTCACTGTATCTGTGAAAAAATGTGCTTGCATCTGTTAGCAGGACTGATTAAAGCTCTAAACACTTCTTTGGATGCCATCACTGTGACAGGTCTAACTAAAGTAGTCGTTGTTCATCAGAGCTTTATTGTGTTTGTTAGTGAACCAGATCTGTAAAAGATATATTTTTATCTCAAATAAAAAGATAAAAACTGTAAACATTTTTCTCAGTTTGTTTTCCATCAGTGCGTACAATCGTGTGTACACATAGTTTTCAAATTTTGCTGAAGCATCTTTTGCTGCAGTTTCCCGCTGCAGACATGTTGAGATTTCTCGTTTAGAGACGGAGATTATGGGCCGTTCTTCGTACAATAGCTCAAACTCCGACATACCGATGGAGAATATCTGCTAACCTCAGTTTTGGAAGTTTTACCGCAGATTTTCAGTGAGATTGAAATGTAGCCTTTGACTAGGCCATTCGAGGATGTGGAAATGTTTCAGTCAAAGCTGTTGGATTGTAGCTCTGGTTGGAGGGTCAAGTTGTTCTGATGAAAGGTGAGCTCCAGTCTCAAGCTGTTTTCAGACTACAAGGTTCTCTGCCAAAGAAAAGCAAACCCACAGGATGATGCTGCCACCACAACGTGTTGCATAGAAACTGGACACTGCATTTTCCATGCAGGTCAAAATGTTAAACTTGTTTTGTCTGACTAGATCTCCTTCTTCCATTGATCTCATTGCTTTGCTGGATTTTATTTTTGGGTTATCAGAATAAACGAGGCTAAATACAAATGAGAGCCGCACTTTTCAGAAACCATTTCACAATTTTCTTCACAGTCATATGCACACCCTCAGAGTCCATCACATAAATTACCACTGAAATTAGACGTTTATTGAAAGTGACAAAATGAAATGAAATGGGGAGGAGAAGGGGGTTGCTCAAGGTCTATAAATACATTTCCAAGGCCTTGGATACTTTTCACAAGTCTCCACCTCAGCAACACATCTGGATTTGCTGCCCTGCAACATTTACTGAGTGACGGAGAGGTGGGCGAAAGTCTGAGGATAAGATGAATGAGCTCTGTCTCCTTCTCAATATATTCAGACCAACTCAGAACCCGAAGAGAGGAGTTCTTGTCTGTCTTCTTTAATCAATCTCTTTTACATAAAATGGCTCCCATAAGATTTTAGGAAGATTTTCAGATTTGTTGCCAATTAGTTATACCCTTCTGAGGGTGTTATCTCTGGGAAAAAAGAAAAAAAAGCTGTTTTCCAGCAGCAGCAGGGATTTTAAAGAGGGAGCTCCTCTTATAAAGATAAATTACTGTTCAGAAGGCACACTTGTAGGTCTTCTGTTACTCCCCAAACCATAAATAACTGGATGATGTCCCCATCCGCCTGACTGCTGCACGATTAAAGAGCACTCTGAAGCAATCCAGAGACATTATCCTTGATGTAACGTTGCTCTGCTGATTAACTTTGAGGAATGATTAATGCTCCACTGAGCCACCAGGATGCAGCAGCGTTCAATAAATCAGACTGTTTAAGCTTGAGCTTTCAAAAGTGTGACTTTAGTTATCATGATCAGGTATTCTGTAGTAACATTAAAAATAATGATAATTTAAAAAAAAAAATTCTTTCAGAGCAAATACATCAGGTTTCACCTTTCAGAAAGCTTTTAGCGCTGATGCTAATTTCAGCTTACACAATATTGCTTGCATACTGAATGGAGTAAGTCCATGTTAGTGAACACAATGATACCCCAGAGGCTCTTCACTACATGTTGGGTACAGAGTTGTTTGCATTCTAGCCAGAAATCCCATCATGGTAAATCTAACTTACTAAATGAACTGAGTCAATCTATTGACATTACTTTTTGCTATTGTTTTTGCCAATATTGGGTTCTACACAACCTGCATACTAGTGAACTTGAAGCCAGCTGAACCTTACCAGGCATCAGAACCCTAATTCAGGTCCAACCAATGCACACACTATAAAATGTGATGGTTTTCTCTTCGTTATCCTCCTTCTAGTACAGCTAGGTCTGCATTGTGCAAATATAAAAAGTAAAAAAGAAGGTCTTCTATGGAAAAGTAGAATTGTTTCAAAATATATTTGCTCTATGCTGTTGTAAGTAAAGAAACTGTTTCAAAAGTAAACTTTTATTTTATTTTATTTTTTTAAGTCTGACAATTAATTTGAAAAAATATATTTTGAGAAAACAAAATCTGAAAAAAATCACTTGAAAATATATACTTTTAAAAAAAGCAAATGAGACAGATATACGTTCAACCATTGGATACACATTAAATTATTCTCAAAACGTTTTTGATGGATCATTTTTGAAACATGTTATGTGCTTTCAGTGACATTGCAACACATTTTTCTCCACACCAGTCTACCCAACACCAGAAGAAAGTGAAATCCAACATACCAAGTATGAGGTACATCCTACAAGAGACGGTGATAACGAGACAGAGGGAAAACAGACAGAAATGTTTCTCACATCTGCTTTTCTCTCCTGTGTTCACATTCTGTTCACTTTTGTCAACGTGTCATCGCACACACGTGCACACACACACACACACACACACACACACACACACACACACACACACACACCACCTCCAGCTTGTATTTATCTGTTGGTGCATTCTATTCACAGAGATGAGCATAATCGCAGATGCCAAACTCATGGGGTGTGCTGTGACGGACTGCTGAAATGGAGAAAGTTCCTCCCTTGGAATCACACATCTGCACCTCTCTCACACCTCCTGCTAAAACACGGGCAGACAACCTCCCTTGGTGGCTTTGGGGTTGGAGGCGTGTGTGAGCAAAGAAAAACTAACTTATTATTATGTGCGATGGAGTAGGCTGACAGGTTCAGGGGAATTAATGCAGCTGTTCCACAGGTGGTTGTCATCCATGAATCACAAAGAGTGAACTGACTGAAAAACACATGCTGGCTCGTGATGTTGCTTAAAAAATCTCTTTCTGTTTTTTGAGCTGTGTGGCAGCAGATTATTCTGCTGGCCGGCCTCCTCCAAACTATATCCATGCATTTAAAGCAAATTTTCACCTTCGTCTCATTCTGTCAGAGAGCCACATCCTCCTGATCTCAACTTCTGCTCTAGGTATTTCTGACTCTTCAGATTCTTCACTCTATAAAATCTATAAATTGAAATACTTCACAGAAAACTGCCAAGTCCATTGTCTGAAAATGAAAAGATTGTGCTAGACCTCCCATGACGGTCTACCTGGAGACTCTGGTTAAGAAGAACATTAAGGATAATTCCTCAAAGGGAACAATAAATCTCAAAAAATGACCAGAGGATCAGTTGTAATTGAGAATCTGAGAAAATGTTGAAAATTTAAGTTCACAGGCATTCTTCATCTAATGGTGTCTGGACATGCTCTCATTTGGAATAACAAAGTGGCCGCTGAATTATTGAACTGTAGGTGAGCTATTTTACAAAAAAGGAATGTGAAGAAAAATCAGTGTCTTGTTGTGCTACTCATGTAAAAATGTGATTTTTGTAACCTGGGGACAGCATTTGTCTCTTGGAGGCTCCATATTCAATATAAGCATTCTTGTGTTTTGGGAACAATAATGAAAAAAATAAAAGCTTGGCGGCACATTTGGCCTCAGTCCATAGCTTAATTAAAAGGCTGTGATGACTAATGTAAAGAATGAGGTATCAAAGGTACCTCCATCAAATACACTCTGACAGGTGTGTTTCCCAATATCAGGGTTATAAGCCTGGCAGCCTGGCAGCCCGCCATGCTGTGATCGCTCCTCAGCACACAAAACACGTTACACACACAGTTGGTGACAAAAAGCACTGTACAGTATAAGCACAAGCTAAATTATGGAAAATCAGTTCATATATTAAACGTTGAACCATTTCATTGGGAACGTACAGACAGGGGGAGCGTGCTCTCATTGAATGGCAGCCAGTGCAGGTAGAGAGGTTGATCAATCCCAGGTGAGGCTCAGCTCACTGCTGCCTCACCAACTTTGCTTATGGGCATTTGAATGGGAAAATGGGAAAATCCAGCGATTTTGAAGAAAATATAATCAGAATTGGTGAAGCTAAATGAAAAACAGTTACTTCACAGTACAAATCAGGGTGAAAACAGCAATATAAATGATCTGTTATATACTATTTTTCCATGATGATAGCTGAGGCTCTGCCTCACCTGACCCCACCTCACCGCAGGTCACTGATGCAAGTGGTTAATGAACCAGCACTAACCTCATCATGCAGGTTCAGCCCGGTGAGGAGCTTTCGCACTCGCCTCATAGTCACGCATCACACTGGTTTTATATTATGTTGATTTTTTTTGTACCATCAAATGCTTTGTCCACTTAGTCAGCCAGAGTTAATGCGCGCTGCCCCACGCAGATCAGAAAAGATCTCCTCCCCAAAACTGGAGCAACCAACAGTTTCTGAGGCGCTTATGAAAAACTTAACAGAAACAAAATGGAAGAGCTACTAAACCCACATTAGCAGCATTGAATTATATCTCCCATTTGTGCATCTCTGCGCAGTGCAGCGGATGCTCATCATGCAGGGCCGGTCCAAGGCTGCATGAGGCCTTGAGCAGAATTTGACTTAGGGGCCCCTTTTGTTGCTAAAAACATCAGCATCTCTAATAGCTTCTGTGTTAAATTTAATGAAATCTGGGAGAGGTGGAGAAGTTTAAATGACCAACCTAAAAGACAATAAGTTATCATCACAGTTTACTAATTTGTATGGACAGAGCTAAACTCAATGGCTAAACTCAGTATCAGATTGTTGCTATGTTTGATATGGTAACTATTGTTCTTTGAACTTTTACAAAGTAAACTTGTCAGCTCTGTAAAATTTTACATTTAAAGGTTAAAGGTTAAAATATTTTAATTTATATATGCTGAAACCAGTAAATCAAATTTAGCAGCATAATAATGTCAATAAATGTTACATATACAGACCTGTAATCTGTGTTAAAATATTAGCATTTAGCCCTGGAAGTCTCATGGAGCTGCTGACTTAATGTGGATTAAACAGAATTGCAAATAATTAATATTCATTTTAATTGTATTTTTTGATTTGTTGTTTTTAAGACTAGTTGTGGGGTTAGGTAGCATTTCACTTGCGATGCTTACCTGTAACATATAATATTTTTACTTTTTCTTTTTTCTTGGCATCTTTCAATACGACAACACAGTGGATCCAACCACCGGGCTGAGCAAGTTCTCTGGGGGAAACCCTGCAACACGCAGGTTCTGATAAAACATCCTCACTTAATTAACAGCCCACTCAATGCATTTTATGGCCTTGCACAATAAACAGCGAAACAGACCGCTAAATAGTCACAGCAACTGATGAAGGATAGATTATGCTGACTTCAACAACTGAATAGACCTTCTGAGTGCTACAGTATCCATCCATCCGATCATCTGGGCTTGGGTTGCTGGTGCAGAAGGCTCAGCAGGGAGTCTCAGGGGAGCGAGCCACTTGGAGCAGCTCTTTTGGGGGAATCCCAAGGCGTTCCCAGGGCAGACAAATGCTTCTTTTCCACTGGCTCCAATGGTCCTGACTCCACTCTACTCAGCTTGCTTTGCGAGCGTTTCCACTTGCATTTTTTTTTTAGGTTGGTCTCTGTTAGTTGTTTTTGATGACATAGCGGAGAGAATGGAAAGCCTCATTTAGCCGCTTCGGATCTACTCTTCCTATTAATCAATTGCCTGTTATCACCAGTACCAAGCTGATATTTTTCTCCTTCATAAATCATTTTAAATCAGGAAAAAAAAAAAAGACTTTGTTTTTTGTCCTTCTGGTTTTCTTCAACAAATGATAATATGGAAAATCAGACCGTTTTGAATATGTGAAGATTTTATAACACTAGACTTGATTTAAAACAAACAAAAAACTTTGTCTTTATTATATCGATGAATTTATCCACCTTTACTTTCAAGGCTTCCCTCAAATCCAAAAGGAAAGATCAGTAGCAGCAGTACCAGAAAACGCCACTAGATGCTGACAGACAGCTACAAATAGAGCCGAGGCAAAGCGCCAGTTTTCCCTTGCAATATTTTTTTTCTCATGCTGAACTGCAGTAGAATGGTGCAGGATTTGGTGGAGTTGTTTTTTGGCTTCAATATTTAAAAAAAGAAAAAAGAAAGAAAGAAAGGAAGGAAGAAAGAAAGAAAGAAAGGAAGGAAGGAAGAAAGAAAGATAACCTTTATTTAAAGGAGGATTATTTAATTTTACTAATAAAGAAAATGACTGACAATATCTATCTATCTAGATAGATCTATATATATATATATATAGGTCTATAGATAGATCTAGGTAGATCAATCTATCTATAGATCTATATATAGATGTATCTATAGATTTGTAAAATGTATAGATATAGATCTATCTATGTACATAAATCAATGCACATAGATTTACAGTATGTATCTATGTACATAAATTTATGTATCTATGGATATAGATTTATGTATCTATGTACATAGATTTATGTATCTATGTACATAGATTTATGTATCTATGTACATAAATTTATGTATCTATGTACACAGATCTATGCGCGTAGATTTATGTATCTATGTACACAGATCTATTTGCGTAGATGTATGTATCTATGTACACCGATCTATGCGCGTAGATTTATGTATCTATGTACACAGATCTATTTGCGTAGATGTATGTATCTATGTACACCGATCTATGCACGTAGATTTATGTATCTATGTACACAGATCTATGCGCGTAGATTTATGTATCTATGTACACAGATCTATGCGCGTAGATTTATGTATCTATGTACACAGATCTATGTGCATAGATTTATGTATCTATGTACACAGATCTATGCGAGTAGATTTATGTATCTATGTACACAGATCTATGTGCATAGAGTTATGTATCTATGTACATAGATCTATGCACATAGATTTATGTATCTACGTACATATATCTATAGATAGATATATCTAGCTAGATCTATCTACCTATAGATATTTATAGATAGAAATCTATTTATCTATCTGTCTGTCTATCGTTTTTGCAGGGAAACCAGAGCAAATCGTACTTTAACCTTCATATAAAGTACGATTACTTAATTTTACTAATAAAGAAAATGACTGACAATATCTATCTACCTATCCATCTATTTATCTGTCTGTCGGTCGGTCGTTCTGTCGATCGATTGATAGATATTTATAGATCTAGAGATAGATCCATAAATAGATCTATCTTTCTGGATAGATAAATATATAGATCAATCTATAGATCTATAGATAGATATCTATTTGTCTATCTATCTATCTGTCTGTCTGTCTATCGTTTTTCTATTGAAACTGGATCACCCAGAGAAAACTTATTATAATTACTTAAATTTGCTGACATAGCTGACGGACATTCTCACAAAGATGTCAGTTCAACGATGAGCCTCTTGGGTCATCTCATCTCAAATCCCATCACACTCTTTGGCCAGCTGAGAAACATCATGATTCATTCGTTTCTGGTAATAGATGGGAGGTTTTCACTCTTACCACTGTGTTGGTGATCGTCAAGGAAGTGCACAGACTTGGAGTTCAGTGGGGGAAGTCTGACAGGCTTGGTACTGGTAACTTTCTCTTGATTCAGTAAAGGTGTGCCAACGTTGCTTGTTTTTACGTCGTCATGTTTGTCAGCAGAATGCACTGTTCTTCTTCCCACACAGGACTTGGACCCACTTCTCCCTGGTGCTGCTGCTGGCAGAGTCTCCTGAACTATTTGATAAACTGGCTTTTCCTGAACAATATTTGTACAATCTGGAGATGAGACCTTTTTAGAAAACCTTCTCTCATTCTTGTGTTGTACAAACATCGATGTGGACTGGAAGCCTTGGCCACCAACACTCTGAAATATTTCTCTATGTCCTATAATTTCCTCCCTAATGACTGGTTTAGTCTTCTCCTGGGTGCTGAATCTCTGCTGCTTCTCCTTCTTTTTCTCAATTTCTTGCATCCTGTGCAGTCGGTCCGATTCCATCAGGTAGTAAGACTCTTGCTTTTTTATCTTATCCATTTCCATCTTTTTCTGCCGTTTGTATTTAACTTGATCATCCCAAGCAGCAGTCAAAGATTTTTGCATTTCAGCTTTCTTTTGTCTCTCCTGTTCGTCAAGGAACCTTTGGGGAATCCTCTGCGGAGCCATTTCCTTATAAAACTTGTGTCCCTCTAATGCATGTTTGGCAGCTTTTCTCTTTTTCTCCTCCAGAATTTCGTACGCCGTCTTCTTACATTTGTCTTGAAATTTACCCTTTTCAGGAACCTTTTTTTCCTTCTCCTGAATGTTTCCACTAACTCTCTTGTATTTTAGTTTTCCTAAATTTTTAGGAAACTTTTTGACTGGCTTTTGTGTTTTATCATGTAAAGAATACTTCTTAAGCAGTTTGTCAAGTTTTTCTTTTTCTGCAACTCCACTGGACTTAGTTCTGGGCAAATCGAAAACTTCTTGTTTGGTCTTTTCAAGCGGCTCTGATAGTTTTTTCTTCTGTCTTTTTGTTTCTTCTATGACTTTCTTCCTCTGGTCTTCTTTCCAAAGGATCAATTCTTTTTCGTAAATAAATTGTTTTCCCGTCTTCTTCTTCATTTCCTCTCCTTTTCTAACTAAGGCTTCCAGTTTCTTTTTATAATCCATTTTTCTCCTGAATTCATTGTCCAGTTCAATTGCTCTCTCAATATCAATTCCCTCTTCTGAAATGGAGCTGTAACTGGAGCAGGAGCTTTTGCTCGATTCAGAATCAGTTGTGGTCGTGGAGTCAGGTGTTTCAGGTTTTTTCTTTTTTGGTTTCTTTTTCTTGGCTTCTTTTTTCATCAGTCGTTCTTCGTCTTTCCTTTGATGTTCTAAATATTTCGGAACTTTAGGCAACCCTGCCAATAAAGTATCCAAATAAGTATCTTTCCCAACAAATTGGGAATGTTGGTTTATATTTGGTTTTCCATTTATGGTAGTTATAAAAGGCATAAGCCTCTTGGTCAACTCGCGCGTATCCATTGCTAGTTTTAGCGTCATGATGAAGAATCTCACTATCAATCTGTGGGGTTCTGCACATATGACTCTAGAACACACGCATCACTATTTAAGAGGCTTCAGAGGTGATGTCATACAACCTTTGATACAAAGCATGGGATCCTAGTGACATCATCAGTTAGGTAGAAGTGTGACATTAGTTGCTATTGCTATGGTAACCAGGAAAAGCTCTGAAGTGATTCATGCTTTCTAGTGAAGGAGATGTTTCAAACCATCAAAACATTTCCAAATCAATTCATTCATATTAAGACAAATATACATTTTTCCAACAATTTAGACTAGCTTCAGCCAATGTGGCTGTAATTGATAAAGGCTTAACAATGTGCAAAACACAATCACCCAGTTTCCCATTAAATCTGCTCAACAGTGTTTTTCTTGTCAAAAGACGTTTTTGATGAGGAAAAGTGTTTGATGAACTCAGGTTAAACTGTGGCTGTTTCTCAGCCAGACATTCATTTATCCAGACTGCAGTCATGCAATCTTCATCATTTCACTGTATACTGTAGTATTCTCTGCAAAGTGCAAGTCAGTTTCTGCTCTTTTTGCTCCTGTGAAAATAAATAAAATTGGACATTTGGTTTCCCAAGGAAAAGAGAAGTTAATTCTCTACTCCAGAGTTTTCATGGTAGGAATCTCCTCTAACAGGCCGACACTGAGGGTGTTTTGGTTCAGGCTGCAAAACTGGTAAACGGACCTTGATTGTGCAAAAAGGGGAAAGATCAAAAATATTCTTTATTTTTTTATATTGTCATTTCCTGCTAAATATAATTTATAACTTTTGAATTTTATAATCATTTAAAATATTGAGTATGACTTAAAAATTCACAAGAGAAAAGTGCGTCTCGTGTAATAGGATGAATTTTGTGTCAGTTGATCACAAGGCAAGATATCTATTTACATTTATTTCTTAGGAGTGTTTGGTTGGGAAATTTGTTGACACTCCCTAAATGAACCTCTGAGCGCTTGAGGAGGGAGCGGTAGAGAACGGGTGGCCGAAATTAGCATTCATAAATCGGACCAACACTGCGAATATCTGGTGTGGAGAAATTTCAAATAGGCCCACACAGTAGTACCAGAACCCTGGTGTGATGCACCATGTGGCAAATCAAAATTATGCATTTACCAGGTACATTTCATTGTCTTCAGGATTGCTTGGTTTCTTGTAGGCAGGACAGGCAGAACTGTATCTGGAAGCCACCATGAATGCAGTTCTGCAGTCTGCAGAGTCAATCTTTTAATACATATAATAAAATAACATCTATGTGCTAGCCTAATAAAGTTTACTGAGGTGTGCAAGATATAACCGACAGAGATACGTTACTTTATTTTGAATCAGTTGTTGCTTTAGACTAATGCAGATAAACAATCACCATCTTCCACTCTGCACTATTGCCATATAAGTGTTGCTCTTCCTTGGAAAACTCAATAATGAGGATTGAGCCAAAAAGAGAACTTAATGCTTTCCGTGCACTGACAGAGAAAGAGTGGAGTATGTGAGAACGAAGAGTGCAGATGGACAAGGAGCAGAAACTGTGAGAGAAAGTGGCTGAAAAGTCATAAAACAAACAGATGATTCACCCTGATGGAAACCCTTGAATGATTAGGAGCAGAAAAAGAGAACAGAGAACACAAAGGGGAGCAAGGGACATTCATGTGGGACCACATGTGGCGCATTTATCTTAGAAGCAAAAGTGACTTCAGACTAAGGATGATGGGAAACCTGCGAGGAGACTGGGGGAAGCACCACGTCCCCCGGGCCCTGTCAGAGAGAAGCTCCTCACAGTGGGAAGCTGACAAAAAAGAAAAGGAAGATGGGGGGACTGAGAGGCTGAATCCAAGCCAAGGAGCAGCCTGGATAGAGACCTGCTCTCTCTACATTTTATGGTAAACACAAAAAGGATCTGGAAGAGGAGAAGGCGTTCCATTGAACTTCCTGTTTGATGTAGGCTGGCTCATTGACGAATCCAAGAGAGTTAAAATATATTTTCATCCTGCCCAGCCCATTACTTTATGTTCTGTTTTAGGGCACAGAGGCTTTTGTCAGTTCATTGGATGGTGGTGCCAGCAGTAGGAGTTTGCCTCACAGTCGGTGAGTTGCCAGTTCGATCCACCTCTGCCAATGTCTCTTTGCCTGTTGGTGTTGGTCAATGGGGCCGAGGCCGAAATATGCCAGCCTCACTTCTATCAGATTTCCTCTGGGAGACTGTGGTTACTTGACATCATCAGTGTGTATGTGAACGACTGATTTCATTGTAGAGGATCTTTGAAGGTAAATTTGTTAATCAATCAACAACTATATAGTGCTCAGAGCAAAAGAACCACAAATATCCACGTCCCTGCTTCTGTGTGATAGTTGGTATACAGCTATCATATGTGGCTTTTTGCTACATATGGCAAACTCGACAACTTTAGATGCTTCAGGAGTCATCTATTTTGCTGAGCTGCATATTTGCAAAACTAAGTCAACATCTTGTTTTTTTCTTCTAGTAATGGCAAACAATTTCCTACTGAAAAACAACTTCTGAAAACTTCTGAAACTTCTGAAAACTTCTGAAACTTCTGAAACTTCTCCTATTAATCAATTACCTGTTATCACAAGTACCAAGATGATACTTCTCTCCTTCATAAATCATTTGAAATCAGAAAAAAACAACATTGGTTTTTGTCCTTCTGGTTTTTCTTCAATAAATAACGATAATATGGAAAATCAGACCGTTTTGAATATGTGCAGATTCTATATCACTATACTTGATTTGACAGAAACAGCAAACTTGTCTTTATTTAATGTTTCTATTGCGATGAGTTCACTTAACTTCACTTTCAAGGCTTCCCTCAAATCCAAAAGGAAAGATCAGTAGCAGCAGTACCACACAACGCCGCCAGATGGTGACAGACAACCACAAATAGAGCCGAGGCAAAGCGCCAGTTTTCCCTTGCAGTTTTTTCTTTCTGTGTTGCCGAAGGACAGCGGAATGGTCTAGCTGATACCCTTATGTCGGGTATGATAACTAAAAGCGTACACACGTAATGAAAACATGGATGACACAATTTTTTTCTGAGGGGCAAGTTTAGTCATTTGGGAAACAGCATCAGGGGCAGAAATGATCCGTTTCAGTATTTCTGCTTTCAGTATTGATTTCTTCCGTTCTGTATCAGACCTCATAGCCAACCTTTGGAAGGTAAATGTGCCTTTTTCTCTTCTTCCCCACCTATTCTACATATTTCCAACTTTCTTTTTCCACATAGTTGTTAAACTGCTCCAGTAAGACTGAGCTAGAACAGCCATTCAGCTTCTCCTAGCTGAATGGCATTTGATTTGACATTAAACGTTTCTGACGTGTTTCTCAAAGCTTCCTGAGCAAAAGTCATTGCAATATTTTTTGGGGGGATTTTAGATATATTTTCATTTAAAACTCTGGTGGTGGGAAAAGGAGCCTCATTTGCATATGTTGCCCACTTGAACATTTGAAGTGCTTTAAGTCCCCCACCCAATGCACACTTGGCCTTGCACGCTGCTAATTGTTTCTTTAGTCTGTTGAAAGCCTTGCTTCTGGATGCGCATTCCCATAACAGCTTCATTAAACACTGAGTCTTTGCAGTGCACTCCTTTTGCTCTACAGAGCTCTGTTTGCCAACCAAGGTCGCCTTAAGGCTGCAGCGAAAGCAATGAATAACAGAATAAAGGGTCATGTTTACACTCTGTATAGACTTCCCGCAACAACTACTGACTGAGGAGAAAAATTTGCATATTGCCAATTTGACCTCTTAAATTTTCATAGTAACCTGCTAAAGCAGCTGAAAGCTGTTATCCTAATGAACATTAATTTTGTCCTAATGAACATTCATTTTATTCTGATGAACATTTATTTGTCCTTCACAAACAATGCCATTCAAATATGAAATCAGTGTTGATCATTGCATAAATGATGGCCTGAGCATTATGAAATCTTAATTTACAAGAAGTTTATAATATTTTTATATTTCTGACATTCTTTAATGTGCATATTATACCCGTGTCTCGTTGTCTGGCAATGAAAAAAGCACCCAATTTTGTCTTTTCAGGGTTGATTTGTTTGCTTTGTTCATCTAAAGGCTTCTGCTTCCTGCCCACTGCATGGCGCCCTGGGTGGAAAGCCAATTTGCCAATATAAAAAACTGTCATCAAATGCACTTTTCTAAAGTTTAGGGTCAGTGTGTCTTTATAATAATATGTTTTATTGCTTTATACATTGTGGGGGCATAAAATTTATCCAAAAGAAAAATTTTGAAGTTGAAAAAAAATGTCTACAACTGAAACCTTGAAAGTGGTTTTGAAATTTTCGTTTTAATTTCAAACTTGTTTTTCAATTTAAGACCTCTTCTTTTTATTTTTCAATAAACTTTGTGGCCTGTATTTAGCATCATGCCAAAGTATTGATCGTTTAAAAATCTCAAACTTTTAAAGGATGTGAAGTGGGAGAAACAGAAGGATTTTCTTCCTGCTATTATCAAAAATTTGATGAATGTATTTCTCTGTCCTGTTCCATCCTACAAGCAGTGAAGGTGAATTGTTGAGACACAAAGAGTTTAAACAATATTGTTTAAACTGTTATAAAACTGTTTTACTGCAGCTATCAGAGGTTTAAAAAAACAAAAAAACATGTAGCCATATGGGATTTTGAGGTGGTTGGTGAGAAACCTTCAGTTCCAACATATCTGATTTCAGGGAACTTTTCTGCTCTGTTTTTTTTTTTTTTTTTTTTTGCCAACTTGGAGCTGCTTCTGACTTCTGAGCAAAGCTGTACCCTTTCTACTAAACACGCAGTGCCAATGTTCAGCCTCGCTCTGTTCTTTTTTGGACCGAGCCCCGCTCCATTTACTTCACATCCTGATCTACTGGCGAGTTCAAACGTCAGTGTGTATGTTGTTATCCAATTTGCATTTGAGAGCAACTAAATTGGATGTTTATTTCCAAAAACAAAAGACAGAGTTGACCTTCTGATGTGAAACAGAACACATTAAACGTGTTTACGGCACACAGATTTGCAAAAAGTGAATCCTCCGACCAAAGAATAAACTCTGGGTTAGTTCACGTCGACTTGCATGACATTGTGACCAACGGGTGAACCTCTCAGCTCCTCTGCAGTTCTTGTGGTCAAGCAGTTAAATAAAAGCTTCTGCTTGTAAAATTGTAATAAAAAAAGAAGAAATGCCTCCACTTCTCAATCCATTGTATCTTAATAAGCCAACAAAGTGTTGTAAACTGGGACTGAACTGCTTGATTGCTGTTTCGACACATAAATAATTTATCACTGATTGATGAGCTGGGATATGCATTTTTCATCCATGCAGCAAACAAAACCCCCGTAACAGTCAACGTCTCCTGGCAACATCGCTAACGCAATATCTTATTGGATCCGTCGGCTGTTTATGCCGCGTCCAGCCAGATGAAAGCCATTTGTGGGATGGCGAGAAAAAAAAAAAAACAACCCAAAACGCCTCTATAAATCAAAATGTGGCACTATCATTAATAATTGTTGGATCAAATCAAATCTGCTCACATTCACATGTTGATCTTTGCAGCATCGCAGACTAAATACTGAAAAGTGTACAAAATCCTGTGTTTGTGTGGGTATCCTTATGTATTACAAGATCACAATTACAAGCCTGGGAGTTTGGTGTGTGGGTGGCTGTGAGCCCACGTGCTCCGTCTATCCATCTCCACCTTTGGCAAGGGGCTAACATGGCATATCTGCTCCTATCCTTCTCAGGCCAACGGCTTTACAGAGGCTCATTATGGCGTTCGCTTGCTGCTGAAGGAAATTATAGAAAGAAGGCACCCTGAGGCAAAGGATGGGAGTCTGGGCGTTAACGCTCCCACTGAAGAGGCAGATCCCTGGAAAATAGAGAAAAAAATAAATATAAAGTAATAATAAACGTGCCTGTAAATCAAAGTGTAAACAGTCATTACCCGGAGCGGTGATTGAGTCATCGTTTTCACAGGGATTTTGAAGAGATATTAAGTGGAAGTCTGACACATTTAAAGTCAATCCCTGGTAACCGTGAAAACAAATCTGATTTTAGAAAGTTTACGCAGCTTAAACGCCCGTCCGCACCGCAGCATGTTCAGCGTCAAGACCCGGCATGCTGTGATGTATACAGTAATTTCATCAGCTCGCTGCAGGCAGCATCTTTAGTTGAAAGGAAAGGTTTGATCTGAGGGGTGAAAGGGGAGGGAAATCCCAGTTCTGTTGGATGTTTCGTTGTTTCATCAGCTTTGTGGGGGAAAAAAAAATTCAAAAACATAATATTTGCCTCATGCTGCAATTAAAGGTGCATCTTACACTTAATTTTACAAGATTAAAGGTTTGGTTTACTGTGTGCAGGTTGTAAACATTTGACTGATTAAATCCGACTCTTTGTGGTCCAGAGGCATTTGCTTTTTTGTTTTATCACGAACACTCGTTATTATTGGATCTATTCACGTTCATTCTGGCATTTTGATAGAAAACGGCTTTTTGTTTTGTTTTTGTTTTGTCACGTCAGCCAAAAACAAACAAAAAAGCTGAAAAAAAAATCAGTGGACTACCAAGAACCATGGTCAAGGTTTAATAAACTTCATCAGGATTTTACAAAAGCAAAAACAAAACACACACAAAAAAAAAACATTGCAAGACAAGAAAAATAGACACATATTGTACATATGATGTGTGTTATTTCTGTTTGTGACTCGTATTGCTGAAAAGTCCTAAGCACCTGCTTAACTAAATTCTGCTGAAGCTGACCAAAATGTACAGAATATGGCCATGCGGGTATCAGAGAGTCTTAAAACTTTGAGGTGATTGTTCCCTCAGACGAGGTCGTTCTGAGCAAATCTCAAAGTTTTCTTGAGGGAAGGGACGTTTCTGCTGGGACGCTTCAGGTGTGACGCTTCACTAAGTTTCATTTAACCAGCTACAAAATCTTTCACTGCCGTTTCCTTTCCAATGTCACACTGAAACTCTACGAGTGACTACTGATCTGAGACAACAATTTGGTCGACTTGTAAATTTTATGCTGTTTTTTATTTTTTGGCTACTTTTGAAATACTTTGACAACGGTTTCAGTGTTGCTCTTGCACGAATGTCAAGCAGAGAAGCAGGAAAGTTTTCCTTCAGACCGGAGATATCTGCCTCAGGAGGAGGAAACCAAGTGCATTCGCCGGCCACTTTATTAGGAACAGCCTGCCGGCGCCAGGTCTGACTTTCTCTTCAGCCCTGCGATGCACGTTCAACGAGAGAAAAATGAAAACAGTGTTTTGCAGTCCATGCTGACAGGAATGATGGTGTTATTTTCCACAGAGTCTTAAAACTGCAGTTGCCAAACCTCTTTAAACAAAACAAAATATAGTCGGATCAATTATAGAAAACTGCAGTCCAATGGAAAGTCTGGTATTACATAAGGTCACTTTAACAGGTCTGAACAGATTTACTAAATTCTACAACCTATGCATCATTCCTGTCTATGTTGTGAAAATCTCCTGACTTAGTTGTTGTCTTGTCTCTGGTAGCTGCTTTCAGCACAACGCTGTTGATTCAACTCTGCTTTCACGCATTCACCATCTGATTTACTCAGAAGTTAGGCTTATTCGTCGTTGAAATAACTCTCCATCCATATCCACCATTTCTCTGCCTCTTTAGGTTGGTTCATCTGTTCCAGTACCAAAAACAGACGCTGCCGCTGTTGTTTGGTTTTAAGCTGCTGATGCAGTAAATATTCATAATTTACCATAGAAGTTCTGTGTAATTTCTGTTTGCGACTCGTGTTGTTAAAAAGTCCTGAGCACCTCCTCAACTAAATTCTGTTGATGTTGATAATCAGAAGAGGAAGTTGATTTAACCTACATTGGCATTTAACCCCACAACTGCTACCCAAGAGGCTGTAGACTTATTGACTTAATGATTTGTTAAAGTCAAACAAAACAAGTTCAGAGAGGGTTTTATTTTTCTGTGATTAATGCAGCAGGAAGTATAAAGTTTGCTACAAAGAAGGTCGAGTGGCAACAGGTGTAATTGTTGCCCCAAAAGCAAAATATCCAATCGTTTCTAAATGTTCTTACAATCTGTTGTTCCGATGCAGTGCTGAGCTCCTGGTGCACAAAAGAGGGCTAATTGTCTGCATTGTTGTGCATCCTTTTCATGCTCAGACATCAAGGCGGGGATGATGTCACGTCTCGAGCTGTGAGTGTGTCATTTTGCCTCCACCACGTGCACTCGGATACAAACGTAGAGAGGCATAGAGGCTGAGGAACAGAATAGCCGCTCATTCACTCCAATCAGGGCGGAAAATCGAGAGACAAGAGAGCCCCTCCCTGCTGGAGCTCCATCAAACACACACGCAAACACACACTTGCGCTCTGATCATGAGTGGCTTCCCGCGGCCCTGGCGGCGGTAGAAGGTTGTCGGCAGGATCAGACAAACCGAGTTCTGCTTCTATTGTGACCGATGACTAGAGGAGTGTTGTCATGGCCTTGGTGCTCCCCGCCCGCATGCCCACAGCAACATGGGTCGGGATAGTCAAAGTATGAGAACATGTACATGATGATTTGTTTGGTAGCATTGACAAAGCCACCAATGTCTCTGAAAGGATTGATATTAAACATGACTGATTCAAATCATCTCTAAAACAGTTCGTGTCCTTTGTTAGTAATTATTGAACTCCAACACTTTGTCTGTGTTGCCACATAAAGTTGCAGTACCTTGTTTGAAGCTGGATCAGTCCATTCTCATATGAGACCAAGGTCATACGAGGCCAAGGTCAGACGTTGCCTTTAGCAGAATTTGATCTTCTGTTCAGACCACTAAAGTAAAAACTTTCCTACAAATGTGGTGGAAGGTGGGATGGGGTGGAGCCGAACACAATCAGTGACAATATTGAATGTTAATTTTCCAAAGACTTTTTAAAAGTTCAAAACGAAAACATCCGGATTTAATATTGATTACAAATAACTCTTATGAAGTTGAAAAAAAATCCTCTGTGGGAGTTAATATTAAGATCTAAGACTGAATTAGTGTTAGTAAGTGTTAAATGATTAAGTCTTAAAAAAATTTTTTAAATTAAAGCAGTCCATTGGATTCATTCAAATTCAAATTCAAAAATACTTGATATCATCACCAAACACTGGGCAGGAAGAGTTTGAATGCATAGAATGTGAAATATTACAGATTCCTTGCATTGCTTGCAGTGTCAGTATCTCACATATTGACATTGCCATGGCAGTTCTGACCTTAATGTATAAACAGTGTTGCATGTATTGATGATTTTCTGCTACAGCTGGAAATAGGAGGCTTTAATGTAACAAATACCCAAAGAACATAAGCAGAATTCATACTGGACTAAAGAACAGTCCCAATGCACTGATAACCTAGTGCAATTTATGCAAGTTGAAACGTTTCTGATCCAAACCACGTTTACAAGCAGTTTTATAGTACAACCTGCAGAATTCAAGCCCCTCTCTCCTCTGACTCTGCAGTGTGTTTCTTTGTCCTTTCGTCTGTGTTTTACTGGAAGTGTGTTGACGTGTTAACTTGGGTGGCGTCATTGGTCAAGTAATGGGTAATAAGTTTTATTAGGACAAACCAAAAGGCACTGCAAAGACTGAAAGAGAACCATAATAAAAGACAGAGAAAAATCATGGCAATAATCTAACAGAAAAGGTGTTGCAGTTGGTCTGAAACCCTGATGTGAGACAAAGCAGAAGAAGCTCACAACTGATTTTGAAACGTGAAACACAAACATTTATTAGAATATTGATTTTGAAGGTATTGATCATCTGGACAATAACAAAGGAGTCCAGATCAAATGAATATATTTGTAATTGTGTTGAAGCTGAAAAAGCACTCTGAGGAACTTGTTGGCATTCGCAGTAAGGATGTGTAAAGAGGACTGAAATAAATTATCCTCTAATTCCAGCATCATAATCCCCTGCTGAAAACCACCACAGAGTTAGCAAAACTCTGGAACATTAACTGGAGCTGAAGCGTATCAAGCTCAGTGGCACTGAAAAACAAAAGAACATGTCAAACAGCAGAGATTCTGTTTGTTGCTAAAAGTCTTCTCTCGCCTTGTGAAAGGCTACAGGAGAAGACTGAGTACAGCCAACCCCAAGTGTTTGTGGGGGTTAAGTGGTACAACTGATTGCAAATAGGTAAAAATCCACAGATGCCCTCAAAAAACCCATATAACTGCAGATTTCAATAGTTCAGTGCCAGTTAAATAAACTTTAACTGGCATTAATATGCAAACTGGAAACTGTCTTAGCATTACCACAGCAGCTAGTGGTGCGTTCAATTTACCTAGGAAGTTGGAACGTGGAGCTAGGTTTGACATCACACTTGAGGAAACCGCCTTTCAGTTGACATAGTCGGAGAAGTCAGGATTCCAACATGGCGATGCCCAAGAAGTTACATGTAACAAACAATTCTTTAAGATTTACTTTCCATAAGCTGACAGTTCTTTCAATTTGTTCAGTTTAGAGTTGAAGACATTATAGTAAAATTGACTCTTACAGATGTGTCTTGTAAAATAAAGGTGTCTTCACCGAAGTCCGACTTCGGTGAGGGAGCATGCCAGTTGTTTTTTTTGTTTTTTTTTCTTCCAACTGGGAAGTTGGAATTTCTGAGTTTCGACTACAAAATAAGCTCTCCATAATTCATAATAAAACGAGTTACAAAAACATTTAGTTTCCTTTCGGGATCAGTAAAATATTTTTGAATCGAATTTAATATCCACGTTCTTCCTCATTTCCGCTCTTTGGGATTCAGCCAATCAGCATCAAGAAAGACAAAAAGCTCTCCTGAAATGGCTTCTTTGCGAGCGCCAGCCAACAGCATGTCAAACAAACAGCACTGTGCCAAAGTATTTTACCTTCCAAGCTGCTTTGTCTTGTCAAAGTTTAGATAGTCAGCATGTACTTTTAGAATATGGAGTCAGATTACATGGAAAAATCTATCAAAACTGAATGGCTAACAGGTTGGGGTTCACTGACAGTGACTTCTATAAAGTAATAATCAGTATTTTGTGCCACTGCTGATTTTATTACAAACACGTTTGTTTTTTACACGTCTCGATCAGATCACATCTGTTAATGACATGACTTAAAACAAGATTTAATAAAAACTTATACTGTTTTTCTGGCTGCAAAACCTTTTTAATTACAAGTTATCCTAATTTTGAATCACTTATTTTTGTTTGCAATTCCTGGAATTCACTTAATATCACCATCAGACAGAAAAAAAACCCTACATCACATTTTAAAAGGATTATGACACATTAGGGTAGCAGGTATATCCTCAGTCAGATTAGTCTCGCACATAGGAAACATAGGTTGGATGTCTTCTTTTTTTAAAATCAAAAGGAAATCCTCTGATTTCCAGAGAATCCAACTCAGACTTTCCTTTAAATCTGAGTTGGATTCATGTTTAGGTACTATGGCAGCAGGATGGCAGCCATTTTGGACAAGGGTCAGAATTTATCTGAAAACTTTGTTTTATATTCAGAATATCAGAGTTACGTATTAGAGAATTTTAAGACCTTTTTTTCACACAAGGAGACAATGTTACTTAAAGGGATGAACAAATTTAAATACTGTCCTCTGCTAATTTAACAGATTATTATCATTTTTTTTGTACTGACCTATCTTAGATTTTATACAGTCACCATAGCCATTTATATTCAATTTAAAGTGCTCATTTAGATGGTTTAAAGTGTTGTTGTTTTTTTTGGTTTATTTTTACACGGGCACCACATAATCAGTTAAGTTAATTTCAAGATGCCTCTATTATCTACACAAATGCATCTTTTGAAGAGTCTGTTTGACGTTATTCACGTCTTAGTGATAGTTAAGAAAATGATGCTGAATGTAAAGCACCATGGCTGAGCAGCACAACTTATACGTAACAAACATGCTGCAAATAATATTGCACCAAAATAAAAGATTTAATTGAGCGTCTTAGGGCTGTTCTAGATGGGAAAAATGGAATAAAGATTCCCCCCAGAATCTCTGAGCGTTTCTGAGTGTCAGAAATGAAGCATTTCCAATTTTTGAAAATGTTCTGTTTCAAAAGTTGAGATTTTTGTACTTTTGAAACTTTTTTTTTAGGAAAAATCTGGAAATGTCTGAGTTTCAAATGTCCAAAAACTTTGACCAACCAGGAATGGTTGCCAGAATTTCTGTTTTCTTTCTACTAAGGTTGTAATTTGTAGTGAAGATTTGTGACCAATAAAACTGTCTTGTACGTCCCTGAAAGATACTGGGAGATACTAGTTTCTGTATCTCCGATGGTGACCAGCGCATCTGTTCACACAATCCTTGGTAAAATAAAAAAAAAAGGGTAGCACACAAAGCACTGCTGTGCACCAAAACCAGAAATGGCTGCAGAGTTATTTTCTCTCTCGACTCGTCACTAATTGTTTGAGAAATCTGGAGAGTGATTTGTCTGGAGAGGACAAGGTAAGAGCTTCCATAAGTCCTGCATCTTGTCAACAGTACAGCACGTAGCACGAACTATTAGCTCTACTTTATGTATTCTTTTAGTTACCCCTTAATTGGACCGATCAGCCGGTATATAAACCCCTGTGTGTCATCGCTTTGTGAGGTCAGTTATGTTTGTTTGTGCAGTCAGTTTGCTTACATTTTTTTTTTTTTTTGCCTGAGTTCAGTTTTGTTTCTTTGACCTCTTTTATGAGCTCAGTTTCTCTTTTGTCATTTATAATCTTTGGGTTAAAATAATTTTAAAAAAACTATTTTTCTAAATACATCCTGTGACTCCTCCTGTTTTAACTCGGTCCATCACAAGCGGTGATGCAGCATTAGAAAGTTTAATAATAATTTGGAAATGTTCTGCCCTTTTTATAAATTTTGGTACTGAAACAAAAATCAATCCAACTGCAACTGATAGGCAACTTCACTTGGTTTCCAAGTTGGGGAAGGAACATTTTCTGCCTGCTGCTGTTGGAAAGAAACATGAAATTGTTTAACTATCTAGTCTAAGGCTCACGTTTTGAACACGACCTTTGTGGCACAACCAGATGGCAAGTTAAAATTAGTTTCTTTTTGAAAAAATACTCCCAATTCTCCCAGCTCATTTTACAGGCGTTTAGCAAGACTTAAAAAGTGTGCAGTCTTTTCCTCTCCCCTGACTTTCCTGTCACCTGTTATTTGAACATTCAGTATTGTGAGAAGCGTTGTCCACCATCTTACCGTTCAATCTTCTTATCTAAGAATTAATGCATTTTCTCACGCCCTGTCTGCTTATTTTAAATCTTAGCATTACCATTTAGAAACCACCTCCATTGATCGAACCCATTGATAAACAAGGACCCGTTATCTGGACAGTAAACACAGATTCAAATAGGTTCAATTATTTTTTTTTATAGTGCTATAAAGCTCTGCCTAGTGATTCTCCTGGCAGCGTTCCCTGATGCTCTCACCAGCAGATTGTGTTTCAACAGGCTGGGAAAATGCACAAGGATGACCTCATTAGTCGGTTACCAAAGAGTTGCTGAGAATAAAATGTTAGCCTTTGAGAACAAGTCGTTGAAGATAAAGTGTGCGACTAGCAGTCGGTGACGTTACCGACTTTAAAACTTTTATTTAGAAATCACAGAAATAGTTTTTCCTTTGTAATAAGTTGCATTTCTCTTTTTCTCAATGATACAGCCGTTCTGCCATTTGGATTCCACTGGGCGTGAACAGCCCAGTGGAGTATTCATTGTTTGCTGTGGATTGTTTTCAACAAACGCCGCTTTGTTTTCCTGCCAATCCAGCCTTTGATTCTGGCCTATGGTTTGTAATTCTCACGTGCACCTGGCATAAGTCAGTGTTTTACAGCCGGGTTCTGCTTGCAGTTGTGCCAACTTCAGCAGACATGCACCCACAGAAGCTTCATCATCAACCAGCTTTTTGATGCCATTCATTTCACTTAATTACTTCATTTTTTTTCTTCTTGGAAAGTGGACTACAAGTGCATTGTGTAAAAAGACAATGTAATAAGAAATGTACAAGATCATTTAAGCATGTGTAATAATTTTTTTAAATTATTATTATGTATTTTTATTGTCTTCTAGCACAATGCTAAAGCAAAGATGGACTCCGTTGGAACATTAACTTCCTCCAGCGGATGGTCAGGTTCAAAAACACGTGCATTCACAGAACGTTCGCAAAAATGACACAAAATCGACCTCGCTCCTCGCCATGACATGAGGAAAGACACAGGATGTTATCACTAGGGAAACCTTTCAATTTAGCTACTAAACAGGATAATAACATCAGCTGCTTCTTCTGAACCAGGCTAATATTTTAGCTCTCTGGTGCCACCCAGTGGTCATAAAAACAAGCTTCAGTGGCTTTGGATACACGATGTCATGTTTATATCGAGCTGGTGGAGGCCTGCTGTCAGCAGCTGCTGAAAGTAACTAATTGTCACTTTTGATGTAACGTTGGAAATTAAGTTATCAATAATCTAACTAAGTTACTTTTTCACGGAGTAATCAATAATTTGATTAAAGTTATTTTTCCAAAGTAACTATGCCGTCACTGGCAAACAAGAATGACGAAAAACAAAGTGTGTGTGGAGGGTTTTGTGTGAGGTGATGACAAGGTGAACCTTCTTCAGGTCATGTTGTACTACACATGAATTATGAGACAGCGAACATTTCAGCCGCCATTGTTGTTTTTATATATGACACACTTGAGGTGAATAGTCAGTTTAATGGCTGGGCTAATACTTCAGCATGTTTCGAAAATAGGTATTTTCATTGACTTTTTTTTTTACCTTCTGAAAGATCCCAAGTCTTACGAATTCAAAGTTGATGCAAGCCAACTCTGAATTATCTTTTTTTTTTTTTTTTACAGAATTATTGTTTGTTCTTTTTGCTTCATGGAGCTTTTGACCGCTGTTAGTTTGGGCTATCTTTCAGAAATCCTGCCAACGTCTGTGAAACAGGAGCAGAACGACAGCAGTGCACACCCAGCAGGGTGAGACTCTGTCTGCTCATGAGTACCTGGCCCGTTACGATCCTTTTAGAACCGTCAGTGTTCATCGACCCTGCAAAAACTTAACCCTAACAAGCCTGAGACCGCAGACTGATAAGACTGCATGGTGTAGCAACACCCTGCCCTATATTATAGACTCCTGGGACAATGGATCTGGGGTGTGTGGATGTGTGGGGGAAATAATCCTCTCTGAAATGATCTCACCTCTCTTCAGGTCACTTCATCACTGAGACTCCCCCCCGATTCCTTTGTCCTCTTCTTAGTCGTTGTACTTCCTTGTGTGTTTTTCTCCTGATTGAAAAAGTTAATCGCTTTACCCACCAACAAACACACACATCCACACACCGCTGCGAGTCTTTAGTGTCACCCCCTCTAGAGGATGGGGTATCTGGGGTTTCTCATTTCCTGTCGCCTCGCCTTGGAGGTCGAATGTCCAACAAAGTACAAGAAAAGCCAGAAGTTTTTATTATTATTATTATTATTCAAATTGCAACACTTATTTCTTATTTCTTTTTTTCTTTTGCAAAATACAGTACAGCAAGCTGCTCTGGCACTGGCAATAAGACACTACTTAACATAAAGTAAATGACCTCCCTGTGGTTCAAAGTTATATGTACTTTGCTTCCCTACCCTACCGTTTCCCTTTTATTTTGTGGCCCACTTTACAAACAAGAGATACATATTTATAGCTATATCAAAGGGCAGCCCTTGGATCTTTGGTTTGTCCGAGAGGCCACTAATTGAGATTCATGTGCAACAGTCGAGGCTCGAGACTATCTGGAGCTTCTAAATACAGCAGACCGGCTTGCCTTCTCCCTGTCACACCCTGGTCGGTGAACCTGCTGGATTTTTTTTTTTCCTATTGGCCACTTGGTGTGTTTTTGCAAGAGATCTTTCCTAGGCTGAGCTGTAATTTTGGGACCAACATTCGTCTCGGTGTCTGTTGATCTCTGTGGGAGGAGGGAGGTCATGGCTGCTGATGCGGGCGACGCTCGGCGGCCCTTGGAGTTTCTCCTCTGGTTAATCCAGTAACGCTGGTGTAACTTAAACCACGTCTGACGTAGTGTGGCCACAGATTTTTTGCAGGTAGCCCTTAGATGAAAAGATCTGCCACTCCATGGTTTTATTTCAAGTAGGACTTTGAAGGCCTGGTTTCTTCAATAAAATCTACAGTACTTGGGGCAAGGACCATCTGTTTTGTCAACGGTCCATGAATAATTTGAAGAGAAGAATGAGGCACCTTATATATAACACTCAGCTAACATATCATCACTGTCCTAAACTAATGGCTTAAATCATTTTTTTCCAAAAGTGATTTTCATCTCTTGGCAAAAAATGACTTGGGCCATTATTTTAGGAAGGTGTTTTGTTTTTGAGGGCATAAATTGCTCAGGACTTACAGCCGAGTCAGTGGGCTGATTACAAGTGGTGCATCACTTGTAATCAGCAGAGCAACTCGTCTACTCAGTTGCTCTGCTGAAGCACAACAGTCGGGTTTGAGGGACAAACCAGCACAAGACACACATATATATCTATGACATGCAAAGACAATCCTAAATCATATATCTGGAAAGTGAGTTGCTTATGTGTTATCAGCTCTGCTTTTATGCTTCTGGGGGGCGAAATGAAAGATTTGCATTGGAAAGTGTCAGGTCAAACTGGTGCAAACTTTTCTACAAAGCGCCTTCTCGGAGCTGCAGTCTCCAGTTGCGGTTCTGCCTCAGAGCGTTCCCCTGCACCGCACATTCCCTTCAGACTAGTGGCATTAGCAATTGGCAAATATCTGGTAGAACTGCAAATCTGCTGAGCTCATCACACAAAACCACTTCTCAGTCCAGTGTTCCTACAAATGGCTGCAAACAGCCTGATGGAGTACAGCTGACTGGTTGCCAGGGTAGACCAAAGGTTTTGGTTTGATGAAGGCAAAACATTATAACATGATATACAGGTCAAAAAAGTCAATTTCAGGTAATACTGCGTCTTTAAAACAACCCTCTTGAAATACAACGTCTTGACGTATTAATTAGTGGTACGTTAATCAACCATGTCAGTTAAAATAGGGTCGTTTTAGGCTGTTATAATGTCATTGTGCAGAGGACTCACTGTCCAATAGAAGCTGAGCTACAGACCTGAGGTCCTTCACGTCCCTTTTAAGACTTGAGTGGGCTTGATATGACCCCCCCCCCACCCCTATGCAAGCAGGGGGCCAAAGGAGGACAGAAGAACTAACCCAGAACCAGGCTCAGGGACCTGAGGTGACGCGGAGCCAGCAGGCCATGTGGTCACAGAGATATGCTTAGGATGGAGGAGGATGAGGAGTTGGCAGGTGGTGATCCCCAGATGGAGACATGAGGACTGTTAAATTGTCACGTCGTGTTTGTAGAGTCGTGAAAATCCAGAACTGTGAGGCCACTGCTCTCCGCCAGAACTCATTATCCCATCAGCTCTGAAGTGACTCACTGAGGCAGAGTTTTTCCCTCTGGTGGCTCGTTTGCTCCTCGCTCCGCCACTGCTCCAGATCAGAGTCCAGCTTGGACTGGAGCAGTGTAGTGTACTACCTTTCACGTAAAATTATTGAGGGACATAAAATGCAGTTGATCACATCTTCAGTCTGACTTTTTAAGTCCAAAACAGGGAGACATATAGAAAGAAGATGAAAAGGAAAATGAAAGCAAGAACACATTTTCTCATAAAATCTAATCCCCTGCAAAACACTTACCACATATTTCTGATTTGAAACACTGCAAAAAACTAAAACGTCCTAGTCCAAACCCCCCCAAAAACTTTTAGGGTCAGGAAGTTGTAAGGGCTTTTGAGTTGCCCTCTAATTTTGTTAATAAAAAATATTTTGGAGAGTGAAACCTGAACATTGTAAAGTGGAATATTAGTCCCCAAAGTTCTCTCATAGCACAAAAGAAAGAGCCAAGAGGAACATTGTAACTTCAGATCTACAGCTCGGGTGGGAGAAACCATCGGCAGGACAAGTAGCAATTAGTGGAGTAAAATTAAAAACAGAGCAATCCTGGAAGAAAGAGAATGGCTTGCTCTAGTGTTCATCAATAAAAAGACGATGCAGGAGGCTTATTCTCCTGTAGCATCATAACCTTCTAACTAGCATTATGTCACTTTAGGCTGGTTTTGACTTCAAAAGACGTCTTCAGATTGTTAAAGTCTTGGTCTTGTGTAGGTCTTGACTATATTTTCTCTATCTTAAGTCAACACCACAGCCGCAAAATGTGATTTTCAGGATGAAACTCCTGGCTACATTTGGATGTGAGAAATCTTTTGACTTTGAAACCTCAGCAGCAACTACATTATAACGACTTAAACCAATGGCGTAGAAACTGATCTCGCATTGATTTGATCTTGGTCTCAGGTTAGTTTTTCTTCACTAAGCACCACTTTCACAGCCCCTTGTTCTATGCTTTGATTTGTACAGAAGATCTGTACGCCCAGCTGCTGAGAAACGATTACTTTCTGGATGGGTGGACTCCAGGAAGTAATGGATCTGATTTTATCCAAATGATAATGGTTGGCCATGACACCATCCCCGACTGCGAAGAGACAGCTTCTGAGTCGAACAACAAATCTTTGCCTACATTTGAATGTCTTAAACATTCCTCTTGGTTTGACTTTAATCGCTCAATGTTTTTAAGTGCGGCCAACACTGACTTTGTTCTCGTGTTCTGCTGTCATTGATGAAACTGCAGGTCAGAAACTCAAAGTCATCATTCAGAAGCCCTGTTTTCAGACTAGCCAAGATGAAATTCATTCTGAGAAATCAAGCTCCGTGGGAGAAAGTCCAGAGGTAGTACTGAAAAGAGATGGAAATCAAGTGGAATTTTGAGACCACTGAGACAAAGGGCAGATACATGGTAGTGCGACAGAGATATTGTGATGGCCTAGTCAAAGTCGAGATCAAAATCCATTTGAAATTCAGAGACTAACTTAAAGATGAATCTTTAAAGATGGTCTTCCTTCAGTCTGACTGACTGTTACAGAGAATGCACCAATAATTCAGTTTCTAGAAGTGAAAACCTGGTAGATAAAGACTGTACAACTGCTACGCTATACATTCTTTTCATATTTAAACAATAAAAATAAAAGAAAACATAGCTTTTTCCGTCGACCCCAGGACTGGGCTTTAGTTTGTTTAAGCATGGCTGAAAACAAGCATTTGAAACGAGCCTCCAGATCCACCCTGTCAGCGGAAATTTGGATTCTTGTTTAAACACTGTTGGTCTGACGTGGCACTCAGCAGGTGCAAAACTAAGTTGCTGTCAACAAGAAGTCATTTTGCATATCTGCCTCCTTCAAAGTGAGCTGAACAGCAAGGTCCCGGCAGAATGCTGTAATCCCTCTGCCCTCTGTCTGCCTCCTCTCTCGTCAAGGTGAGTGACGGCCGCAAAGAGTGAAAACTTTGCTCACTGAAAGACTAATAACAGCTCTAAGGCCAGACGGCTGTTTTAATTCCCCTTTGTTTGTTGGCGGCAGCTGTTTGATCGGTGTTGACTTTCCGCAGGCATAGCTCAGCCGGATCTTGTGTCTCACATTGACCTGAAGCTTTGTCGACTTTCCCTTTCACCTCTCCCATCAAACGATGTAGAAGAAAAAAAAAAAAAGGAAGCAACTGCTTCTCAAAAGACCTAGATGTGACTGAAATAGTGCTGACTGGAAGGTTTTGCCAAACATTAGCTCCTTTTATCGCTCGCCACCTGTCGCCTGCTTCTTTTTGTCTGTCCAAGATATTAAGTAGGTATCTTAGGCCTTTTGGGCGAAAACAATTGCTTTTCTGTTCCCTGTGCTTGCGGCTCTTTTGGGGAAATAAAATGAGGTAATGTCGCTCCGTTTACATGATACGTTAGCATGCAGATGCTATCGTAACCCTTCACCGTCTGGTGGACAAACAAAGCTGGGGGTCCTGCTACCTTCCCAGGGCTAACCTCGCAAAGGTTTCATGCAGCAGCTGCTTTTCCTGCAGCGCTACTGTCGTCCCCCGAGTTCAGGCTTGCCTTCATCTGTGGCAGCATTAAGATATCAAAGGATTATCCCCATTGACAACACTGTAAATGTTTTAGTCCGGTGAGGGTTGACTTTCTCTAAGAGAGCAGATAAAGGGAGACCTGACAGCCGCCTCTAGTTTATGTTTATGCCTCTAGTTCAGCGTGTCATCCGTCTCATTGACCCAAATGGAGGCCGAATGTCCTGCTGAGTCATTGCCTGACGCGGCTTCCATGTGTGTGTCGTTGCAGAATCTGGTGCAGGAAACAAATAAACATGAGCTGCAGAAATTTTGCGATCTATTGGAAACACATTGGCAACGGCAAACACTTTTCATGTTTTTTTTTCTCTCACCCCAGGATGTAAAAAAAGAAAACAAACAGAAACAAAAAAAACAACATGGCATCAACGTTAACTCTTTCAATAAATGTCAAGTATTAAATCAGACCCCCAAGACGCAATTTCATGCAGCGCGTATTGTTTTAAACTCAACAGTGGTGTAAGTGAGAGGATTAATAAGTTCTGTAAAAGCAGATGGGTTTCAGTCCATGTCTGATGTTCAGTTCAGTCTGATACTTGTCAATTTACAAGAAGTTTCTAAAGAAACCAAAACTGCCTAATATTTCAAATTATGCCCCGTTAAAATTACGCTTGCACATTCTTTTCCTGCACTGCGCTGTCTTACTTAGCGAGATTACACAGAGCTAGGGGAGAAATTAAGCGAGACAGTAAGTCTTTGGGTAAATGTAAATTTTAGAACATAAATCCTGACAAATCCAATGCAATGATCATCAAACACACCAAGAAGTAAATGTGCAAACAGAAGATAGAGATGTGCATCTGTAGGCCTTCCCCTGTTTCATGATGAATAATAGCTGAAGATAGTAGCTGAAGATAACACTTTATTGTAAAAAAAGGCATTGTGGCAGTATTATCTAGCAATTAAATAATATTAAAAAGAAAAATAATCAGTCTGTTATTATGAATGCAGACACATAATAATGTTATTTTTTGCCCACATTGGTCTCCCTACTAAATTCCAAAAAGTTCATTCAGCTGGATTGACATATTGAACCATTTCAACTGTCATCAAACCACTTAAAGGGACAGTATTATGTATTTTCCATGCTCATAGCTCAATCAAGTAACTATGTTAACTTCAGTTGTTATAAAACTGCTGCATATATTAAATTTGACTTAAAATAAATGAAATGTTGCAATTTAAATGCCATGTAATTGGGCTTCTGTCTCTTTAAGAAACTCTTGATTCAAAAAAATCATCACAACATGGCTCCTCTCTTAACCCTTTAACATGTTTTATCAGTGTTACATGGAGAAGTAGCTAGCTACGTCCATCCAGCCGTTTTGCACAGCTGAATGGTTGCCACTGGAGATTAAAGGATTACTCAAACATGCAACACTCTAGCTTTGCTTTATGTGAGGGGATGGCATTATAACCCAATGTACAGTTCAATAAACTCAATTTTACTTATTATTGCCACTTAAAGCTCATTGTCAGGCTTGGGTAGGCCAGGCGACCAAAAGACACATCTGAACTCCTGCATGTCAGACACCTGCTTAAGGCATCACATAAAACCAACACTCAGTTCCACGTCAACGAGAAAAACGTAGCTGTATAATAGAGGGAAGACGAGATGCTCGAGTTATTCAAGCTGTTAAATCTGCATTAACAACACGGTCCTTCAGGGATGTTTTATTGTATCATTTTATTTTAGGACAGTTTGGGAAAAAAAATATATATCTTTTTTTATTATGTCTCCTTGCATGTCTCTCAGTTGTCTTTTATTCAAAAACATAAACGTTTCATTCAGGAAAGCAGAAAATATGGATTGAGCCTCACCAGACGCAGAACGCTATCTGTTTGATTTGTGTTTCGCTCTCCCCCAGCCGCCTCTCCAGAATGCCAGCTCTATTTTATTATTTTTGCATTAACACCATTTTGTCGCAGTCTTGACAAAGACCTCCGAGGTGTTTCCAGTTCAGCAGATTAAAATGCCTGCATCTTGATTTACAGGCTCCAAACAACTAGACAACACCCAACACGTCAGGCCAGGTACGAGAATTCCCAATGACAACGAAGCGGGAAACGCGACTGTGTGCGCGCGTGTGGGACCATTGCCACGGACACCCAGACTCCCACGGGGTCACCAGCCCAGTTCATCAAGCAGTGCCGTCGTCTCTCCGTCCTGGCCGGCTTCGAACTGCTTGGAAGCTCCGCGCGCTGCAGAGCAAGCTCGAGTCGTACGTCTCGTTCGGAGATACGTAGGTGTAAAATCTGAGAGGTGCACACCGTGTAACCGAGAGGAATGCAACAATCCCGGGGCGAGTTTCAGCTGGGGACTAGTTAAAAGGTTGGATGCCGCGCGCCTCTCGCAGTTCAAAAAGACACTAAACGAAGTGCTCGCCTGGTGTTTATAGACGACTGGCAAGAAAAGCACCGCTGTGGAGTGGAAAAGTGTAAGAACTCCTGTTCGCAGTTAGCACGGGCCTTACAGGAGGCACAGAAGGTCAGATGTTCTGCTTAGACAACGTTGAATTTGAACTCTTTGGCCAAAACGCAGGACGCCGTGTGTGGTAAAAAAATAAAAAGGCTTTCTTTTGCTCGGAGTGATAGTGTCAGGTTGTGAACGCTGTGTCCATTTCAAAAATGGACGGGGCTAAATACAGGATGACAACAGATGGAGGCTTCAGATTTTAAAACGGGGCAGCGATAAACCTTCCTGTCTTTCTCCAGCAACAACATACAGCTGGACCAAAACATAGTCATGCTTTAGAACGGCTCAGTCAAAAGTTCTCCCAGAAAATTCGCCATACAATTTACGGCCGAGCAGCAGATCGTTTGCTGTCATGCTCGCCTAAGCTGTTTCCATTTCTAATGTTCACAAAAAAGTTTGTTGATATTCTGCTAAAGCACAATTTCACAATTACCATGTTTTAATAAGGAATTAAAATTCACAGTTGAATATGCAATAAGTCATTAAAAATAACATGCTGCAAGGCATGGATGATATGACTGGAAAATGTATCACAATATAAGCGTTGACTATCAGTCTACCAATTGCCGACTATCAATACTGCATTAGTTATTTGTTGTAAATATTTAAAATATCTGAAATATAGACAAACTAGTGGTGTGACTTTTCCTGTTTTATCCACACTGCTGTTTTTTTTATTTTCATTTTGAGCAGTTATACTCAAAATGAGGGGAAACTTGAAACTGCTGCTGCGTAAATTACTCAACAGGTTGTTGCTCGGTAACCAAAGAGTGACTTGGTTGATGTCACCAACCTTGTTTAGCAAGCCTAAAAAGGATGAGCTGCTGAATCCTTTAATCTGCCTACATCCCCCAGAATGCAGTATGGCTCTGAGTCAGAGTACAGTGAATATTTTGTATATTGAATATCACATAATCCATCAGACGTATTGTCTTTTTATATTTATCACATGTCTATCTCATATATATTTTTATTGTATAATATAGACGACTATATGCAGCACCATCATCCTATTAGCACTTCCTGTTGTCGCCTTCTTTACTTCCACCAATAGTAACGACCAGTTGTTGATCACATGACCCGTGTCACCTCCACAGGAATGTGTGTGCAGGACAGAAATTTCAGGTGCTGATTGGAGAGGAAATGGTCTCTGGCTCTCTGCTCACTCATGGCACCTGGCTGTCACCTGATGACATCTCCCTTTCATAATAATCCCCCTGGACTTCAAAGTGAAAGTGGGAAATCCCACCAGAGTGGCTCTGCAAAGGTTAAAGAAATGTTTGTTTTTCTCCTACAGTCTGACTATGGAAAGCAGTTCCTTTTTCTCTAAATGTCCTCTAGACGTCAAACCCTAAAATACGGTTTTTAATGAAACATACGGCTGAAAGCAGATTTTCTCAGACACCGAACAAAGAGACACAGACACACTTTTTTTTCTCAGTGTCTGCAGTTAAATCAGGCCAACCTTCTCTTTGTTTTCAGTTACAATTACCAGAATTTGTTTGTTTTCTGACTTTTAGCATTTTTATTTTTTGCAATTGTTTTGAGACTTATTTCAAATTCAGAAGTTGACATAGATTTGGTCAGTATCAGGGGAAATTGTCTTTTAAACTGTGACTTTGGTCAAACCTCTTATGGTATATGTAACCTCCTGATTTCATCTGGATGTGTTTATGGATCTAAAAACAAAATCATAATCAAAATCAGCTTCATTGGCCAAGATTGTGATTGCGACAAATAAGGAATTTGATTTTGGTTTTCAATCGTTCAAACATCAAGTACAGATGATAATCTATGCAAGAATAAACTAAAGAACAAGAGGAGCATTTTGTACATAGTACTTTTTTATGAAACAAAGCGAACAGTATCCTCTTGAATCAATGGAAAACTGCAAACTGAACTTCTAATGGTGTTGTTTCAACAATTGCTGTCTTCTTGGTACTTTTGACATTTGTGGAAAAAAAAAAAACCAGCAGTTGTCTTGTATTAGATCTTAAAAACTTTGGATAATGTTTTATAATCTAACCCTGCTTTAAACTTCTTCATGAGTTAAAGTGGTATGAATAGCTTTGCAAGGCAGTTTTCTTGTTGGTTAAATGAATGAAAGTTAAAGTCAAAAAGTGAAAGAAACACATCAAAAAGACAAAGATCCAATCAAAAACCCACATTAAAAACACACAAACAGAACAACATACCAGAGGGAAGAATAGAAGATTAGACATGTCAGAATTAGAATTACAACTTTTTACGGGGGGGTTTAAAATTGGTGATGTGAAAAACGGGACTTGTCTGTTTGATGCGCTGCAGACAACAACAAACTTTTTCTCTGTGTTAAAGCAGACGGAGGAAACAAATAACCCCCTTCAAACACGCATTTTGTGACGTCGCTGCTTCGGCGCCCACCGATTAGAATTTTTCTGGCGTGGCACAAAGAGAAAGGAAACGTTTCATCAAGATCCAAAATCCAGAAGGAGAAAAAAAAAATTAAAAAAAGCTCCAATATTCTTCAACGAGGAAACAACAAACCCAAACAGAACGCAAACAACAAAGTCCTGGAGGGCTCATATAAATCTACGGCACAACACGCCAAGGATGTCACCAAAAAGCTTATGGAGATGTTGTGCATGTGTGAAACAGAACGTTGAGAGTCAAAACAAGACTGTCAGTCTCGATGAGTAAGAAAAAACAGTCTGCCTTTGAAGAGTGAAGGGATTTCAGTGGTGTTTATGCATCCAGTAATTATTATTTACAGATTTAATAATGAAGTTCAACTGTGGTTTGCCCTGGTCTAATATGGTCCACATGCACTTTATTCTCATCCGCTGATCCGTCCTTCTATACCTGCTTCAGCTTATTTGGGATTACAGGGATGGAGCCTTTAAGTTTGGAAGAGCTTTGTGTGCCGTTCCGTCTTTGTGCAATTAAACCCGGGCATTTGAAAGCAATTGGTCATGCTTTGACATTTAAATGCTCCCGAATGTTGGTTTTACAAAAACATACTGGTTGAAAAAACAAAAAAGAAAAAATAATGTTTTTTTTTATTTGCTTGCGGATAACATTGTAATGCAGACAAAAAAAATGCATGTCTGAAATTAAATATGTTATTTTACAAGGTTTTTATTTCATTAAATGAGAATTATTGGGTGAAAATGGACTTTTTGGAGCTTGACATCATTTTAGAATTGTATTCCTTCACCAAAATCCCTACCTGGAGTTGCTCTGATTCTTTTATGTTTGTTTGAGAAATCCTTTAATCTCATGCGGTAACCATTCAGTTGTGCAAAACGCTCAGGTTGACCTGGCAGGAAGTCACCGGTGAGAGTTGGGGAGTCACCAGCCCTCCCCGGTGACTCCCCAACTCAGCTCCTTCAGACTCGTCAGCAGTTTTTAGTAAACACCTGTTACAACTGTGGATCTGCTGAGCTCATTGTAACAGCCACTTCTCAGAGCAACGCTGGTAAAAACATTGTTAAAGTCGTGATGACTTTCTGAAGGAGGAGCTTCAGAAAGAGCAGGAACTTCTAAAAGACCCAATTTCAAGGCATTAAATTACAGTCACATTTCTTTAAAGTCATATTGAAGTTGTTATAAAATTAATAGTTACCGAATTGTGCTATAAAACAGCTTTATGTACTTAGAAAATACTTTAAGATCAATTTTCATGCAAAACCACAGTATTTCACATGTTCAAGAATTCCTGTTTGAACAGATATTTTGATAAAACTGTATTAAGTTTATTAGTTACACAATTATTGTTAGGTTCTTTTTCACGACATGCACACTATTTTATGGAAAATAGAGGAAAAAATGTGAAAGAACTGTGAACCATGATGACAAATAGGCTGACATATAATTTTCTCACTCCCCTTATTAAACTTGTGCAGTAAAAAAATCCTTTCCTTATGTTATTAGTCATGTGGCATGTCTGCCTTCAAACTGAAACTACTCTCTTTCATAAGTCAGAGAGCGCGAGAAACCAAGATTTCCGTCAGCCACATTAAACAACCTATATACCCTACAATCTGAGGAGACAGCAGTGTGTTTGTGCTTGAGTTTCAGACCACACCAAAAAGAGCCAAAACTGAAAGGGAAGCATAAGATGTACCCTTTTAAACAGATCATAAATCTTGGTAGGATGAAAAAAAAAAGAGCAATTCAAACTCTGATCCCTTTATGGGACTCTTAAAATGAGAGTAGGGGGGCTCAGGAGGTTGGGGCATCACTCAGGGAAAAAGAAACGCTCGAGTTGAACATTCTAGCAATTCATTTGGTCCAGCTTATGTAAGTGGTACCAGCTCTTACACCAGAGTTATACAGGGAAAAAGCTGAAAAGGTTCATTACGGTTCAGTTCATTTCACTGCATTTCTAATCCATTTCAGTTGAGTCAAGTCAAAGTTTATCCCCCTCTAAGAGGGGCAATGCATTTTCTTTCCAAACGCATTGGAAAGAAAATGCATTTGCGGGTTGAATCTGTGGGCTGAACCCATGAAAAACTTGCCAGAATCTCTACCAATGACAAACAGCTTGTTCTGCAATTGAGTCCTGCTTGGTGGTAGGCAGTGATGGATACTTGATGCTTAAAAACTAAGACATATTATCAGTTTAAAAATTTGTACGACATCCGGTGGTATTCGTTGCAATGACAAATGTTGATGAGGAAAGTATTTCAAAATCCAGTGAAGTCTATTTTATTTTTTGTTTTTTGGCAGCAGCTTTTATGGTTGTGAACATGTGCTAATGTATCAACAGCAAACACAGAAATGCTGATGTTGGAGGGAGGAACAAAGAAATAACACACAAAATTCTAATTTACCCATTTCATTAGTCTGGCCACTTTAGAACATGGGTTTTTGCTAAAAAAAGCATGCAGTATATTCGTGTAATCACAGTCAATCTTTTAGATTATATCCAAAATGAAGAGGTAAATGACAGATTAACTGTTAGAGATGCACGGATCCCATATTAATGTTGGTAACGGTCTCGACATTAAAAATAAAATCTGGATCGAGGATCAGTGACAGTGTGCCAGATCCATAAGAGCAGATCTATTCAGTCTATTTCTATTTGTTTTTTAAATTTACACAACACTCAAAATAATTTTTTTCTACCTTGTCCTAAAGAGGCATTTGTGTGTATAAGTTTCATGAGCATCACAATGTAATTCTGCTCCACATAACAAAATGTAGAAAAAGTGACGCGCGGTGAACACTTTATGAATGCGCTGCATATGGTAACATTATCCGACATTTCCTTATCAACACCTACTGCAATTTCAACACTAAATTGTTGTTTGCGTGGCGATCTGCCTCTTTCTAAGTAGCTGAGCTGAACCAGATTCTCGGTTCTGAGAACTCCCAGAGCATCTCCTGCTGAGTTGTGCATGTCTGCATGAACAATATCCGAAAAAGCAGACGCGCTGTTGTGTGAGAAAATATGTTTTGATGTACAATAACAATAAATCCAACAGACATTTACATTTTTTATCTTTCGCTTGTGGTTTTGGAGCAATCTGTTGAAATAAATGAACGCGCCACCTTTTTGTGTACAGCCATTATTTGTGATGTTTTCGTCTCGGATGACTGATATCACAGATGTTGGTTCAGAATCCTAGACGGAACATCTGTGATCCAAACCATCCCGCTTCATGTGTTTGATAACGGATCGGGGTGTAGCGAAGGTACTCAGTGACACCGGCAAATATGGACGTTTTCAAAGCACCTTCAATCCACTTTTGTTATTTCAAGATGTTGACACTCATGCAAACATGCAAATCCTGTTCGTGGTTTGCCCAAAGTCTGTTTATTTCTATCCACATGGATGAGGTTACATGGGGCAACAAACAGCAAGACATGAGTGGCAGGCAAACAGATGCCCGCCATTGTAGCCACCATGGACGCAGCTGGAAATAACCACAACCGCCGACACAGTTAAAAATAATCCAGAACAGATAAATAGTCGTGTATTGACCTCAAAAACTCCACCGATTCGAGCAGAAATGAAATTACTGGGTCTGGAAATGAAGAGAGGATGCAGGCCAAGCGGACAGCACGGGGGCACCGTGTGTCGGACGGGTACTTTTCTGGAACACGTGCTGGAAACAAGAGGTTGCTCGTGACACGCTAAACAAACAGAAAAGATCAAAGACAGAAAAAAGAGAGAACAAAAATCATCAGCAAACCCATCATGTTCGTGACACTGAAGAGCCGTCAGTCGATTCCCTTAAAGCAGAAAAACTGCACACAAGTTGCTGAACTTGCCAGCATTTCAATTTGTGACATTTAGGTCACAGACCTCAATAGGCTAACTCATTCCAATGACTGGATACTGCAGAGGGCTGACCAATCACATCCGATGACAACCAAAATGTACACCAAGTATCGAAATTTATGAAGGGTAAAAAAGTCTAGAGTTCAAAAATAATCTTTGAAAACGATGCTATTGCAATATACTGTAGTGATACTATTATGATGTTGCTTTTCTTTTCTATTTCAATTACTGTAAAACACCATGAACACCATTCTTATGGCTCCTTTCACCTTGGTGCCACAAATCTCATGTTATCTCAAAATGGTTTCTTTAACAGCTATTTCAATGACTTTTCTCGAGGGGATACTTTTTACATTTACTTGAGTAAATATATGTTGAAGTTGTGCTACTTTAGTACAATTTCTGAGTACCTGATCAAATCAAGTCACAAGGAGAAATTTTGATTTTTCTTTGTTTATCCTTCCATTGCTTTGAGTCACTGTAAATAAAGTAGAAATAAATAAAGTATACAGACTGGTTGATTTATGTTACCCTGCACATACATAAAATCTGTTGTCCTTAGACTCTATCAGTTTGTCGCAGTGGGGAGTCTACCCTGTTCTCGCCCTGCAGTGTCTTGTTCCTGGACTTGGGGGCAGGGGGTAGAGGTGGGGGACTTGTCCCAGTATGGCCTCTAAATCCTACAGTGTGTTTCCATCCCTGGCCAGGAAAAACCAGGTACTTATATTTCCAGCTGCAACTGGATATGTCGCATTTCTTCTGGGTAACAAACATCAGACAGGTCTGACAGGCGCTGGTAACTCAAAAACTCGACTGGGGCAAAGACGTTACGGAAAAAGAAGAGACGGCTCAGGGCTTCAGAAAGTTGGTTTAGTGTCCCATAAATAAGCACGTCGTCTGTCAACACCGTGGCACGCTGCAATAAGCTATAGCGTGCCAATTTGTAACACTATTCAGATTTTGGATATAAAAACATCAGTAGCCACCGCTATGTGAGATATTTCTGCAGAGAGAGACAGACGAACGGCAGAGCCGCAACAGTTAAAGTAGATTCTGGGTCAGAAACCACATCAGCTGCACTTAGAAATGCCTCTTGCCCTAAACGTCTCCCCACTTCATTGTGGATATCTGCACATGGAAAGAAAAACTTTGGGCAGGACAGAATAATACGGCGCACAGTCGGTGTGTCAAACATGGCCACTGAGTATTTTTTAGAGCTCACAAATTCCGTGCAGCTACTCAGACCTTGAGTTTTTTTCAAACAATCCAGGATGTAGGATTAAAAAGAACAACTGGAAGGGGAAGTCTCCAAAGCTGCTATGAATTTTAATGCAGTCATCAGTGAATACGATGAGTAATGTTAATTGCCATAATACAGAATGCATCTTTTCTACTTTATGCAGCCTCAGGAGGAAATAAATCGGTTCAAAAAAGACTTTATTAAACCTGCAGTATATAACTTTTATAAAAGATATTTTAACTTATTTGTTAAAACCGTCTCCATTTCGTGAAAGTATAATTTGCAACAAATAATCTGTGAAAAGGAAAATTGAGCTCCTCTGCTTTGCCCCTGTCTGAAAACAACAAGGCAGAGGAGTGAGGCAGATCTTCACGCTGCCAATCACAATCTCATATGGCGGTGCTCATCCCTTCTGTCCCTCCCCCTCTTGTTTCCTGTTACACAGCCTGTCATAAATACTAAGGTTAATTAGCATGGCCACCAGTGACAACAAATAAACAGCAGATAAAGTTTAGTTGTTTCTCTGCCACCAGCAAAGTTTAGCAGCAAGTACATGAGAATGAGTGACAGTTTTAAGTCCCTCCTCTTGGCTCTGATTGGTTGTTTGTGGTTGGCAGCATTTCTTCAGTTGGTAATCGTAGCTCAAGCAGAAGGTGGAGGAGATTAATCTTTTCAGAAATGATCTGTCTCATTTTGCACATTATGACACTGACAGTTTTAACAAGGATGTAAAAAAAACATACATGTTTTATAAAAGTTACATACTGCACCTTTAATCCAAAACATTAAATATTATCCAAATTTCTTCTTTTCTCCTTCTTTTTCAGTTCTTCCCGGAGATCTAGACAAAGTAAGTACTAACCGAAGTAAGCAAAGCTTTATTTCTAGAGCGCATGTCACAAAGAAATACAAATTAGAGCCAACATAAAGTACAACAACTAATGAAACAATCAACAAACGCAGACAGAATCCAAAGTAGAGTCAAAAGCGGTCCAGTTCAACAAGAAGACATTTGCAGAAAAGCTTGTCTTCAAGGTCTGAACCCAGAGACGAAGAGAAAGAACAGTCCCATGGCTTTTCAATCTGGATTATGATATACTGTATGTCCTTTTGTTTTATTGCAGTCAGCAGCGGCTGACATAGTTTCTTCCAAGATTTTAAACAAAACTGGCAGCTACTAGGTCAGTAGTTCAATAGCAGCTAAAGGTGCAGAGGATGTTTTTGAAGAAGCACTTTAACTTAGAGGTTTTTTTTTATTTGTTTTATTTGGTGCTAAGTGATTTATTTATTATGACCTGCGGTTGATTTCATTACATGACTGAATTTTTAACTCTTGAGACCCGACTATAAAGTGCGCTCGGCCAGCTCGCTTCGTAACAATCAATAAATTCTGAGTACGCTTTCTGATGCTCTTCTCCTTTCTACAATGAGTTGTTTCCATCAGTCTGGATCTGATGTTCCACTGGAGTCATCGGGGGAGTCTCATGCAGTCTTCTAGCATGTGGTGATGAAACATGGAGAGTATCGTCTGACATTTATACGTGACAGGTAACAGACAAGGTTTCTGTCTGAAACAGAGTCTTTGGTCTTTATGGAGAAAAAGCTGAGTTTCCAGTCTGTTTGTTCTGCACTGCATTTTCCAGTTGGTCCTGGAATTGAACATGTTTCCAGTCACATCTGTTGTTTGGTACATCAACATTTAAATCTGTTAAGGTATGTTTCACATTGACGCTTGGTTGGTGAAGAAGCCTACATGGCTTTGTTTCGGGTAAAGCTTTTTTTAAAAAAAAAACCTCCTCCATTTTAAGCCCTCTGCAGTTACACTAAAATGTTTATCCAATTTTAATACTTTAAAATGAAAATGCTTTGATCTAATCCACCCATTGTGGCTGGTATTACATGTTTGGATTTGTTGTCCTCCTTGAAGATGAACCCTCCGGTCTGAAGTCAGTTTTTTTCTGTCAGGGTTTCCCACTGTATGTCTTCCCATTAACTCTGACAAGCTTCAGTGTTCCTGGAGGACAGAGGGAACCCACTGATACTGTCACCACCATGTTTTACCACGAGGATGCTGCATTAAAGTGTAAGATTTTCTGACATATATTTATGTAAACAATAAGTCTAGTCCCATTTCTCACATATAACCTTGTACAAAAGAAAAGACAATCAATAAATTCCGTACATATCTTGAAAGATAAAAATTTCCTGGATTTTTTGGTTTTTACTTAATCTTATTTTATCTTCATTTTCACTATTATTTGATTTATATTGTTTTAGATATTTTTGTATTCGGTTGGGTGTATGTTTTTATTGTGGAGAATTTCACCACTGTGGGATTAAAAAAGACTAGTATTTTCTTTTCAGCACTTTTATTTTATATATCATAGAATTAATAATGCAGTTGTGTACTTTCTGACTACTAGACTAAGTACAATATTATTTATTTATTTTAGTAAAACATCCTGAACAAAATCTTTATCATAAACACGCAGTGGGATGTCTGGCTTCCGTCCATCGCCTTCATGGTTCCAGTTTAAAATCTAGTTCATGTTCCAGAAATACAAACGTCTGAATTAATGAATTAGTCTTCGGAAAATGTCACAGTAATTTCCGTATTATTAATGATTAATAACCTCATAATGAGAACGTGAATCACATATATTTCCTCAACTTGACTCAGCGTCTAAAAAGTAGGCAAAAAGAGCCCTCTGAAGTTATTATCCTCTCATTCTGCGTTCGAAAGAGACATTTCCGAGCTGCCTCTGAACGCAGCGTTAATAGTTTGTCGTTGCCATGAGGAGAATCTCCTTCCTTTTCATCTTCGCGAGGCAGAAGGATACTGCGAGCTGATTGGCTGCCTGCAGCTGACTTATGGCTCATCCGGCACACGGACCCTGGCAGAGCCGAACTGAGTGCAGCTCTCAGTTAGCGCCTCTCCCCTTGATAACCCGCGCTACTGCGGTCCGCTCCTCATCAAAACACACACACTCTCACTACCAACACACACACACACGCACTCATGAGCGCTCCCGACCGGCCGCTTCAGCCAGCTGACTTCACCTGAAAGCCCAGAGCGGAGCGGAGCCACCAAACAATGCGAGTTCACTGCATTATGCGCTGCCGCAGGTTATTGTTGCTTTTGCGCTTTTTCCGGAGGTAACCTCGGAGGTGTCCGCTCTGCATGCCATCGTCATGGACTGCCTGTTTCTGTTGATATGGACTTTACCCGTCCCGCCGGTCGGCTGCAGCAGAGTCAAGTTTCTGTCCACCTTCTTGACTTGGAACATCGTTAAGGCATGTCGGCAAGAGCTATTTTACCTCACCTTTACACGCAGGACGCGCGAACCCGGAGAGTAGACAAACAAACATCATTACTGCTATTATTTATTTTATTTAATCTTTTCTGTGGCAGCTTCACACCGACTTTCATTCATTGTGTTGAAAAGTGATGCCAAATTGAACTCAAGTGTAAAACTCATATTGCAGCAGGGGAACTTCATTCATCACCTGTGGATGGTATCCAGTTTCCAGCTCTGGTCTCAACCTGTTGCTACCTGTCCACTGATGGCTTCTTCTCTCTTCTTTTTGCAGACTCTGCACATTTATTGCACACACGCCTCCCACTCTGCTACGGCCAGCTATTCTTCCAGCCACAGCCACGGATTAAATTATGGTGAGTGCTTGTCTTTTGACATCTCTAGATGTTGTGTCCCAGCTGGCACTGTTCCACGGCTGTGGAGCGAATGGGACAGCTGGCTGGAGTGGTGGCAAAGAGAAAGTCTGAAGTGAAAACAGCCTTATTGTCTGGGTGACATCCCAGCTACTTGGGTAATAAAAATTTAGCAACCCCCTGTTAAGATCCGTTATGTCTCCATTGCTCCATTCAGTCTGAGAGGCAGTGGGTGCAAAACCCATTCAAGGATTCCCTTTTCTGGGAATCCTTACATCTGCTTTGTAAAAAAACTGTGCAGATGATTTGCACACTCTGACTTAGTCCCAAGCATGCAGTGTTGAAGGATTTACACCAAAAAGATAGAAAACACAACAAAAAATGTGCTTGTGTACCTATGTGCTGCATGGACTGTGTGGTTTACAGGAGACATTCACACACCTTGAGTTTTCCTAAGTTTAGTCGAGTCAGAATGTGTTTGATTGGGATTTTATGTGAGCTGCAAGGAAAAGTAAAAATCAGAAAAGTGAAGTGAAAATTTGTAGCCCTCACCTCTCAGGCTTTACAGAGGTTCAAGGGTTTTGGTGTATGTCTCTATCACCTTTGCAGTTATTGGCTGATAACCAATCTTTAAAAAAAAACAACAAAAAACTCCCGATTATGATTTTGTCCGATACTATTTTTGGACTCAAAAGTTGCTAAATTTAGAGACAAAATTGAAAATTTGGCAACAATGGGGTGACTGTTGTTAACTGCGCATGCAACAAGGTGGGTGGGTCTGTCGGTCATTTCTCTCTCACAGCAGAGCAAAAGGGGACAGTTTTTCAGACCTTTGCGGAGATAGATGGGAACAGTGGAGAAGATCGGTTTCTCATGTCAATGTTGGCTGATCGCTGACCTCACCAAATTAAGGAAATGAGTGATTTGCACCTCTAGTCTTTGTTGGCCTCCAGCATTTTTTTCTTTCCTTAACTCCAACAAGTTTTTCTTGCCAAAGACAGGCACCCTCACAACATGTTTTCTCATGGAGACGATTGTGGAACACCTCACTCCATGTTTGCTGTCTGCCCTTCATGGCTTGTGACAAACTGCAAACATCACCTCTTACTGGTTCAGATTTGTGAAATGGAGACACAATCCTTGAAGGGACGCCCATCCTGCGTCCCTTCAAGAAAAAACAGGTGTAGACGATGGATGGATGAAAACTTGGGTATAATTTTCATGCCATTTAGCAATTATGTGCTACTTTGTGTTTGTTGCATGACTGCATACTCCTGTGGACCTCTTTGACTTGTCTATCCCTTTCCTTCAGACTACGTGTTTGTAACACCAGTGGAGGTGGATTCTGATGGCACATATCTGACGCACGATGTTACCAGGAGAGGCCGTCGGAGCAGGAGGTCCCTGTCTCTTTCCTTGCACTATCGGCTGTCTGCCTTTGGGCAGGACATGCACCTGGACCTGCTTCCCTCCTCTGTGGTCGGCCCGGGGTTCACCGTGCAGACGGTCGGATCGGACGGCATCTCCACGGTGATGGGCGATGAGGGGCTCCACCACTGTTTGTATCAGGGATTTATTCGCAACGTGTCAGCATCCTCGGCCGCCATATCGACGTGTTCCGGACTGGTAAGTGGATTCCTCTGAGCTGTGGTAGAAGTTGCTGAGATGAAGAACTCTGTTGTGCTTTTTTCCCTGGAATGTAAACTGGAATGTTCACCCATGTATTGGTGAACATACTTTTTGAAAGTCCCCTTTCAAAAAACAAGAAAAACAACAAGTACAAAAATAAGGTACAATTTAATTAAAATAAGAAAAATTATGTGCCAACAGAACAAGAAAATTTATCTTGTCAAGATTTTCCAAAACAAGAAAAAATATCTCACCCAAGATGAATCTAAAAATATTTAAAAATTAGTGTATTTTTACTCAAAACAAGCCAATTTTCCTTGTAGCAGTAAGATATATTATCTTATTTTAAGAAAAATATTCTCAAGTAAGGAAAATGCTACTTGACATTGAATTTCTTGAAGCATCTAAGACTAGTTTACTTTTATTGTTACAAAGGATTAAATTGTATATTTTGTCATTGCATATTTTACTCAAGGTTCTTATGCTAAGGCAAAAATCCAAAATTTGTTCCCGTCAATTCTGGAACAAGCTTGTTGGAATGAAGACATGAGTTCAATTACTTTCACTTCTTTATTACCTTTAAGTTTCACATAAACACAACAAAAATGACAATAATGCAGGAATTCAAGATACCAGGACAAAGTCATTTTAATTACTTAAAAATTACATAGTTGTTTAAAAGTGTGTTTTTTCAACATCACGTGTTTAATCTGCTCTATTTGAATAATAGTAATAATAATAATACCTAAACTGTTTAAACCTGGACTAGATTATTCTTTGTGATTTGTGAAACAGCAGTGATTTCTTTTTTTGTGCTTGAAATAAAAAACGTTTACTTAGATAAAATAAGTTGTATTTGAAGTTTGCTTTGTAAATATTAATATTATAGTTTCTAGTTTATATTTACTCATAAAAAGTCATATTTTCTTAGTATGAAGTTTTTATATCTTACTAAGGTAACTTAGTTCAAACACACCTACAATAAGAAAAAATATTCTAACATAAAAACCTCTTCATAATTTAAGATATTTAAACTTACTAAGATTTAACTTTTTGCAATGCATTGAACGAGAGGTGCACCTTTTTGCTGCAAGGCAGCAATGCTAACAACTAGATGTCAGCGCCAGTTTCCTTAATTCTGGGAGATCAGTAATTGGCCGATAATTGCATTGCTATCCCTCAACAAAAGTCTAAAAATCAGCGTCTGTCCTCTTCTGCTCTCCTGTGAGAGAGGTTTGACTGACAGACCGGCCGACCAGCTCGCGTCTGCTCAGTTGCAGTTAATAGTCACTCCAATATTGCCAACTCAGCAACTTTCTTGCTATATTTAGCAACATTTCAGATAAAAAAAAAAAGTTGGTATCAACCAAAATTGGAATCGGCACGTCAGGCTTTTCAAAGATTGGTAATCGACGATTACCAATCTTCGGCGCACCTCTACTTCCAACCGCTCCAAAGTGCATGCCAGGAATTTGAACATCATAAATCATTTTAACGATTTTTTTTTTAACATAGCATGACATTCAGCCAGTACAATTCAACTGAAAACCAAACAGATGGAAACAGTGCAATGATAGAAGTGTGCACACCCTCAGTTTAAAACTCTGTTGAAGATCCTCTTGTTGGTATCCCACATCATCATTCTTTGACAATATGTGACCATTTTATCTTGCAATATCAATCCCGATTGTGACGACATCTCCTCCCGAGTCAGTTTACAGGCTTATTATCTAATTTAGTTCTGGACTGTGGGTTTTGTGTGCTTTGTCTCAGTGATGCTGAAAAATGAAACTCCTCTTTATCTTCACTTTTTTAGCTGACACCTGAAGGTTTTTGGGGATTTTAAAGAATATTTTTGCTCAAGTGGCCTTTATTTTGATCGTGAATCAAGACTAAAGTGGCTTTGTGGGAGCAGGGAAAAGACATGTGGAAAAGGTCAATGGGCCGGGAATCGAACGTTTGATGGCTGCAAAGAATACTGAGGCCTCCGGATACGGGTCACAGACTTCAGCTTTGTATCACCTCTACTCTCAACTTGGATCAGAAGTGTTTGTAAAACAAACCAAACACAGATAATGTTGTTGAGTCAAGTTTAAATGTTTTTTTGAAGGTTCTGGGAGATTTTAACTGGACTAGGGTGTTTTCTATGAAAAAAAGACGCATGTCTTACAACCCTACCTTTTAGCTGAGACATGTGAAGAGTCCAGGAGACTGAAAATGTCTTCACCTCCTTCAAAGTCTGTCGACCTGTAAGAAGTGTCTCTGATCACAGACTAACTTCTGATTTCATGTTATTTGATGTCTCGTTTTTTTCTCCAACTATTGTTGATATAAATAATGCAGGTTTTTTTTGTACTCTTCTCCTGACTGATACTTTTGTACATCATTGTTTTGATCATTTGCAATCCATAGTTTGTTTTCCTACCTTTTGATGGGTGAGTGTTTTCCAGTACATCATGTAAATTGGTTGATCATATTCTGATTTTACAGATGTTACCTAAGAATTAAGAACATTCTACATCCCAGATTTTTGCTCTAAAGTGTTGCTTTACACACCGAGAACCTCCTCTTTCTCTCCGATTTATTCAGACTCCTCGAAATCAAGACATCTACTTCCCCTTAAACCACAGAGACTCTGTAATTACAAGATCCTTGGCTTTCATTTGTGGTTTACGAGGTGCCGGCAGAGCTTCACACATTCCTTGACACATCCCACACCAGCCTCAACCAGATGGACCAGTCAGAGCGCCATAAATGTTCTTCCTCCATTTTTCATCCAGCCTCCACAGATCCTCTCACCCCCTGCTTCTCTTCCTCCTCCTGCTCGGCTCTTTCTGTCCTCAGTTTGCCCTCAATCTACGTCTTCCCTTGTTCGCAGCAATTAAAGCCAGGGTGACGTTTGAGTCGCCTGGTTGGCACTGCTGATCTTTGCATTGTCCCTT